>NC_092814.1:10317500-10625000 GCF_023375885.2 Dermacentor andersoni
TGTGGGAATAAAGGAATAACAGGCATTGATTACCAGTAAGTCATCATGTCACTTCTATCTGAAAAGTGACTATCATTTCAAGTCAAACTTGCAACTGGCAAACTTGCATTGAGTGTGATGTTTATGTGCCCATATATGTGCACCCTATAAACCGTTGCTTTAAGTTATGACCAGTGTCATGTGATTCCTGTATGTAATTGTGGTTTTGCACAATACACCTATAAAGCTTTTGATCAGCATCCTAGTACATTTCCTTGTATTTGCACCACAGGCTTTCTGCCGCAACACCCTCTTCGGACCCACGATAAATGCTGCAGTCAGTAAAATAAGGCTTTAGATTATTTCCTGAACTACTTTCATTCCAGCAAGCAGATGCCGAGCAGAAGTTGTACCGCAAGTGAACATTTATGAGGGCGTTCACCTTTGCTGCTTATTAAGGTGGCTGCAAGGTAAACGGAGGGAAAGTGTACAGGTGAAGCAAAGCTCCGCTGTGGCATGCACATAAACAATGCTTATGGGTATGGCATCGAAAAATTTTTTGCGTCAATCCTCCAACCATGGAGCATGTACTGACAGGAAGGAAAGCAGACACCGAGCAGACGGCGCAGCGCGATGAACACATCTTGAGGGGCATTCAGCCTTCCTATTAGCTAAGCAGCCCAGCAGCTCCTCCAGTGCTGCAAGGAACTACTGAGATGGAGTAAAGCTCACAGAACACATTGTTAGCGCGAAAGGTTGGTGTCGTGTTCCAAGGCTTCCGAGAACGAAGAGGCAGACTGAACTTGAAACATGTTTTATTGCATAGCAGCAACTTAACGTGGCAGAATGACAGCCAAGAAATATAAGGACAAAAAGCACACCACCGCTTGGCGGCCAGCGATTATATACACATAGTGGGTGAGGGTGATGCGATTGCAATATGACCAGCGTGACAGAAAGGGAAATGCTATCACACATGTACACGTGTACAGATATGCGACAGTTGGGCAGTGGCAGAGAGGGTGCTTTGCTGTGTCGTCACACGTGCAAAAAATTGCATAAGGAGCATTTGCATAGCTTACATTACAGCAGATGACACCTACCACAATATAAATAATTGCAATACAATGTGTTCTATGAGCTGTACTCCATCTCAGTAGTTCCCTGCAGCACTGGAGAAGCTGCTGGGCTCCTTAGCTAATAGGAAGGCTGAATGCCCCTCAAGATGTGTTCATCGTGCTGTGCCGTCTGCTCGGTGTCTGCAGTGATACAACTGCTGAGCTGTTCCCTAGCCTCCCCTCTTCATAAAGTGTAAAATGTGCAGTGACAGCTCTGGAAACAGACGTGCACAAAGCAAGGAATCTGCTTTGATACAATACCTATATTTAGATGCATAAGAGCATAAGCGACCAGCGATGCTTCTGCTATGTTTATTACTTCAGAACACATGCAACTCACAGAAAAAATTCACAGACGATTACGATACTCCCTAATACGAAATTTGAGTGCAGCTCTAAACGTGTTGTCAATTCGCTGGTGGTGACAATCAGTCTCGTGTGGCATGTTGCAAACGGAGCGAAGTGTGGCGCCACTGCCTTGCTAATCTGGAGATCGCATGAGCCAGCGCATGGGTGACGCGTGGGCGTGAATCACAAAAGCCACCTCAAACAAACCTCCCAGACATTACGTGCTACTCTGGCACCATCTCGTAGCTACAGTCACTGCACTTCGCTTTTATTCGCACGCTTTCGACATACACTCCTCTGCTTACTGCCTCATGGTTCTGCTGCACCTTCCTCTCCGCTTTCCTCCTCGTGCCTCTTCTCACTTGCCACTTTTTTCATCTCCCACTGAATGCAGCGTTCGCTCTCATCATTTGCTGAACCCGTTCGCTCGGTTAAATGAGCGAAAGAGTGGTCCTCACAGCCCGACAAAAGCTAAAGGGAAACCAGCAATAGGGATACCCTGAATGCATGCACTATAAACCACATTAAATGATTGATTGAATGCACGATAGACGTGGTCTACAAGATACCTTTGGCACATGGGGCTGATTATGTAGTTCAAACAGACAGGTGCGCAAATGATTGACTGTGCGAACATTGACACAACTGCATTCTGATACAAGCGCCCAGAGAGCTTGCCATATATTGTGCTTCATGCCATATCTTCCAGAGGATGGGGATCTGATCTTGCTGAAATGTAGCAACTAAAGAAAAAGAAGTCATGGAAGCCTACAACATCAAGATGACCCCATGTGCCATCTATTATCATGTGCCATCTATATCACTCGGCAAAGAGATTAGCTTAATGACTGACAATAGATGGCATGGCTCGACTGGGAAGAGCATCCCTGCACATGCGAGTAGGCTATATGAAGGTCTTACTTTCCAAAAAATAAAACAGTTGTTAATTTGCACTCGGGTGCAGTGCATTGTTTTTCTTATGTCCTGTCCCTTCGTAACTTTCCGCAACAGTGTTATGTCGAACCAACTAGCCCACTAGGAAATTTTCTTTAATTATATGTAATATGCTCTGAGTGCAAATTTATGTGTCTTGTTTGCAATGCACATGTGAAAGGCAGCACAAAAAAGATGCAATATTAGAGGTGAGCAAATAGAGATTTTTGAGACCGAATAGAATAGTGCTAGAAGCAAATTGAATCGAATACTTTTCCAAAAGGGAATAATAGCCATTACTATAATTAATACAAACTGATGTTTACATCCCAGTATTTTTGAAGTTAGAAAGTTTCTATCATATAGTACCTTATTAAGTATTGTATTTGAAGAACACAAATTGAGCATTACGAGCAAACAAGTAATTTATTCGCATGCACAGGGTTCTTCAGAGGATGCAAATAACCACTGTAGAGCCTGTTCAGTGTGGCTACCTGAGTGACCTAGCCTGCTGCACTACGCAAGTTCTCATGTTTTATGGCTATAGTATGCCTGCCGTGGTGAAAATTTACCATACTTTTCTCCAAGTTAATGTTTATGTGGGTGCAGTTGGCATACTGAAATGCCCGAAAGGTATGAAAAAAATATTTACAATTAGAAAAAGTGACTACCAAATAGAATAGGGCACTATTCGGTGCATAACTACAAAGTTGCAAATATTCGCATATCCCTATGCAATACCAACAGCTTGAAATAATGGTTTCGACACACACATAAACACTACATGCTCCAGTGCCCAACAAAACGCCATATATTGACAAAAGGGTGTTTAACGGGGCTAGTTGGCTCATTCTTCGAGGATTGCAGCAGCAGAACTTAAGGAACATGAACACGTAAGGAACGACTAGAAGAGTACGCAGCTGCACTGTCAATTGATTTCTTTATTGAATTTCCCACTATTATTTATTTCGTCACCATATCTCTTCTCTTATCTGTCTGAGGCTGTCTCAAAACGGTGGCTTCCTTTCTTGTCAAGGCGACTGACGGTGTGCTTACACATTGCGCTCCTGTTTTACTTATCTCAAATGCCTCAAGAATCTCCTGAGTTAGCCTATTGTTGTTCCTTTTCAGGACTTGCACTTCATGAAATTTGGGGGTGCACGTGCTTACTTAGCTATCTTGTCCCTTCTTGTTCATTTCGCAATGTTTGCCGTGCAAGGCCAGATTGCTGCCAAGGGTCCCTGAAAGTGATGATGTGTGCTCTCTTGTTCGATCATTAAGGCATTTTCCTGTTTGCCCTATGCATTGTTTTCCACAGGACAGGGGGATGGCGTACACTACTCCTTTGACGCAATCGCAGTCGAATCGAAATGAAGAAGAAGGTTCAACATAGCCAAGTAGGCATGTGCACCCACTAATTTCATGAAATGCAAGTCCTGAAAAGGAACGATGTAGGCTGACTCGGGGGATTCTTAAGGCATTTGGGATAAGTAAAACAGGAGCGTAATGTGTAAGCACACCGTCAGTGGCCTTGACAAGGAAAAACGCCAGCGGTCGCGTTTCGACGACTTCAGACAAACACATACCCACACCCAAAATACATTAACAAAATCACAGCGGGCAGGGAAAGCGACAAATGTAGGCTCTGTTCAGAAACAGGAACACTCACACACATAATGTGGGAATGCACCTCGCTACCGTTCTCTCACCCCCCCGTCAGCAGCGAGACTGACTGGACAGCCTGGCTCAGTTCCGGGGACGTCGACCGACAACTTGAACTGGTGTACAGGGCGGAAAAGGCCAAGCAGGCCCAGGGCCTTACTTGAGCCCTAACCCTCAGCCACGTCCCTCTTTACCCTTCCCCCTTTCAATAAAGTTTATCACCACCACCAGGAAGTCACCTTTTTGAGACAGCCTCGGATATATAAGAGATATGGCGATGAAAAAAATGAGAGGGAATTTCAATAAAGGAATTAGTTGACAGTGCAGCTGCGTCCTTATCTAGTCGTTCTTTCTGTGTCCGTATTCCTCAAGTTCTGCTGCTACTATCCTCGAAGAATGAAACAACTGACCCCATTAAACACCCTTTTTACATTCATTTTTAGCACTCTTGAGCATTCCTACTTGTTTCATGCGTCTGCTTGACTCACGACAAATATGTCTTTACCTTGCCTTCTTCACTTGCTGGGCCTGCTTATCCTCATGTTGCATCAAGAAGAATGTTTCGCTGGAAGACGTTAGGTTGCTACTCTGGATGTTGTCGCCTTCCCAAGGACACGCAAGAAGAATTATGAAGATACTGTGGGCTGAAATATGGAAACAGATTCGCCTACTCACCGACTCTTTAAGGTGAGATCCTCTGGCAAAAAATACTATCGTCTTCACTTGGCCAGCGGCAGTTTTAACACTGAACACATGTAGAGTAAGTGGTTCCTGCCAATTTTTATGTCAACAATACAAGGTCAGAAAGAGTACGAGAAGACAAGCAAGAACCCAGTGGTCACAGTAGGACATGTACAGCGCTCATAACCTTCTAAAGAAGTATCGGAACTCGGTCCAAAATTTTCGCTTCCCCCGAGACTAGACGCAGCATAAAAGCTTGCCATTATCAGACGAGTAGCAGAAAAAGCGACTGAAGAGGACGCTAGCATAGTTGTGGCTGACGGAGTAGATACACTGGTTCGTTCAAAAGAATGCAGACGCCATGTGCACAGTTTTGTTAAAACTGTAAAGGAACTGAAAAAAAGAAAACTTCATATTGTGCCTTTCAGACAAAGGGAGATTTGTAGTATTTGATGCCAGCAGCTACAATACAAAAGCATTAGAAGCCATCAACAAGAACTTCTGCAAGGTAGAAAATAAAGACCTAAAGAAAGCAACAAGAAAGGCCAAGATGCTTCTAGGAGAAACAACTAATGGTAGCCAGCTGTGCAACAAGGTTAAAGCAGCAAAAACCACCACGCTGTCGGTGTTCTTCAGTGGAAAAAGCCATAAAATTGGTACCCCCTTCCACGCCATTTTATCGGAAGCAGACACGTGGCAATTGCTGCTTTCAGCACACCTTTTCACGCAACTTTCTCAAGTTAGGTTAGAAGATCAGTTCATGATTAGGAACTCTGAAGAACTAACCTTCGAGATAAGAATGTACGAAATGAATGATTGGTATGGGTTCTGGATTGACATCGAAGATATGTATGATTCAATACCGCATGCGGATTTGATGAATGTACTGAGAGAGACCATCATGAAGCAAGGAGTCATTCCATTTCAAAACTCCGTAGGAATGTCTGTGGAGACCTTCTTGGAGCTGTTGAGCACCTATTTCGCTGCCACAATCACTGTACATGATGGTACCTTGTTTGTCCAAAACAGAGGGGTCTGCATTGGATCGAAAATAGCACCAATCCTGAGTGACTTGTACTTGGCAGCATGTGACAAGAAAATTCAAGGATCCATCAAGGAAAGGCATGTCACACGGATCTATCGATATGTGGACGACTTCTTGATACTGTGCCAAACAGAGAATGCAATAAAACACGTTGTGGGGCTAGTTGGTGCATAGCTTTCAATAGATGAAGCGCCAATAGTGATCGCACACTAGGAAGGAACAAAGACAGGACAAGGCGATACTTGCAACTGTTTATTGAAATCAAAGGTGGCTGATTGCGCCACAGAATCTTTACTTTACTCATGCGCCACAGAATCTTTGCTTTTAAACATGATTGTTGTATCACGAAGCCTTGCTTCACATACTTGTTTCTTCTCATTCCCACAGGCCTTGCAATGAAGCGGCAAATTCGAACCTTATCCATTTTTCAATGAAAGCTTATGTTCCCGCAGGCATTCATTAATACATCGGCCAGTTTGGCCGATATACTCTTTCCCACACTTCAGCGGTATAAGACCCCTTCTTCACACTTAACAAAAGCGTTCATATGTTTAATTGAGTTTTATTTGGGCTCAACAGCTGTTTGTTTTCAAGGCCAGTTTTACGTGCAAAAGAAAGGAATTTGTATTGGCTCGTGCGTGGCTCCCGTACGTTGCAACATTTTCTTTGCGGGCATCGACAGAGCGCTATCCAAGGTGTTTGACAGAGGCAAAGTGCTCAAGGTTTTTAGGTATGTTGAGGATTTTTAATTTTACTGACGGAGTGATCTCCTGTGACTTACTCGCATACTGTGCAGGGCATTTGATCTGATTATAAACAGCAAGATTTTACCTGTGAACTAGCCAAGGATAACAGCTTGCAGTTTTTAGATCTTGACATAACCCTTACTGACGAAGGTTCCTGCTGGATGTACCGACCCCGTGCCCGCAAGGAATTGTTGCCGTATGAGGCTACACACTCCAAGACTGTTAAATGTGGGACTGCCAGTATGTGCCTCGAATCCGCCCTGAAAAAATCGTGCTGTCATAAGGCACAAGCCAGCTTTGACGAACAGATTTTGAAGTTGAGG
The DNA here is from genome assembly GCF_023375885.2 of Dermacentor andersoni. NCBI lineage: Eukaryota > Metazoa > Arthropoda > Arachnida > Ixodida > Ixodidae > Dermacentor > Dermacentor andersoni. The sequence goes on from NC_092814.1 coordinate 10,324,336, forward strand.
AAGGCTGGCTTTCCTTGCTTGGTTTTAAGCGGAGTTTCGGAGGCGTTATTGAAAAAGGTGAAAAAAGAAAGAAAAAGAAGTGAAGGTCAAACATTCGAAAAGAAAGCTAAACCAGTGGTGATACCATAATCTCATAAAGTGGCGCATAATCTTAAACACATCGCCGTGACATACAAAATTCCTGTGGTTCTTTCTGCGCCCCGAAAACTTGCCACTTTGTGCCGCCTTGCTACTTTGTGCGGCCCGATTGGTTCGGATGACTCTAAGAAAGTCGGGTGTTCTATTAAACATACGAACCCTTTTGTTCAGTGTGAAGAAGGGGTCGTATACCGCTGAAGCGTGGGAAAGAGTATATCGGCTAAACTCGTCGATGTATTAATGAATGCCTGCGGGAAGATAAGCTTTCATTGAAAAATGGATAAGGTTCAAACTTGCCACTTCATTGCAAGGTCTGTGGGAATGAGAAGAAACAAGTATGTGAAGCAAGGCTTTGTGATACAACAATCATGTTTAAAAGTAAAGATTCTGTGCTGCATGAATTGTTGGAGGCCAGCCAGATTAAGAAAAGAGGGGACGCCTGTGTCAGCACTCCGTCTCTGAATATTTACACAAATTAAAGCATGTTCATAGATAAGTTTTAGATTTAGATTAAACGTGATTCCCTTCATATATATCTTCAGTGTTCTCGCACGTGTGCATTCACGTAATCAGTGTTCCTCTTTTTTCGCCCCACTCTCCCCATGGCTATTAATCAGCCACCTTTGACGTCAATAAACAGTTGCAAGTAGTGCCTTGTCCTGTCTTTGTTCTTTCCTAGTGTGCCGTCACTATTGGCACTTACTCTATTGAAAGAGAATGCAACCGATTACCAACAACTTAAGGACACCGTACTGGAGTCCTTTCGATCAACGTGCCCAGAGCTGAACTTCCCTTATGAGCGTCCGAACCACAGTCCCGTGCGGTTCCTCGACATTTTACTAGAATTCCAACCAGGACATCTACACTGGGGGTACGAGTCCAGAGCACAGAGACAATTTCTTCCCTTCACGTCAAGCCATTTCAAGACTGTAAAAAGGGCAATAGCGAGTGCAGCGTTTAGTTCAGCACTAAAGAAATCATGCCAGCATCAAAATGAACAAAGTTTTCAGCGGCAGTTGAGTAGGCTGAAAAATGCAGGGAAAAACATGCCGTGTCAATGCTAGGCAGCATAGCTGAAGGCCTCGTAGAGAAGATTAAAAGAAAACAAGAAAGCAAAAGCGGACCTGAAGTTGTGGATGCCAAAAACAATTCTGCAAAAATTACATATGTGCATGGACTGACCCACAATCTCATCAAGATTGGTAAAAGACACGGTATCCGAGTAGTGTGCTCAGCACCAAACAAGGGAAGAAGTATGTGCGCACGAGTGAACCAGGAAAAAAAGGAACCACAATACCAGATCACGCACCAGAGCAGATACTGAGATTGTGTCGAAGGAGTAGTGTACGCCATCCTCCTGTCCTGTGGAAAACAACACACAGACCAAACAGGAAGATGCCTTAATGTTCGAACAAGAGAGCATGCATCATCACTTTCAGGGACCCCTGGCAGCAATCTGGCCTTGCACGGCAAACATTGCGAAATGAACAAGAAGGGACAAGATAGCGAAGCAAGCACGTGCACCCCCCAATTTCATGAAGTGCGAGTCCTGAAAAAGAACAACGATAGGCTAACTCGTGAGATTCTTGAGGCATTTGAGATGAGTAAAACAGGAGCGCAATGTGTAAGCACACCGTCAGTCACCTTCACAATAAAGGAAGTCACCTTTTTGAGACAGCCTCAGACAGATAAGAGAAGAGATATGGTGACGAAATAAATAATAGTGGGAGATTCAATAAAGAAATCAGTTGACAGTGCAGCTGACTCCTCGTCTAGTCGTCCCTTCTATGTCCGTGTTCCTTAAGTTCTGCTGCTACAATCCTCGAATCATATATTGACCATACCAGTTGTGTTGTCATCTTCATGCTTTGTTACATGCATATGGCTTTTTATCAAAAAGTTCAAATTGTCAAGAATAAAATGGAAGTATCTAATTTTCACACATGACATGCTTATCATGCCGTGCCACTGGTGTTGGCACTAACAGTGTGTACTCAGATACTAACAAGAAACAAGCAGCTGAATTTCTTGCACATGCAAGGTGCTCACATCCCTCAGTATAAAACTGTATACTTTGCTTAATCTAGAAATACGCCTCAGGATTTCTGCTGTTCACACCAATGTCCACATGACAAAAATGAAGAGTGCCCGAAATTTGCGTTCATGAGAACAGTGCATATAAGCGCGCTCACATTTCACGATAGCGCGCATGTACTCATGTAACTTTTAACCTGTTCCTTATATTGCCCTCATTGATTACAAACACCTTCATAGCACAGAAATAACTTCTTAAAAACACACAAGACACGTGAACGAGGCAGAAAGGGCCGGAACCAAAACTTGCCCGCAACGCTTATGCACGGTTCACTTCAGAACATATGCATATTGCATGAAACGAACACTTATACGCCTAGCACCACTGCGACACATTGCACGTACACATCACTGTACACTTACGCTTCGTAAAAGTAAGAACCCTAGCGCTCGAACGTTCTGTACGTGTTCGCGGTCACCAATGCGCATCGCAGCCCGCGAAACAGCTCACACGAAGCAAGACACAAACGGCACATTACGAATGACTGCGATGAGGCGATAATGAAGCTCATCGCTGCACATCGTGCCATCACTTCTGAAACACAAACCAGTACTGCACAAACTTGCAATCTTGGTATCGATGAAGCGCGCACACACAACACCTACGAACACCATATGCTGAGGATGGCGATCGCAATCTTTTCATTTTGCCGTGTACCGAACTAGTGTCATGCTTAGAATTCAGGTGTATGCGATGGCCTTCGCGTTTGTAATGCAGATGCAAAAAACGGCAAAACACACGAAATCGCCGGCTTCATTCCTTCCGACCCTCGCGTAAACACAACACACATCCGTCTGTTTCCTTTGGCGATCGCACGTACTGAAGAGGTCAGGAAGAATACAGCTGCTTGTTGCGTTAGACAAATAGCTTTGCAGGTGCTGAATAGCTCTTGCAATGATCACAATAAACCACACAAAAAAGAAACTGCCGCTGCAGCCTAGAGGCCTAGGCCTCGCACTCCGCTTCGCTACGAACCAGCGCCATGTTTATGCGGGCGCCGCACGGAGGCAAAAGTTCACGACCGCCTCTCGTGACGTCATGTCGGCCATTACTGGCGGACCGCTGGCTTGCGGTGCGGCGTGCGGCCAAGGGCGGTTTGAGCGTAAATCGGCCCTTAGGCTACATTTCTGCCTCGACCAGCTTCGACCTACACCCCCGCGCATCGCCCACCGGCAGCCTGCGCGTAGTTTATCGACAATGAACGCAACCACGCACGTCTTCCTGTGGCGCGACTCTATCAAGCCACCGTTGACTCCTTCCTATGAAGGCCCCTTTCGTGTGGTTTCGCGTTCAGAGAAAGCGTTGAAGATTGACGGTCGCGGCAAAGAACAGGCAGTGTCCTGCGACCACGTGAATTCATCCTATCTTGAACATTAACTCTTCCGCCATTCACACCTAAGCATCCAGCATTCATGCAGCGACCGTCCATCCTTGCCTCGCCGTGGGGGTCATCGTGCCCTGCTGGAACCGAGGCCCGACTGGGGCGCCACCACTGCCACTCGACAAACCTGCTTTTACTTTTGAACAAAGCCAGTCGACTCTCTGTTCTCAACCTGTCAAGACGTGTATTCCTTGCTTCCGCCAAACCGTTCTCCGAATAAACTCACACAATAGACACAAATTATTTCACAAGCACAACGTTACGCAAGCAGCTGTTCCAGCTATTTGTCTACGGAGGGTACATAATCTGCATTGGCAAAAATGGCAGGACTATTCCAGACTACAATCATGTTGACTAGAAAGCAAAAGCGCCAACTCTGGGCCAAGAGGGCATAGGAACATGAGAAACTCGGCGAATGGGCAGCAAATACAGGCTGGAATTCATATGTAATGTATTTTGTGCAACTGGCATAAACATTTTAATCAAGCAATTTATCTGCACTTAGAAAGAATCGGAAGGCGTGCCCTCGTGAATAAATCTACAGAGGATATTTTTCTGTCATATTTTGAATAGATGAACCTTACGGGAAGACGCTGCTCTTTCCTGATGATGTACTGCGGGTATGAGTCTAAGAATATACTTGCGTATTCTTGACGTAATAGTTCTGCGGAAACCCGCAAGGTGGAGAGAAGCAATTAAGGGAAATGAGACTTCATTTCGAATGTCCACACAGAGACCCTGCGTAACTAAACAAGAACTGCTGTTGAAGGGAGTCTAGGCTCAGCGGCGTGCGGCAAGCGATGCTTCTCAAGGAAACACTCTAGAAGAGAGCCTGATGTGTATTAGCAACATAGAGCAGCACTCCATCTGTTTATAGCACTGACTTCGAGAGCAGCCAGAAAACTCGCTGTCCATATCTCCCAGCATGGTGCTGCCTTGTCAAGAAGCTGCAAGTCGTACCATTTCCTGGCGGTGGCAAGAAGATAACCTCGCATGTTTTAAATTTTTTCAGTGATCAAAGATCCACTTATCGTGCTCATAAAAAGATAGCCATAGTTAAGGGTTTGTTAATTGTAAAAATGTCTAGCTCCACAAGCTTTTGCACTGGTTTGGAGAGGCTAGATGACTCAACTAGTTTTCTTTATTTGACCGTGTTGCGCCATTTGTCGCTGCTAGTCTTCAGTTATTTTCACAACGATGCTCACCTTCTCCGCAGCGGTTTCTTGTGTTACGTGTCCAGATCGCATTCGCTCTAGGATCAGTTCTTCCGGTGCCGGTAGTTGCAGATAGACCTTCACCAATTCCATTTGAAGGGATTGCTCGCGTCCTATGGACGCTTCTATCATAAACTGCGTCGATGAGGTCTGCTGAACTAACCTGTGCAAGGTGAGTTGATGGCTCACCTGGCACTTGATAACTCTTAAATACAACATGCCGCAATGACGTGTGGTCGATGCACAACATAATCCACATGTTCACCGTCGTCTGCGGCAAAATATGTACCGTTTCGGGTAAAATAACTAACTGCAAGACATAATTAGGAGAGCAGAGAGCTGGGCTAGTTGGTTCAAATGCATACTGAAAACGTTTTCACGGAGACAAGGGGACAAGCCGCTCGTGCTTTTTTCTAGGCTTGTCCTCGTGTCTCCGTGCAACCTTTTTCAGTATGCAAGACATAACTTCGGTAAGACGGGTGCTGTCCGTCATTTAATCTTATTCTCCGCCGACCTTCTTCTTCTCTCCCCTTCTCTGCTTCCTCTTTCACATTCCAGACGCAGTCTGCTTCAAACCTATCCATCTATCTAACTAGCCTCCTACGCCATCACAGTGGCCCAAGATGCTTACCTGCTTGGGCTGCTAGGTATGTGCTCTTGTTCGAAATTTCATCATCGTCATTCCAGCTAGTGATCTTACTCTTCTAATGCCTTGATCATCATGCCATTCTACCCCGACCCAGTCGCACAAGTTAGCTTCGGCCAATAGGTGTGGTCTCGTGGTCATGATGCCGTCGTGGTAGTTGCATCGCCCTCATTCCAGCTTTGTCATCCGACGCTCGCCGTGCCCTCGTCGTGATGCTATCGTCGTCATACAGCCGTCATGCGATCGTGGTGGCACCGCCATAGTGTTGCCGTCGTGGCCGTTCAATCGTCGTCATTTCAGCTTAGTGATCTGACTCTCGTTATGCTGTAGTCCTCACGTCTTCTACTCCTACCCAGTGCTCGAAATAGCTTGGGTCACTAGGCATGTGTTCGGGGTCGTGATCGCATGTATAGTGTCTCCGAAAACCGTGCTGAGCGGGACTAAAAAATGAGCTTGAGTCAAGGAAGCCTATGAGATTAGAACATATTATGTGCTCTCATAGCTTACACAGGATACTAGTTAATGCGATTGGCCTATAGTTAAGAGTAGAGTGAGCGTTACCAGTTTTAAAAAGCGCGAGAACCTTACCCACCTTCCAGTCCTGCAGCAGTGTGCTGTTCTCAAGGGACTGCGTAAAAATGTTGGCGGAAAATTTCGACTTAATCTCATCCACACCACAAGAGGACGAAATCTTCAAGCCTCGGATCAGTTGCATCACTACAACGGAGTCTATCACGATAGGATCCATCGGAAAGAAGTTGTGACTGCGTAATTCGGGTATTAAGGCACTACCACCCAAACCGTCTGTTTTGGGTACGGCGCCGCATCTGGGATGGGTGACTTACGTCCTCTACTGTTACAGGCTGCGGTCACCTCGGCCGTTTGCTGCTGGGCCCCCGAATCCTGCGAGCTGACCGACCCTGACCGCCTGCCTCTGCCTTGGCCTACTGTAACCCTTCCGAGGCCAAACTTGGATGTAATCGGCGCTTCAATCTGGCAACAGGGAACTTCGTCATCGACACGTGGCTTCAGCGGCTGTGCATATAATCGCCAGCCTTCATCCGCCTGCTTTGGGTACGACGCCGCATCTGGGATGGGTGACTTACGTCAAGTAGGTAAAGGCAAGGCGCAGAAGACCAGGACTTAGGAAGGAGAACACAAACGACAAGACGGGCGCCACTCACAACTAAGTTTATTTTCGCAACAAGCCTGCCTTATGTAGGTCATTCACGCCGAGTCACGCACAAAACTTTAGAAGGAAAAATAACACAGCAATCTATCGACCATTCAGGAATGTTATCTGCGCAGCTATCGACAGAGCAAACAAGAACCACACGTGGATCAGCACAGGAGCCAACTGATCTAGTGCAGCCTTTTTTTCAACGCCAACGGGGACAAAAACCAGACATAAAAGTACCGTCTACACTTCACTACCAACCAATCTAACCACAACATAGCACACTTCAAACGCCTAAGACCCAGTCAGTGATAAAACCCGCACGACGATGGGAATAATGACCAACGAATAACACGGAAATAGCATGAAAAATGCGTCTAAGAACAGTGCCTGCGTCAAAACTAAAATCTCTAATAGTCACTCACCTAAAAATTGATAGAACATGTAACCGCGCGAAAAAAGAACCACGCGACAAACAATGAAATGGACAGAAGTGATGATGAACGATAAAGGTCTAAGAACAGCGTCTGCGTCAAAAAACAACAAAAGCCTAAGAGCCACTAGAAAATCGTCAGCAAAATAAAACTAGTTAAATAAAAGGATGACAGACGGTAAAACAAATGAAATCACTCTAACAAGAGGCCTAAATGAAACCTTCTAAAAAAGTCGTCTCCTTGTCACTAAGCATAATGGACGGCCTGCTGACGCATGCGTTCCCCTCTTTTTTGATGAAAAAGGCTTCCACAATTTCCCGCTCATACCTGTCTTTTCCATACTTCAAAAATTTGGTTTTGTCAAACTGAGGCCGGCAATTAGAGCAGTCTCTGCAATGCTCTGCAAGGAAACTCCCTTCCTTGTTGCGCAGATTACGACAATGTTCCATTGCCCGCTCATTGAAACATCGACCTGTTTGTCCGATATAGCTGCGCCCACAGCTTAGGGGTATTCGGTAGACTACACGTGTCCTGCATTCAGTGAACTTCTTCTGATGCTGGATTGAACAAGCCGGGCGTTTCTCTCCGTTCATGGCACAAAGCTTAGACAGCTTGCAAGGCGCCGAGAAAACAACCTGAACGTTATGCCTACTTGCCACTTTCTTAATGTTGTGCGATACCTTATGAATGTACGGAATTACCGCAACAGAACTGCGTGAAACTGGCTCCCTGATAAGAGGCGGGTGCTTTAGTTTTTGGAGCATCGTTTCGCAGACAGCTGAAATCAGACATGGCGGAAATAAACTTAGTTGCGAAAATAAACTTAGTTGTGAGTGGCGCCCGTCTTGTCGTTTGTGTTCTCCTTCCTAAGTCCTGGTCTTCTGCGCCTTGCCTTTACCTACTTCACGCATGAACCAACTAGCCCAAGCAAGAGTTTTACTTGACTTACGTCCTCTGCTGTTACATGTTAGTTATATGAGGGGTGCTTCCTGTACCAAGTGCAGCCATTCCTGTCTTATGGCGGTGCCGTGCCCACTAGCATTTTACGATGAACTGAGGAGATAATTGTATGTTCCGTACAACCTGTGTTCTGACGTCCTAAACATATTGCTTATGCTCTCGGGCGATGTTTAATCGAACCCGGGCCCCATGTGTAAAGTGGAAGCTGATGCCTTTGCTTGGGCCTTAAAAACATTGATAAACTAGTAGCTGATCATACCACAATGGTAGCTCATCTGATACAAGTAAGTGACGAGCAAGAAGCGGCTAAAAATCAGGTCAAGTTACTTAACGCTAAAGTCGGTGCCTTCGAGGCAACGATTGCATTGCAGCGTAACACCGAAGGTCCTACTGACGAGAACCTGCTCAAGGTTTCAGATCAGTCGGCAGAAATTACGTCTCGTTGCGACGATGCTCAATACATGCAGCGACGATCAAATATTATCTTTTTTCGGGATTGAAGATAATGAGGAAGAAGAATGGGCCAAGGCCGAGGAGAAAATAATAAGCTTTTGCTCTAAACGATTAGAAATAACGACCACTAGTTCACAATTTGAGCGTGTTCACAGGCTCGGCAAGTTCACCGAAGAAAAAAACAGACCAATTAACGCAAAACTAAGCTTATTCAAAGACAAGCTGCAGATTTTGTCTTCGGCACGAAAATTAAAAGGGACGACATTTTCCATCAGCGAAGATTTTTCTCCAGCGACACGACAAGTAAGGCGAAAATTGGTGGGCTTTGCCAAAGCCCAAAACCAGCCTTTCAAGGCATCAGTCAACCGTCTGTATATTAATAAAAACACCTACATTTATGATATTAACACTGACTCAATTGTGCTAGCTCGCAGATAGCTAAAGTTTAAAACGTGCATGCAAGATCGGAATAAAGCTGAGTCACATCAAGCCATTTCCTCATTATCGCTATCATCTTGCAATATCCGCAGCCTACTGCCCTAACGGGATTTGGTCTGTTCGTCCCTTGACGACAGCGACTGCGACATACTTGCGCTTACCGAAACGTGGCTATATCCTGACATCACCGACAGCGAAATTCTGCCTGATCGTAACAAATTTCACACATACCGAAAGGATCGTACAAATAGACGTGGCGGAGGTGTTCTACTTACAATAAAAAAGACTCTACAATCATATGTAATCAATGGACACTCTAACATAGAAATTATCTGGGTAGCCTGCATAACCAAGTTTTCCACACTACTCATCGGCAATTGTTACCGACCCCCTGACTGTAGCCATTCATTACAGATCCGGCGCAGCATTCCGACAAACCGGCGGCAACAGTGTAACAACTAACATTATTTAAAGCGCGTGTGCCTTGCACGAAAATTCAACCGGACTAGCTGTGCCATCAGAGCTCTACATATCACTTGTGACAAACGTCACCTGTCCATCTACCTTGGGAACATCAGCATCTGGAGGCTATATAAGCTGGGATCAGACTTTCGCTTTTCGCTAAGCAAACATAATTATGTTCTGTTCGGCTTCAATCCCATAATTACATCATGTGCCCTAAAGTGAATAGTAAATTTAAATGACTTGGAAGGAAACCTTGACAGAATGAATGTGTTCGTAACTTTAGATTATAACTGGCTGCGTGGTTTAAAACATATTCCAGCCATAGTTGCACGCCCTGTTTGTTATTAATGCCAAGAGTGGTTGATATGACTGGGCATGGCAGCAACAGCACGATACGGATTCTTAATCCTTTCGTCTGTCTTGTGCAGCTGATTTCCACTCCCCTGGTGATACCGACGGCACGGAACGGCCCCATGACGCAGGGCGAGATAGTGCGGCTGGGGAACCACTCCGGCTCCTTCCGCCTTGCGACGACGGCGGTCATCGACAGGGACGCTACACACTGACGGGACTCCCAGATTGGACCAGGTGGCGCTTCGGGGCTACTTAAAGCGAGACTGGACCAGCACGCACTTCACTGGGCACGGCAGCAACAGCACGATGCGGATTCTTAATCATTTCGTCTATCTTGTGCAGGTAAGGCGTTATGGCAAATGTATTCGCTCAAATGATGCGTTCCTTGTTATGCTGCCGTGCCCAAGGCTGCTGTGTCCTATACTGTGTGAGTTGGCAATGCACGCGGCGGAATTAGTGCTGCTGGCTGGAGACGTCGAAACAAACTCCGGTCCAGATCTTGAACAGATCTCCAGACAGCTCGAGGCGATTGCCGGAGACATAGAAAGCCTTAAAGAGGATCGACTAACATCAACTGAAGCGAAACTGGAAAACATGGCTGCCCTTGACAAAAAAATGTTTGACTGCATAAACCAGGTCCCCAACTTGCAGAAGGTTGTTTCCTCGCTTGAACTAAAACTGGATGATTTGGAAAATCGCTCGCGACGGTGTAATCTTTTAGTTTACGGAATTCCAGAAGATGAAGAAGAGGACAACGAATCCCTTGAACAAACTTTTAATGAAAGCATTGCCAAGAACATTCTTGAAATTCAACCTGTCGCCATTGAGCGCATTCATAGGTTAGGAAAACCTTCACGCGAGAAAACCATGCCTGTAATACTAAAACTTCTTGACTTCCGTGAAAAGACTCTTGTGCTAAAAAGCTGTCGCAAACTTAAAAATACTGAATACGCGATCAGTGAAGACTTCTCTTTTCGAGTACGCGACATAAGGAAAAAATTGTGGGTGAGTGTAAAATCAATGAAAGATTCCGGTGCAAAGGTGGCGCTCGTTTACGATAAAGTCCGAATCAACGGAGAATTATTTCAGTGGGATGAAGAAAAGAACTGCTGGGTACCTGTAAAGGCACAGACAAGTGCGAGTAAAAGCCAAAAAAAAACAGGAAGGAATTGGACCACACCTACGCCCCCGACTGCCCCAAAAACGAAACAAATAACCTTTGCAAACGTAAATGCGCGTAGTATCCTGAATAAGCTTGACGCACTAGAGTCTCTTCTTATCAGCCTAGAGCCCGACTTTATGGCGATTACAGAAACGCGGCTTACAGATGACATACAGGACAAAGAAATAGCCCCACCCGACTATGTGATTGTGCGCAAAGACAGATTAACGCGAGGGGGAGGAGTGGCTTTACTAATAAATAAAAAAAATTCCTCTCACTGTCTTACCAGAAGTCGAGAATGCCGAAGCACTTTTTTGCAAACTCAGTTTTGGTGCGACGACTATCAGTGTCGGTTGTGTATACCGTAGCCGTTCGACTAATGAACGCGCAATGACATCATTATAACAAGTATATGGAACTTCATGTACAAAAATCCCGGCTGATCCTTCTTGGGGATTTCAACCTTCCAGATATTGACTGGCCAACCATGTGTTATCGCTCTCCTTGTTCAGAAATTGTTTCTGATATTATGCTTAGTTTTGACTTGTCACAAGTTGTCAACGAGCCCACACGTGTTCAAGGCAATGCATCCAACATTCTTGACCTCATCTTTCTGAGCAATCACTTTTCGATCAATAAAACTAACTTAGCAGTGCTAGATGGAATATCAGATCACAAATTAACATTATGCACTACTCCCATTCAGGCCGCAACAAATCCTTCTATTTCCTAAACTAGTTATCCAGACTTTACAAAAGCTGACGACTCAAGCATAGTTAACTACTTAATTTTGGAGTATCAGTCATTTCAAGAACTCGCTAATTCTTCAGACACTGATATAGACGCATTATGGGAAAGGATTAAAGCCATTGTATCCCACTGCATCAATAACTATATACCAATAAGAACCAAACGAATAAATAGAAATAACCCATGGATAACACGTGATGTCATTCATGCGAAGCGCAAAGTGAAGCGACTAAGAAAATTGCTCAAAAGAAAAAAAGGTCCTCAACATAAACGTAAACTCACGTATGCTGTCAATGAAATGAAAGCGAAGATTAGTACAGCGAAAGCACATTTCTTTTCAGTTACGCTTCCTAACTTTTTAAAACATTCCCCTGGAAAGTTTTGGAAGTATCTTAGCCCCGAAAAACAAAGCACACTCTCAATTCTCAGGCACAAAATTTAAGTTTTGCAAATGCATTAAATACATACTTTCAATCTGTGTTCACTGCTGACGATGGTCGCATTCCGGAGGTGAATCACTGCAACCAGAGACAGCTAGATATGCCAACGATAACTGAGTCAGGAGTCCTCAACTTATTACTATCAATAGACACAAAAACAAGGAAACGGCCCGGGCAATATTCCCAACACTTTTCTTCAAAGATATGCGCAAGTCAACGCGAAATATCTACATCTAATATTTAACAAATCCTTATCAACATGTAGCCTTGCAAAGGAATGGAAAATAGCGAAAGTAATCCCCGTTCATAAAGCAGGAAGCAAAAGTGATGTCGGTAATTACAGACCAATATCGCTAACGTCCACAGTAGGGAAATTATTAGAGCATATCATATTAAAGCATATTACGAGCTATCTAGAGCAAGCAGAAATATTATCGCCTATCCAGCATGGTTTCCGGCGGAGACGTTCAACCATAACCCAATTACTTGAACTAACGCATGACTTATCCCAAAACATTGATAATCAAAAACAAGTTAACTTAATAGCATTAGATTTTTCGAAGGCGTTTCATAGAGTAACCCATCAAAAACTAATCAGCAAACTGAAAACAACTTTCGGCAATGGTTCTATTGTCAATTGGATTGAAGATTACTTAACTAACCGGTTTCAGTATATTGTTGTTAACAATGAAATTTCTTCCATTGCAAAAGTTACATCGGGGGTGCCTCAAGGGTGCGTCCTTGCTCCCACTTTATTTCTTATTTTTATTAATGATTTGCCCTCTAACATCCGCGTTAAAATGAAGCTTCTTGCCGACGACTGCATTCTTTATAATGAAATTAACTCTATGAATGACCACGTTGATTTAAACAGCGCCCTTCATGATGTAGTGAAGTGGTGTAAAAAAGTGGCAGATGGAACTGAACATTAATAAAACTGCCTTTTTATCTATAACCCGCAAAAAACATAGGTCCGACTTTGAATACACTATCAATAACATACCACTCACCCGAGTTCATGAGCATAAATATCTTGGCTTGATAATTTCACATGGCCTAAGATGGGAATCGCATATTAAGAGTATCATACCATCTGCTTTAAAACGGCTGTTCTTCTTCAGAAGAAAGACTTCGAGCTGCGCCACCGGAAATTAAACTGCTATCATACAACGCATTTATTCGCCCAGTTCTCGAGTATGGTAACACAATTTGGTTTCCTTATACACAACAGCTTATTAACAAACTAGGAGTGCAGCGAAAGGCAATTAGATTCATCTTTAACAAATACAAGAATAGCGATTCACCTACCCAACTGCTAAAACAAGCCTGTATTCCTACTCTGCAAAACCGCGCCAAATTAGCAAGACAAATTATTGTTCCAATTAATACACAATGCATTAGGAATAAATACTTCGTTGTATATATCCCTAGCTGACACCATACCTTCCCGCCATAAGCATTCACTAACACTTAAAGAATATGCATTTCGCACTGACTGTTTTAGATATTCTTTCTTTCCTCTTGCAATAAGAGAATGGAATAGCATGGACCCCTGCATAACGACTAACACATCGTTGCCGGAATTTGTAACCCTTGTAGAAGAGCGGTTGCGCAATAACTAGATTATGTTAGGCGGGAATAACACCACTCACGTCGTTGTATAAGATAAAATCTGTATAAGCATTGTATCTGCCTATGCAATTTCACCCCTTTTTGCCAAATGCACTGTATCATTCATGTTTTATTTCCTGCCACATGTGTATATCTGCTTCGTGTCGATTGCAAATATCATTGTTGAAATTATGTAAACCTGTTTTTATCACTATTTGTGAGTATATAATATATGCCCAACCTGCAAATATCCCACTGGGATTGACAGTATCTGAAATAAATAAATAAGTATGCATAACAATAAAAGCAACAAAACAACCAAGACAGTGGTAGCCGAACCTGCAGCTCAATCAGTGAAGCACCACATCTTTTGTTGTGCTTTCTTTGGCGTTTCCTAATTCACTGTTCGCTCTTTTGACATTGAGCAACATAATATTTCTGAATCTGTCGCTTTGGTATGGTTAACTGCATTAAAAAAAAAAACACGGACGCCTTAATTAAGCTGTTAATCTAGCTTATTGCATACCGGGAGCGATAAAATTTGAACTTTGTCAGAGCAATGTCTAGTAGTCTTGTACGTTTTTGAACACAGTTTTCTACGTGCGTGTCTGCATGTACATTTTGTCTGACGGCGAGTGCTGTTTGCTTTAAAGTGTTTACGCTACACTGGCCAGCCGTATTTGAACCCTGTGCAGCACTTGCTCGAAGCACTCGCTGGGCGTCAAAGGCGGTGCTTAGCCGAGCGCTCAATATTGACACCTTTTCAGCAAGATAATGGCAGGACCGTCCTTTTGCCTTCTCACAATGTGTCTATATTTAAGCTGGCTCTCCTGCATAGTGGCAACAAGTATGCTGTTTTGTTTCCAAGTCGCTTATTGAGTCAGCAGTCATTTTTCGCTTCAAGATGAGAGACTTCGTACCTTGACCCTTTGTTGTACAATTGATCGCACAGCCATTTTCTCTGTGTCACGCGTCGCTCCATGAAATACTTGATCAATTAGGCAAAAACAATTTCCAGGTAATTACAGTTTTGCAATTCTAAAAATCAACGACGGTGGACTTAAACCAATATCGGACTTTCGACGACGGTTTCCTATTGCATCAAAATGCATTCGATTATTCTTGCATTCTGAAAATATGCGCATCTTGTTGATGCGCACTTTATAATATCCGGACACTGATATATAGACACTGTATGCCTAGCATGAGTAAGCGTAACTAGATGACATAGTATGCTGCGAAACTGTGCATTAATATACGCGGTCGCTAATTAAAAAGTATTTTACTGACAGGATCGAAAGGGTATAGTCAAGTCGTTATCAGTGCCTATTATACAAGCTGAGCGTAATTGCTTCGATTGCCTTGCGTTGAACGACCTTGTACGTTTTTTTTTCTTTCCGCATTACTGCACTTGCTAGCCGAGGCAAGCGGAAGCTTACCTTTTCACTTTTAAGCTGTGTTAGCAAGAAGAGAGAAACTAATGTTTCTTTTTTTTTTTTAGTGCAGTACGCTAAAAGCAGTCGTACCGATGTTCCTATTTTACCTTTATTTGTCGAAGCATGTTTTGGGGCAAATTGAAGCGAAAGTATGTTTTCTTCTATAATGTCCAAAATTACAAATTCATGCTTACAACCGCCGAGAGACAACGTGCCGACCATATTTAACTGCAACGCAGTAAAACTGATACGCACAAGCGCGCTAAGTCTTCTTGCGCTATGCGTAAATGTTTTTAGCAGGTCTATCGTTCGTTCTAAACATTTACCACATTAACCTGTTATTTGCTGTTTCGTAAAGTTTTCGTGATACACAAAATAAAATTCGAACGAGCCGGAAGTTCACAGAAAGGTGGAGACGAGAAGTTATGAACAGTGGTTGAACCAGGAGTGTCACTGGAGCCAATGTTTCGACATCGGCAGTTGCTGCTGGTTGCTGCTGCCTTGACGCATTCGCATTGACTGCGACATTTCCCGTTTCTACCACTGTTCATCGCGACAGAACATTTTCTTTGCACATACCAATTTATGTACCGAAAGACAAAAAAAAATCGAAATAGCAGGTAATGAGACACGAAAATGAAGCTTTTCTGATTCAAAATGAAAAATTATTTTTACTCATAAAGCTTGTGCGAAACACAAGCAGGAAATATTAATGGCATAACAGAAAATAAAAAACAGGACTTTTTCTGTAATGAAAAGCAGAAAACCGCCTTTAAACACAAAATTACTGTTAATGTAAAACAGAAAGAAATGAACGGTTTAAAGATTATTTGTATAAACGGCAGCAAAAAGTGGTTCTGAACGGTGCGACGTCGAGAACGGTTAATGTTTTATCAGGTGTTCCTCAAGGGTCGGGCCTTGGGCCGTTGCTGTTCCTCATGTTTATCAATGCTTTAAGTGAAGGCTGTGTTTCAAATATCAGAATGTATGCGGATGATTGCGTTGTGTAACACCCTGTGTCATATGCCGAACATACGAGTGTGTTGCAGTTTGATCTCGAAAAAATTTGTTCCTGGTATGCTAAATGGAAAATGGATTTGAACGTAGCAAAGTGTTATCATGTTAAATTTAAGAACAAAAAGAAAAAAGGTGCCCACTTCATAATCTCTAAATAATGTTTAAGTGCAATGCGTTGACGAAGTCAAATACCTGGGTGTCACTTCAACTGCGGCATTAGACTGGACATCCCTCATTAACATAACAAGCGCTAAAGCGTGCCGCCTTTTGCACCTTCTCCAGAGGAACTTCAAGTGTGCGCCCAAACCATTGAAGGAAGCTCACAAATATTAGGCCAGTGTTAGCATACGCTTGCGCAGCATGGGACCCCTTCACAAAAGTTCTTGAAGATAAGTTAGAGCGTGTTCAGAAAAGGGCTGCAAAATTTGTCACAGGCATCTACGACTACAAAATTAGAGGTTCGCAAATCAAGGAAAATCTAGGTTGGAAGTTGCTGTTCACACGCAGAAAAATAATCAGGTTGAAGCTTTTACACAACATTAACAGCGGTAACACAGGAATCGATAAGAACATATATTTAAAAGAACCTCATTATCAGTCTAAGAGACGCGACAATTCCAAGAAAATATGGGCCTACCAAAGTCGTATTAATGTATTTAAGTTTTCATTCTTTCCGCGAACAATTGCAGAGTGGAATTTTCTCCCGGATGAGGTAGTGTCTGCACCCAATTTTTCATCTCCCATAGAGAACTTTACATGAATCTACTTTGACAATTATTCCAGTGTGCCGTTTTATGCATTGTGTAACAAATTTTACAATCAGATGTTGTGAGTGGTGGATGTGTTGTCTTTTTCTACTAATTACGATGATTGTATTTTTAATACCATAGCTGATATGATGCCGTTGTTCGCGAAGTTGACCTTTATGTTTGTAATTAACCCCCCTACAATAATGCCCAACTCAGGCGCTGTAGATATTTGTAATAAATAAATAAATGAATAAATAAAAATATAGAAAATTGGAATATAGAAAACAAAGCTTTACAGACATGACTTGGCAATACAGATGTCAGAAAATATACCAAGTTTTTAAGACAATATTCTTTACCAGTGTAGCCATAACTCCGATCCAAAAGAAAGTTTTCGACCCGTTTCGGAATAATCACCCACTATACGGGTGTCCCACGTTACTTGAGCCAAACGTTAAAAATATGCTCATGCCATATAGCTGGACAGAACCAAGGAAATGTTATTTGCCGTCGCTTGGAGACATTCAGATTATTTTTTTGCATTCCGCCTAGATACATAATTCATTAATTAATCAACTTCTTAAGTATTATAACTAGATGAAAAGCATCAATGAGAAAATTGTAGAGCAACATGAAGAAACTGCCGTTACAGCTTTAGGTTGCTCATACGTGCTACATAAATGTGTTTTTTCGAGCGTGAAAGATGCCGGCAAATACACTCAAAATTGTCGCGCCACTGGCCGCTCGAGGCACTTCGCGGGCTCTGGCGCTATAACGTAAAACTATTCCAAACTTTTTTGCAATTCTGCAATCAGCGCTCTGCGATTGGTCAAAAACTTTTTTGGACCAACCCCACTTCACCTGTCTGTCACGCGCGGTCACGAAAATCGCGATAGCTCCCCATCTGATATGACGTGTACACAGTGCTTATGCATGATTTCACCGAACAAAAAAAAAAGTTATTTCTGATTCGACGCCTTTTCGCCATTAGCCCTTGGCTATTGGTCCAAAGTTTTCGGCCTGCATCCACTTTACCTGCCTCTCACGCGACGTCACAAAACCGCAAAAACTCACTGCGTCAAAGTGACGTGTACGCGTAGAAGATGCATTAATATGCTGAACCTAACTAAATTTTTTTCCGAATAGCCGCAGGCTGCCTCGTTCCGAAAGGAATAAAAGGTGGCTGCCGCCGATCACTCAGGCACAGGATACTCGCACCTGCCGGAGAGCATGGGTTTATTTGCGTGTAATAAAACATCTTGCGTGGCCGTGTGACGTTTTCGAGCACTTTCTGCCCTTCTACGACCTCGTTCTGCCAACTCTTCTTTGCTGAGGATCCGTCTTAGCGTCATTCTTAAACTTCCGTTACAGCCGCCGCGATTGTCGACGAGCCACCGCCATCTAAGTAAGAGAAAGCGGACCAATCGCAGACGCTGGCACCACCCTCTTCATCCGGTTAGCGATTTTCAGTACGTTGGCTCTGCTCCATCGAATTTCTCTCCGCTTGAGCGTGTTCGTCGCCTCTTGTGAGCCAATTAGATAAGACAAGGCTCTCAGATGTTATTCGTTCTTCAAGCACACAAAAGTGACCTGTGAACGAGGAGAGCGTTTGATTCGTCTGTTCAGACAACCCGGCGGGTGACCGCCCGATCCTTGCATCAGCGGTTACGCAAATTTGACGTCAGGAGATTGGAATAAAAACATATTGGAATAGGGCCCCTGCTTTCATACTTGTAAAAACATGTTCTTCCAAATGCTTATTGCAATGTGAGAAAATGCAGTGATTTTACTCGTAGGCGCCGACTACAGGGCTGATCCGGGGCACGAGCCCCCTCCGAAGTTTGCCGGTGCCTCGGCGATGCCGAAACCTAGGGCGTCATTACCACAATTCTGCTACCCAAATCATTTGAGGTTTGAGTTGCTTCTACCTTTTATTGAAAATTTAATTGTGGCTAATAGCCTACTGCATCATAATCGACGCGGATATGCACGGCTTTTAATTCATAGTTTCACTTTATTTCTGCAAATCCTACGAATAAGAGGTCAAAAGCATTATATGTACCAGCGGCCGCTACCTGTACGGTATTTTCTCACTTGAACGTTTTTTTTTTAATTATTACTGTGAACCCCATGCACAAACACAATATATTTAAATATATACGCATGACGAAGTTTGTTATACTTTTTCAAGAGAAGGAGGCAGCCAACTAACAATTATTTGTAATGGTATGAATAATATGCTGAATAATGAGTATGAATGAATATGCTGCTGTATTTTCAACTCGCTTCAAATTGCTTTGCGCGCTTTTTTCATCCTCAAAAAAAATTATGGAGATCCCACGCACTGTGGGAATCGATGTAAGCGAAGCTTCCCGGGCTGGATGCTCTGATTTACGATATTTACCGGTGATTTTGACGGCTAAAGCGTAATCTTCAACGTTTAGGCTAAAGCGAGAGTGGTGAGTTGATCTCGAACGTTACCTTGCGTGCTCCACTGCTGTTTGTCTGCGTTGTACAGAGAACACGCAGGGAGAGGTGTTAGCTTGAGGCGTTGTTGTGCGCCATATTTTATAACTTCTGAGAGGGTTGAGCATTGTCATTTCCTCACATGGCACATCGCATTGTGGCAGAAGCATTAAAGTTGAATTGGATTATGGGCCTGTACGTTCCAAAACCAGACTCGGATTATGAGGCAAGCCATAGTGGCGGACTCCGGATTAATTTTGACACCGTGATGTTGTGTAAGATGTCCCAAAATCTAAGTGCACGTGCGTTTTCTATTTCGCCCCCGTCGAAACGCGGCTACCGCGATTGGGATCAAAACATCTGGCAATGCCACAGCCGCAACGCTAACGCGGAGGCCACCGAAGTGTTGATTTGACGGTCGACCGCTTCCGTAGTGTCTCCTGGACCCTGCGGTGCGCTTTAATTAATGCCGCTCTGCTTCTGCACGCCCTGCGTAAGTTGCCCGCTTGACATCTTTGCATGGCGCTTATTTTTCAGAAATAGCAGCAACGTACTGTACCGTATCTTGAACTTAAGCTTACCTTGTTTCCGCGCAACCGCTGTCGCATAGTAGTGGGGTTTCCTTGCCTTCTCACCTCCCCCCTCTCTTATATTGGAAGTGCCTCTTCTGGCTCTCCTTCTCCTCTCTACAGTTCTATCTGCGTCCCCTCTGGCCTCGCGTGTTAGTAGAAAGAGAAGCGCTGCAGTTTCTGTAATGCTTCTGAGGGGAGTCACGGATGATTACAGCTATCAAGCGGCTGATATGGCGACGGCTAGGGAGCTCCAGAGGGCATTTTGCACATTCGACGTGGTGGAGTAAATAGGAGTTTCACCCATCGCCTTTTCTCTCTTACTCGCGCTGCCATCTATATACCGTAAAAACTCGCGTATAATACGAGGTTTTATTTCCTATTATTAGCGTCCCAAATTTGCGCCTCGTACTATATGCGGATCAGAGCAAAAATTTCAGTCATAAATTTGGGCTAGAAGTATTGGTTTCGTTATTAATGCATGGCTATGTCTTGACTTGGTTATTGCTGCGTGGCTACGGCTTGGCTTCCTTATTGCTGCGCGACTACAGCATCGTTTCGTTATTGTTGAGTGCGCACCTTGGCAGCACACGTGCAAACCGCGCTTCGCGAAGTGCATCTTTTTTATTCCGCATTCAAGGACCAAGATGTCCATACCACGAAAACAGTACTCGGCTGCTTTCAAGAGAAAGGTTATCACAGGACATCGGCAACAGTGGTTTGGCGCAGACGCAGCGGAACGCGAAGAAGCTTTCCGCAAATCGCCCCGACGGCGTTCGTACGCCAACAGCGCACCTAGCTGTGAGCGCATGAACTAATGAGCTTGCAAGAGAGCTTGCCTTCAAAGCGAGCAAGCACTGCATTTATGGCTACATGTGCCTTGCTGGATTTTCCTTACGCCGCCGAGCTTTGATTTTGCAAAAGTTGCCCGAATCGTTCGAAGAGCTGCTTGTGGCTTTCCAGCGCCCCGTTACTTCACTGCGCCAAGAACTTGCAGCTAATCGGCAATGCTGACCAAACGCCCGTTTATCTGTACATGCCCCTCACCGTGCACGAAACGGGCTCGACACAAGTTTATGTCCGGCTACGAGAAAACGCGAGTTACCATCATGCTGTCGTGCACGGCAGACGGACGCAAGCTCCCGCCCTATGGCGTCCCCAAGACAGTGCCTCGAGGTCTGCCAATAATCGTGAGATGAGAAAGGCTGCACGAATCTTGTGCTCGACCGGTGTTGGCGGCCCGGCGCACTGTGGTCGTTCCCGTCCATCCTGGACGCATTCCGTTGCGCCGTGAAGAGGCTGTTGCCTGAATCCGGCACAGAACTGGTCGTTATCGCGGGTGGGATGACGTCTCATCTGCAGCCTTTAGATGCTTGCGTGAACACGCCGTCCAAGGACGCGGTCAAGCGACGCAGATTGGATGCGCTCAGGCAAGCCTGCAGCGACGCCGACCACGCGGGCTTCCCCAGCCGCGCTACGCAAGTGGATTGCGGACACATGGGCCAGCACACCAGAGGACCTTGTGCGTCGCGCATTCAAAAAGTGCGGCATCTCGAATGCGCTCGATGGCACAGAGGATGAATACCTCTGGGATGTCCGACAAGGACCTATCTGAAGAGAGCGCAGCTGAGGAAGACAGCGATGGAAGAGCGGAGTGCAATTTAAATAAATGTTTTGCTCGAGTTTTCCTAACTCGTATTCATCATCATCCGCCTGGTTACGCCCACTGCAGAGCAAAGGCCTCTCCCATACTTCTCCAACTGCCCCGGCCATGTGCTAATTGTGACCATGTTGTCCCTGCAAACTTCTTAATCTCATCTGTCCAGTTAACTTTCGGCCGCCCCCTGCTACGCTTCCATTCTCTTGGAATCCAGTCCGTAACCCTTAATGACCACCGGTTATCTTCCCTCCTCATTACATGCACGGCCCATGCCCATTTCTTTTTCTTGATTTCAACTAAGATGTCATTAACTCGCGTTTGTATCCTCATCCAATCTGCTCTCTTCTTATCCCTTAACGTTACACCCATCATTCTTCTTTCTATAGCTCGTTGCGTTGTCCTCAATTTAACTAGAACCCTTTTCGTAAGCCTCAGGTTTCTGCCCCGTAGGTGAGTACTGGTAAGGCGCAGCTGTTATACACTTTTCTCTTGAGGAATAACGGCAATTTGTAATATACGCGGATAAAACTTCTTTTTCCATTTCGCGTCCCAAAAATTTCACATCGTTTTATATGCGGGTTTGTATTATGCGCGGGTTTTTACGGTACACGCTCTGAACCACCCCCCGACGCGGTGTCAGCGACAGCAGCCCACATCACGAGTAGCAATGGGAAAGTCGAAGGAAGAGGCAAAGAAAGCTTCGCTTTAAAAAACTTTCAAACTTCAGTGACCGCTTCTGCAGTCTTTTATCAACGGCGTGTGAAATGCACGTGAATGGTATGTGTCTCAGTATTGCTTCTCTGTTCAGTAGGTACTGCTAACGACTCATGAAGAAAAAAAAACTAATACTTTACAACATTGGTTGTGGATGCCAACATCGCCACTTGCGTGCAGAGGACATATATATATATATATATATATATATATATATATATATATATATATATATATTGCAACGAACCAGTATTCCCAATGACGAAGAGGCGAGCAGTGAGATGACGACGATTAGAGGCTAGCGCGGGCTGTTGCCTCTTGGTCAAGTGCGGCGTATTTCCTTGTAAATATACTTGTATATAGCTTTTCGTCTGCGTCTTCCTACGTAACATATCTGGTGGAGGTGGACGCTCCCTGTACCTCGTCACGGAGCTTCGCAGTGGACGGTACGTCGAGCCTTCCTTCATGGCTCCCGGCGATGACAACTTGAATCAGCCGCCTCCGACACCTGCTGCCACTTCGACGACATACATCACTCTCCCCGCTCCTCGTGATCCTGGCGTATTCTCGGGCAAAGATGGGGAAGACATCGAGGACTGGATCAGCCTGTACGAACACGTCAGCCGCAATAACCGGTGGGACCCTACTATCATGCTCGCCAACGTAGTCTTTTACCTCGGTGGCACACCTCGAGTTTGGTTTCGGACGCACAAAGATGAGCTCACCAGTTGGGATTCACTTAAGCAAAAGCTCCGAGACTTGTTCGGCAACCCCTACGGTCACCAACTTGCCGCACAAAAGGCGCTTTCCGGCCGTGTGCAAACGTCAACAGAGCCCTATGTCACGTACATTCAGGACGTCTTGGCTCCGTGCCGCAAAGTTGACGCACACATGACCGAGTCAGACAAGGTTTCCTAAATCATCAAAGGCATTGCCGATGACGCCTTCAACTTGCTCGTATTCAACAACGTGTCGACGGTGGATGCAGTTATAAAAGAGTGCCGCCGCCAGGAACTCGCTAAAAGCCGACGTATGGACCAGCAGTTCGCCCGTCTGCCCAACACCCCAGCGACATCTTCCTGTGCCGACGCTCCTCGTCCCAAAAAAACTGGCGATATTACCAGGATCGTCCGGCGTGAGATCGAGGCCGCCTATCCGGCTGCCTTCGACTCCAGCCCCACCAACTTACGGCAGTCACGGTTTCCCTGATTCAGGCAGTTGTCCGCCAGGAGTTCGAAAACATGGGTCTTCACACCATCTGCTCGGCCCCCCGCCCTGATACCCACCCGGCTTCTTCGATTCCGCCCCGTCCCGCATCTTCCTACCAACCACGTTTCCGCAACCCATCCGAATGGCGCACTGCTCACGACAAGCCCATTTGTTTTCATTGCCGTCGAATCTGGCATATCTCGCCACTGTCGCAGTCGCTGGACTTCCCCGACCCGGTCTACTTATACTGCCTACTCTCGCCCCTCAGGCGGCCCTTCTCGTCCCTATGCCGCACGCTCCGATAATGCCGCCACTGATTCTCCTGCGCCGAACCGCCCCTATTCTCGTTCGCCTTCGCCCCAACGGCGACAATCTCGCTCTCCCCAGTCCCGTCGCTCCTTTTCGCCGACTCCCTTCGGACGCCGCTCCCAGCCGGAAAACTAGACGATGCAGCGCCTCGAGGTGACGCTGCATTGCTGCCCTACGCCGCCAAATCTTCTACTGACGTTGCCCACTCATCTGAACCTTCTTGACGTGCAAGTCGACGGTGTTTCTGTAACTACTCTTATAGACACTGGGGCGCATTTGTCGGTAATGAGCGCTGACCTTCGAAACCGCCTGAAGAAAATAATCACGCCCGCCACGACGCCTGTTGTCCGTGTCGCCGATGGCGGAACAGCCCCCGTAATTGGTATGTGTGCCGCGCGCGTCTCCTTCGCCGATCGCTCCACTATCCTGCTATTCACAGTCATCGCCCACTGCCCCCACGACATCATCCTCGGCTTAGACTTCCTCTCCGCACCTTCTGTTCTCATCGATTGTTCCGCCAGTACTCTCCGTCTTGACCTGCCTGTTCTGGATCCCGCTGAATCACACCCCAGTCGCTTCAGTTCCGTCGACTTCGTTCGCTTGCCACCTTCGGCACTGACCTACGTTTACCTAGTGTCTTCCCCACCCTTCCCCGACGGTCACTACATCGCGGCTCCTATGCGAGACGTCCTCCTTACACACGGGATCACAGTACCTCATACCGTTTTATCTATTACGGCGAATTGCGTCTGCCTGCCAGTGGTCAATTTTGGCTTGACGACACAAGTGCTGCCACACGGAATGTCTCTGGCCCAGATTTGCTCATTCGAGGATCGCTCAGTAGCATCTATTGCAGTAGACGACAACTCATCCGATCCCCCTCTACCATCGCAGTCGGCAACTTGTACCATCGCCGACTTACAGAAAATGATTGCGCCCCACATGCCGTCCGAGCACACTCGTGAGCTCTACCGCGTTCTGTTTTCCTAACACGACATTTTTACTTAACGATCGTCCTTTGGCCGAAACTACAGCTGTTAAACATCGCATTAATACCGGCGATGCCGCTCCTATTCATCGCCGCCTGTATCGAGTGTCACCGGCTGAGCGTCAAGTTATTCACCTGTTGTATTGGTAAAAAAGAAGGATGGGTCATGGCGCTCTTGCGTCGATTATCGGCACCTTAACAGGGTTACCAAAAAGACGTGTATCCCCTACTTCGGATTGACGACGCCCTTGACTGCCTCTACGGTGCTCGCTACTTCTCCTCTATTGACCTTCGCTCCGGCTACTGGCAGATTGCCGTGGACGATCTCGACCGCGAGAAGACTGCTTGTAACACCAGACGGTCTTTATCAATTCAAAGTGATGCCGTTCGGTTTATGCAACACTCCTGCCACTTTTGAACGCATGATGGACTCCCTTCTTCACGGTTTCAAATGGTCCACGCGCCTGTGCTACTTGGACGACGTTATAGTATGCTCCCCAACGTTCGCTATGCACCTCGAGCGTATCTCGAGGTGCATAGCGAACGTAACGAGCGTATCTCGAGCGTATCCGGCTCCCACAGCGGGGTTGGAACCCGCGGCCTCGAGCAATGCCATAGCCGTCAAACGCGCACAGAGCAGTTGATTGGACGTGCGACGGCTTCAATAGTGTCGCCTATACCCTACGGTGATTAAATGCGGCTTTGCGTCTGCCCATCCTGCGTCAGTTAAACACTATGCACATTTGTGAAGTGGACATTTCTTTAGAAAAAGCAGAAACGTACAATACCGTGCCTTCAGTTTCCCCGCAACCGCTGTCGTGTCTGTACTAGTAGCGTTTCGTTATCTTCTCACGCCGCCTTTTCCCTGCCCGTCCTTCCCCCCCTCTATGGGAACTGCGAGCGAAGAATGGCAAGGCTGTTATTCACTCGTTTCGCGAATACCCCGTTTCTACCCAATCTCGGCCTCGTCTCCCAGCCCAATCTCTACCATTCTATCTACATCTCTTCAGGACTCATATGCTCGAATAAGGGTAAGCACTGCAGTTTCTGCAATGGTTTTGCGGGAAGTCGCGGATAATTACAGCTGTCAAGAGGCTAATGTGACGACGTCCAGGGAACTTCACAGGGCACTGCGCACATGTGACCCGATGGAAAGGTCCAAACGAGTTTCTTGCGCCTTCTTTCCTCTTTTCCACGCTCCTTCCGTGTACATACACGCTCTGAACCTTCCTCCGACACGGCGTGCAATGCAGCAACAGCACCAGTGAAGAAGTCGAAGGAAGAATCAAAGAAAGCTTCACTTTAAGAAAATTGTCTAAATTGGCGTACAGTGGCGTGTCGTCGCGGGGCCATCGCGTCCTTTGCAGGATTTCTAAGCTGCGAGAGCCAACTGGCCGACTTCCCCACTAGGCGTTCCGAGCAACCTTAGCCTGTTGCCAAGACGCGAATGGTCTATCCAGTTTACTACAAGCTTACAAGGCTGGTTCTTTCAGCCTGTTCATTATTTGCGCCGAGATACTTCCTTTTTACTACACTGCAATAATAAGTGAACTTGTTTTCAAATTATAATCTCTAATAATGCAGTATTCTTACGATCACTGTAGCACGTAACTTACAGAGAGTACTCAGGCACCCTCTAACGAAATACTTGCAATTTTTGCCTGATTACGCCCGCCATTGTGATGCAAATAAATGTAACTTGAACTCGTTCTCTCATAAATAAACACTGAATGAAATGCTGAGGTCATCCTGAACAAGATCAACAAGCCCCATAGAGCTCCATCTTCGGATGTCCCTGTTCGCAAGCTTTTTTTTTTGGGGGGGGGGGCGGGGGGGACGTGATCTTGTACCGTATAAACGTCCCCCAGACGTCTCTGATGTGCTCGTTTTTATTCTCAAGCACCCAACGTAAACTGTCATCACCGCAGCTCCATGATGTCCTGGTGGCAGGCCACCATGGCGTGCCGCGCAAGTACGCCCACGCGGATTCATTTAGGTTGGCATATACTATTTTGTACTTCATACTTCGCCACGTTTATTTTTCAAGCTATGCCAGAGCTCGAAAAGGCCGTCCAACTCACACGGCCCCTTTCCTCTGTTTTTTTCCGCAACTGTGTGTCTATCGCTGTGGGTACCAAATATGCCCAACTGTATGCTACCACTCAAGCCTTCCTGGCGACCTGAGCAACTCAAATCGCAGGCTTTCTTCAACACGGCGTTGACGTTCAATGTGGCTATCCTAAAGTACTTTTCGCGGACTTCGCTCACCGCTTTCTCTCCAGTGTCACCGCTTACACTATTCGCTCGTGCTAAACACAACACAAACACGCAACGACCTTTATGTAGTATCAATTACACGCTTGTTGGCATGCTGTCGATGTACAGTCTCGTCCACTCTTAGGGTGAACACGGCTCAGCGTGGCCGCGCTCCGCGGCGCGCCAGTGCGTCCGGCGCGCGCCGCCTCTTGCGTTGCTGTGAAGCACACTTCGCTAGACCCACGTGACTGAGTGCCCGAGGATGCATTGCGGGAAGGCGCACTTCACTAACTGAAGCATTTTCCAGCTGGTTCCGTCTACAGCTTATGAACAGCCTGCTTAATCAATATTCATAAACAGAAACAAGCTTCTCGCCACATAAATCACTTAGCATGTTTTTTATAAGTGCTGAGGGTAAAAATAGTGATTTTTTCGCGCACTTTATTAGACTGGGGCGTAGAGGCGACGCTTGATAGTCGTGTCAGGGAAGTCACCCAGCCTGAGGCTGTTCTTAATGTCCCGAACGGTGGAGGTCGGGTTCGCAGCAGCCGCCGCAACAATGGTCACTCTTTGCCGGGCTTTACGAGGAGCATCCGCAATTCTTCCAACCTTCTTGTAAGCCTGGACGATTCTATTTACAGTTTTCAGTGGCCTTTTTGTCCGCTCCGATATAACGCGTTCAGAATAGTTTTGTAGGCACAGATCTACAATGCGTCGTCTTTCTTTTTTATCTAACTCCTGAGCGGCTAGTCACTCAGTTGAGTAGTCGTTGGCTGCACCGCATCATCATATTAAGCTAAGATGGGGTAGCATGACCTAAGCAAAAAAAGAAGGAGGGGGGGGGGGGCTCGGCGGTTGATCGCGCTGACGCCCATGGTCAGTTAAAAAGTACACTGGCCCGACCACAGCAATCTGGCTTGGCTTTTACAAATGGCGAGCCCGTTTGCCGACCACAGGCATGCTGTGGGCAGACGACACCGGGCCGGCCTCATGACCGCCGGTTTAAATATCCTGGCCGCGTTCGTCCAACACACGGACCGGCCACTTCTCCACGACAGCAACAGCATCACTTGTCCATGGCAAGGGTTCCTGTGACGTATTCATATTTGGGTTTTACCCACTTAGCCCAGCCCACCCACGCCTACCCCCTAAAAAAAAAAAATCAATTCCTCCTAATCTACAAATTTATCCGATGCCCACCTCTATGGCGTAACTCAGAGGCCATGTGTTGCTTCGGGACGTATACCGCACAATTAACAAATTATTATATGCTAGTGAGAACATGCACATGACCTATTTCGAGGAAGTATTGAAATGAAATAGAAGAGAATAACGACCTAATTACCCGGCAAGACGTAATTTAAGCTAGAAAACAGACATGTAGATTATAGATTTTCCACTCCAATTACTTATTCAAAACGGACAGAAACAGCATTCGCATGCGGCGTGCATTGGCTCCAAGGAGAAAAAAAAAGAACAACCAAAAGACAGACGGCGCCACATGTTTTACTTCACCTAATCAATGTAATCAAATAATTGACTGACGATTCCTCTAAATGAAATGCAACTTCTCGAGTCAGGTAGCCGTCAGAGGACCGGCACCATTTCGGTGGTTTTACCCAAACTATGACAACAAAAATGAATTTAGTTTTTTTATAGGATGTAGAAAGAGGAAAAAGGGAAGTAAAACTGCCGCCAAATCAGTTGCTATGCCGGGCAGAGCACTTTCCTACATCGCGTAAAGCGCTCCATGCTCTCCTACCAGCGACATTAACGCGTCAATAAGAGAGTGCAAAGCAGCGTATATCACTTCTTAGTTGCTGTCGAAGTAATAGTATTGCCCTCCTTAATGGTAAAATCCATGGCAAACATGATGATGCACGATTGAACAATCGCTCTCTAACTTTCTGCGAAATTTATAGCGGGTTTCTGTCATTTTCTTAAGTCAATAAACACATTCGTTCTGGCATCAAACATGCGCGAAACGGCGCATCACGTGATGACTCCAACCTAGAGCGCGCCTAATAGGTTTATCGGTATGCACTACACCAAGTGCTGTGAGAGTAAAATAAAAGGGCCGCAGCCTAATAAAGAGCGCGAAAAAATGACTATTTTTACCCTCATCACTTATAAATAACATGGTAAGTGATTTGTGTGGTGAGAAGCTTGTTTGTGTTTATGAATATTGATTAAGCAGGCTGTTCATGAGCTGTACGCCCGCTTATTCTGCTACGCTGACCGCGACCACTGTCGTCAAGCCGCTGCCTCATTCTGAGCTTCGCCGTCACCAGAGAGTACAGAAAGCAGTCTTCACAAACGAGCCACCGGGATTCGAGCCCATGTTTTTGCAGCATTCTGCATTTGGGAACTGAGCACGCTATCACCTCACCTCGCCACTTTCGGTTTATCTGCCTTCCCACTTCTCGTTTTCGTTGCAGACGCAAGCAGAAAGGACCCAGAAATGAAAAAAGTAAAGATTGCTTGCACTTCTAGATGACACATGACCTTAACTTCGGCAGGCCACTCTTGTTGGAGCGCATGTGGGCTTGCGGCTGCGTGCAGATTGTCGCCTTACCTTTAGTGTACATTTGCTTTCACTGACACATTTTTTTCGACAACAGCGACACACAGCGGCGGACCGATATACTTCTTAAAGCGTACACCGTGGCCACGTGCTGCAACCGCACTCGCCGTCTGCTTCGTGCGCACCCGCAGGCGGCGGCTGGGACTGTCATTCCAGAAGTAGATAACCTCCTTGCATAGAAACGACAGCATGATTGCTAATAGATTGTTGGCTTGGATATGTATGGCGCGAGGCGCCAGACGGCACCCTGTCTTCCAACGCGTTCTTATGTTTGCGTTCACGTCTCTGTCTTGCAGGGATGCGCACCATAACAGGCTGCAAAGGTGTTTGCGTTGAGCGTATGTAAGGCGAGAAACGCTGTTCTAAACTGTCTGTTCTCTAACTTGTGCAGTAAACCGATGTTTATATTATTCCCGCAATCGCAAGAGTCACGAATATGGCAACCGCAACCGCAAGCGTCACGGTATGGGCGTAACTTGTCGCGACAGCGCAGTTGTAATCCACACAGCCTGCCACTAAGGAATAAGCGGCGAGGCATGGCCTATGAATAAGTAATTGCCAAGATTCGTATTCAGTCAACGTTTATTAGCAAGAATGGCGGGTGCTCATACTACCGCAAAGGACGGATGCTCGCCTCCAATCATTTACTCGCCACATCACACATCTACACTGGAATTCAACCGGTTTCACCAACCTCTCGCCTATATTCTCTCGACCCTAAACTGCGACTTCGCCTGCCACCCGGAGTCCGGCTTCTCCTCTTTTTGTCCCCCGCTGGTTTCCCAATGTGCTGGACGTGCTTTCACTGATGTTTGCTCCTCCTTTTTCTCAATAAATGGAGGCATTCAATTCATTCGTTCATTAATGCCTAAACTGCTGCCGAAAATAGCGTGTCTTGATCTGAATAACAACCCTGTCTCTCACCTAAACCCTCCAGCCGAAAAACAATGTTGCTGTGTTGCAAATGGTTCGGCGTCTCATATCCAATTTTTTAGGAATGGCCAGCAGCGCGGCGTGCAATTTTCGGTGGGTGACTAGACAGTGTAGAGCACCTTCTCTGCTCCCTCCACGATCAGTGCTCAGCTCCGTGAGCTACTATTAGCAGTTCAGCCTCGATCACCTCGTGCGGCAGCCGGTCAAATGCAATCTGGACGTCCAGGAGCAGCAGCATGGCGACGTCCCCACTGCCCTTCGCATCCTCCAGGGTAGCTACCATGTCTGCAATGGAGTCTACCGTTGAGCGCTTGTCTCTGAAGCCAGATGGCTGCTCTGCAAAGTACTCCCGCCGAGCAGTTATCCATTCAAGCCGCACCAGGCCCATCTTCTCCATGACCTTGCATGCTGCAGAGGTCAGGGAGGCTGGCCTGTAGGAGGAGAGCAATGTCGTAGGCTTCCCTGGCTTCAGCAGAGGCACCACCACAGCCATCAGCCAGCTCTTGGGCAGGACCGCAGTGCTCCGGGTGGCGTTGAACTGCTCCAGGAGTCGTTCCCGTTGCGGCTCTGCGAGGTTTCGCAACATCTGGCAAGTTAGGCCATCGGCTCCTGGAGCACTCCGTCATCGTGTAAGAGCCAGCGCCGACTCGAGCTCGTGCATGTGGAGAGGCTCGCTGCACAGGGCAGAGGTCTGTGCTGCCACCCACGCTGGGTGATGGCAGGGAGGAAGGCGGCGTCTTGTGGCAGCCGAGGAGGACAGGATCTGCAGAGCTGGGGACCTCTCAGCCAACCGGTCTGCTAGGCGCTCGACCAGGGCGTGCTCGCTGATGCCCATGAGGACAGCCGCGGTCAAGGACTGGCGTTGTGCACTTAGAGCTGCCAGTAACGTCATGGGATGCCTTCGGGATTCCATCTCTGCCTTCCTGGTGGGGCGAAGCTTCCGGGTGCGTGTTGGGAAGGTGCTCAGCGATCGCAGAGACATCACTTCTGGCGTTCCTCAAGGATCAGTGCCCCTTCCTATTCATCCTGGCTCTGGCAGGACTCACAGCAGCACTACCGCATGACACCCGCTATCCAGTCTGCTGCGATATATATGCAGATGACGTGGCGCTATGGGTTCGAGGACCCAGGAGAAGCATCGCTGCCATCCGGGGCTCACCTTCGTCGGTGGCATTGTCCTGTCTGTGTCCCCGGGAAAGACCGAGGCACTACTTGTACACCCGCGGGCTTCTACACGCCACTGCGCGAAGCAGCTGCGGATTGCAAGCACCACCGTCCCATAGAAGCGGGAGGTGACCTATTTGGGACTAACCATTGATCACAGGTTCTGTCGGATGCCTGCTGCCAAGACTGTCCCCACCAAAGTCCGCAGAGTATAGGGGGCGGTGAGCAAGCTGCAGCAACCTTGCCGGGGCTGCACCGTCAAGTGGGCGCTGCGGATAAACTAAGCTGCAGCCACATCCATAATGCTGTATGTCCTGCCACTGGTTCTCCTGTCTCCAGCCAGGAAACAGCAGCTCGAGAGACAAGAGTGCAGTAAGGAACATCCTTAGTCTCCCGAAGCACTCCCTAGTTCCTGCCACACTGGCTGAGGCGGGCGACTGGCCATTATCACTGCACATGCTCCTGCGTGCCCTTGGGCACCGCCTGCACCGAGCTCCGGATGGTGGGGCTCTACCCTCCCGATTGCGGAGCCAAACGCTATCTCCCATAGGGGGGCCAGCTTCACAAGGATCTGATTGTGGAGCGACCAGTGCCGGTGGTCATATTTCAGCCACACGAGCAACCTCCAGAGGTGCACCTATTCCTGAATGGAGCATCAAAGCTCCGGACGCCGCTGCAGGCTGCTGCTGGAAAACTCCTGGAAAAGCTGGACGCTGCTCGCGTTCACGGATGACTCCGTGCTCCCCAACAGCCCTGCAGCAGCGGCATCCCATCTGAAGGCCAGAGCAAAAAGTGCCGGCTACCTTTTCGTGCGAGCTCCACAGCAGCTGAGCTGGCGGAACTTCACCTGACTGCAAATCACCTGGCAGAGGACCGGCACCCAGTAGCAGTGCTGAGTGACGCGCGACCTCCAGGCACTCACCGATCACCATCGACACGGAGTCACCCTCCTGAAAGCGAAACTCTCTGCCCTCTCTGCTGTGGGGGTAGCCGTCTCCTTCCACTGGCTGCCTTTCCACGTGGGGATCGTGGGGAAGGAGGAGGCGGACGTGCTTGGCAAGGCCACCCACCGCCCTCACCAGAGCAGTCGCAGCATCGGACTTCGTACGTATCGAGATAGTGGTACGTGTCGAAATCCATCAGACATCCCAACTGAATTTTATCATTTTTTTACGATAACAATAAGCCCCTTCCTACCAGTCCTATAACAACACCCCAGATACGACCACAATCTTTTTTTTTATATCCTACCATTCCGGATGAAATATACAATGTCATACAACAACTAAAGCTGACAAGGGCAGGTCTTGATGAAATACGACCAGTGCACCTAGAATATGTAGCGGATATCGTTGCTGACCCATTTTGTTATGTAATTACGCTTTTATTTAAATGCGGTGTATTTCCATCTAAACTTAAGAAAGCCAAAATAGTCCTTGTATTTAAAAAAGGTGATAGGGGGTTGATTTCTAACTATCGCCCTATTGCTATATTATCCGTGCTCAGCACAATTATAGAGAAATGTTTTGAAAAGGGTCTAACTAAGTATCTAACAAAATTTGACATTCTTTGCACCACGCAGTTTGGCTTTCGTGCAGGTTACTCTACTAATCTTGCGCTTCTTTCATTCACTGATCGAATTAAGCACCACATTGACGAAGGTAAATATGCTGGAGCAGTGCTTATTGACCTCACCAAAGCGTTTGATTCAATTATTCATAATATTTTAATTACTAAATTAAACGCAATCGGTGTAGAAGGACCAGCGCTGGCTTTTGTTCACGATTATTTAACAGACAACAGATAACAGGCTGATAGCATTTCTAATCACCTTTATAACTTCAAATTAATTGATAAGAGGTTCCTCAGGGGTCTATATTAGGCCCATTACTCTTCACTACCTACATTAATGACCTAACGGCCCATCTTTGGCATTGTGAACCTTATCTCTATGCGGACGACACTACCATTCTAACTGCTGACACCTATATTAATAGCCTAACTTCTAAGCTCAATACCGATATGGAAAATATTATTCGCTGGTGTCGTCGTAACTGTTTAGAAATTAACCCTAGTGGGGGGTGTCATATACGCCTGGGGGGAGAGGGGGGTGTCATATACGCCTGAAGACATCCCTCTTTCCGCCGGCTTGACTGGGCGCAAATTGCAAAGGATGCTCCGGTATCCAGTAGCCCGGGCTCATGTACCCGATGCGTTGCGCCGCAGAATTGTCGGCTGCAGCTCTATCAACACCCCACGAAATAATTGCGCGAATTTGCGGGCTACAAAAATTTAATTCGCGAAATGGTCGCTAAACTACTCGCCTTAGCGGAACGTTTCATGTGGGATGCGCTCGTGCTGTGCGTTCATGCTGGGAGCAGGAGTCGCTAAACATACAGTGAGGCGTTGTAAGGCGTTGGGGCTCTTGGGTCCCTCCTCCGTTCTGAACGCGCAGCGAAGACGAACAGACAGCAGCAAGAGGGCGTTCAACCAGCGCGCCCAGCGCTCGCGTTTACGGCGAAGCGTTCGTTGAGAGCGACGTTGCAGAAGTGCGGCCGTCAAAAGTTAAAATTAAATTAAATTGTGGGGTTTTACGTGCCAAAACCACTTTCTGATTATGAGGCACGCCGTAGTGGAGGACTCCGGAAATTTCGACCACCTGGGGTTCTTTAACGTGCACCTAAATCTAAGCACACGGGTGTTTTCGCATTTCGCCCCCACCGAAATGCGGCCGCCGTGGCCGGGATTCGATCCCACCGTCAAAAGTCGCGAATGGGATTCTCTGGATCGTCTTCAGACTCGGTGCGGCCGAAGAGTTTGGCGGCGTATGACTCGACAGGTTGTATTCGCGGGCACCGCCGCGATGTCCGGCTCGCTTTTACCAGCTTTTACTTCCTCTCTCCCGCTCGCTCCCAGAAGCCGCTGAGAAACCTGCCGTTATGTTTCACGCTTTCCTTCTTACCCCCGAAAGTTTCAGAAAACTTTTGTTGTTGCGTGACTTCATGTCACAAGTACAGTGTCTGTATCAGCTGCACAGAATTTTATAAAAAAAAGTGAATTTTGTAAGGATATTTCCCGATCGAGATTCTATGAAGTTATGTGTTTTTGTGATTACTAGGAACTCGGTAGCGCGAAAAATATGGCACATAAGTAATAAGCATATCCTTAATAATCCCTTAATTAGTACTTATAAAGGAAGCACTTCAATGCGAGAATTGAGGACTCAGTCATATTATTAACTCAACAAGAACTTCTTAAACAAAATCGTTTTGGGTGCTACAACCTACAGTACTTTGGCACTGCGGGCAGTGCCCAGTATATGGCAGCAGCGATAGAAATATGAAATAGTGGACCCGTGACGTTGATTCTCAATCCTCTCCATTGCGAGTGCAGACCAACAGTAGTGCAAGCTTTCGCTGGCACGGGCTTCATCGCGGCCTTTTCTTTCTTTTAGAGCGCAGCTCTTTGGCGTCCGTTCCTGGGTTTCGCGTCGTCGTCGGCGTTGTCGTCGGCCTCGTAACCAGCTCCGCCCCCCTTTCATCCCCCCAGCGCTAGCAGCGACCGACTGATACCGCTGGATGCCGCTGACGCCGCTAGAGAGTCAAGATAACGTGACTGCATAGAACACCGTCGCCGCCATGCAGAAAGAGGAGGAAAGGGTCCCCCCCCCCCCTGTTCTTGTGTGGCGGATAGGGTGCTCTTGAGTTGCCGACGCGCCGGTTATTTCACGTAGGCCCCGGCACGTCGACGAATACGTGACCACCTTCCCACGGCTAGACCTGGTTCTTAGCGCTGCGGAAGCGAGGGTATCATATTGTTTGTGTCGGCATCGGCGGCGTTGTCCCTGAAACCAACTCCGCAGCTGGGGTTGACTCACTATCGGCGTCAGCGGCATCAGTCAGTCGCTGCTATCTCTTCCCTCCTCCCTTTATCGTGTTGTCCGCTTGCTGCGCACGCTTCTGCCCCCATCGTTTGCCGCTGGGTGTACACGCCGCCCCCCTCCCCCCTCTTCCTGCGAGTCTCCGGTTGTCAAAGCGCCGGCTCGAACTTAATTCCTTTCTTCGCTCCTCCTCCAATGCAACCCCTGTGCGGTGGCAATCAGAGAGCCAGATCGGTGGCGGCGGATCTGTATATGTGCACCGCCCGAGCCGAAATTGCCGCTGCCGTTCGCCCTGTGCGGTGGCAATCAGAGAGCCAGATCGGTGGCGGCGGATCTGTATATGTGCACCGCCCGAGCCGAAATTGCCGCTGCCGTTCGCCACTGCGAAATTATCTTGCTGGTAGTAGCTGCCTACTTCGCCCCTACCGCACTCACGAAAGACGTCGTGCACTTCCTGCAACTCGCATTAACCGTCCATCGATCCACACCGATGTTAGTAGTGGGGGACTTTAATGTTGACATAAAGACAAACAGCAATTTCCTAACACTTATGCGGGAGAACATCCCGTTCCTCTCGCTCGTAACGCGTCCCACGGCTGTGACAACCTCGCGAGGCAATTGTATAGATCTCGTCTTTGAGAATCAAGCATTGGTGTACCAAGTCGAACATATATCAGTCTATTTCTCCGACCACAAAGCTTCCTTCATGACTGTCAAGAACTGTTAGTGGAGTCTTTGTTAAAGGAATACGTGTGAAAAATAAAAAAAAAAAATTCTGTGATAGCGCATACATGTGTTGCTCGATTTCTTTGCCTCAATCTATCGAAAAGGTGAAACAGCTTATTTGCTGCGCTCAAATTTCGCATTAGGAAGTAACGTAATCGTCGGTAATTTTTTTTATGGTGATTTTTATGGCTGTTCCCAATCTTACGGTGGTACGGCAGCTCGGATAATTACGTTTGTGCGTAAAGCAGCAAATGAAAACAAGGCTTTATTGATCAGAATGAAGAGAACTCGTAATTGTCATAGCATTGGCGCCCGCGCTGCGGGGAGGCAGGTGCCGTTTTCTAATAGGGCGGGGAGATCAGCGTCACTGACAGACAATTTAATTTGCGCTTTGGTTCAGGGCTACCCACAGACAAAATACTGCGTGCCATAGTACCTACGACAATTTTTGTGAAGTTGTTGTTGGGCAAGATATGAATGTCGGGCTTCAATTTTTCGAATGCAATATTGCCGCTAAAATTGGTAATTAAAACTTCATTATAAAGATATTTTTGTTACTTGTGACGTGAGCCATATTTTACACGATGCCGCATTTGTATTGGCTGCCAAGCCTTACAGTCTGACAGAAGATGTGCACATGCGCTTATCACAAGTTATCGGTGCAGCACCCTGTGTTATTCGGCGCAGAAAAAACTGCGTGTATATTTCCTGCATTCGCGATCTCTGGGAAAGAAAGCGAAGGAGAGGGGGACCCGGGGAACGTGCGCGGTATCCAAGGCGACTGTACTGGTGCTGAAACCCGGAAATTGTCGATATCTTCGCCTTCCTCGACTACACCAGGGTGACAGACGACGTATGGGCCCCGGGTGCCAGACGACCTAGCTACGCCACTGGGTGTTGTGCAGCGCCTCACTCACCGTATCTGCAAGCTGTCGGAAAACCTCAACGCTTTTAAACAGTAAAAAATGGTGTACCTATTCTATTATCGAATAATAGCAGGAAAATTTGAATATATCACTAGTTTCCATGTTGTTTCTGTTTAACGATGCAGGCATGGATACTTCGTGAGCAGGAGGAAACCTTGCGCATCGCTGCGTCGGAAATTGCGCTGCCGGAAACGCATGTGACAGCTGTCAGTGAAAATCGCTCTGCGACGTGCGGGGCAGAACGATTTTTTTCGCCCCAATCACGCCATTTGAAACAGTCTGATGCCTTCCTCACCGGCCATCTCCGTCCCTGGATGATGCTGTCCTTTGCCTGACCGACACCTACTCGCACTTTCCCCCTCTATCCCCTCATCTTTCATTCCCCTTTCCCCAGTACGCTGCGCCCTGTTCCCGTATGGGCTGCAGAATAAGCGTCCTTCTCCTCAACCAAACCACCAAGAAGCTACTATTAGCCGCTAGGACGGAGTACGAAATGAAAGAAACCTAGCTGGGCTGGTCGCGGGTAGCTCTTTTCGGATTCGTGATGCGTCGATTTAAAATACACATGTGTTGTCTAAGCATAAATGGCATCGTTAGATGTCATTTAGGCTTAGATAGATTTTTGGCTCCTGCTTTGACCTTGTTCTCATTTTGCTCATCGTCTTGAACTTCCATCTCCCGCCTTCCTCGTGTTTTCCATCGATAGAGGTGAGGTGAGTTACACTAGCTTGCGGGTTTTGTCTAACGACACTCTTCACGCAGCACTTTCGTATTATGCGTATTTGCGAACCGGAGTGAAGGCCAGGAGGGTAACACGGCTTCCTGACATGAAACATTGGGGAATAACCCTTTGTTCGACCGTTAGACATATCTCAAGGGCCCACGATACGAACCACCTTCAGGACGGTATCAGCTTGCAAAGGGGAACTCAGCTGAAACATCTTCAAGCCGATAGGCCTTTAATTATCGTAAGGATATTTTATTGAAATTTCCTTCCTTGCCATGATGTGAAAGCTGACTAATAAGCATTTAAGTTTTCTTTATTCTTAAGACCTCCTGTTAATATAAGCTGGCTGTCTTTTACAACTTCCTAACTTAAAAACTATGAATAATAAATTGTTACGTTAAACACGCAAGAAAAGTCCTAGTCCATTTCCCAGTATTCACTCAGTAAAAATGTAGCACGTCTATACTGCCCCGTTGTAGTGATGTGAACAAAGCAGTTCCAAAAGTGTTAGTCACGAATCTAACTCATTATAAGACGAGCTTGCGCTGAAAAAAAAAACACTCAAAACACAACGATGG
The DNA here is from genome assembly GCF_023375885.2 of Dermacentor andersoni. NCBI lineage: Eukaryota > Metazoa > Arthropoda > Arachnida > Ixodida > Ixodidae > Dermacentor > Dermacentor andersoni. The sequence continues at coordinate 10,362,945 of NC_092814.1, forward strand.
CTGCGCGCAAAGTAGTGCTTCCTCTGAAACTGATCTACGGATCAAGGCATCGGTCTATCAGATTGGAATGCTCGTCGATTGCAGTGCTAGCTCGGGCGCTCAAATGTGATTGAGAATGTACGCCAGCATTCACTTCACGCGCGCAATATGGTTACATAACGCTCTTTCGCTACTGAATCCGGGACAACATATTTGAAATGCATGCAGGCGCGTCTTGGGCCGAGCGGTAACTTTGGAACAGTGGTGAGACGCTATAGAAAGCTCAACAAAGGCTCTATTCTCGACACGCATGGCGCCATGGAAATCTTTTGGTCATAACGCGTGCTCATAGTATTTGCATCGCTCTCGGGTGGTGTTGGAATCTGTGTTCTGGGCCATCGTTCTTTAAAAGAACGCATTTATTTGTAATCCTATTGGTTGTACATTACAAGCCTTAATTCTGCAACGTTTCGCACTTTTCACTGTTGTGTTCGTATTGCAATCAAGATTAATGACTTTTCACATCCGTAGAGGCTACTACAACGGCAGCTTTCTTAATTTATATAAAGAAATCCACGTGCACGCGGTGCGCAGCGAACAAGAGACAGCAGCGCCCTCGGGCGGCGACGTTCGGCCTGCGCGAGGCGCGGCCCCGAAAGTGCGCCCATCACCACTGGTACGCTGTGGCAGGAAACAAGCGGCGCCAATATGCGATCACCGATTCCGTTTCCAGGGTACACATCTAATGAAGCAGGCGACGGCTTGTACGCAGCAGACGACGGAAGTAAGAAGCCTTTTTGACGGAGTAAATTGTACGCTTTCAGCTAGCTGCTTTATTTTTACTGCAGAGGAAAACTGTTTTGCTTTACCGAGAACCTTCGGTTCCGTGCCTTCATTTTAGTTTCTTAGGCAAAACGTCAAGTTTGCGTCACGTTACGAAAGCAAAACAGGGCCATCAACGCCATTTTGTACGCGTCGAGTCTAGGTCACGCATTGAAGAAAATGGTGGTATGTCCACGATAGAGCACCCAAAAAAGACAGAAATAGTGTACAGTTGCTTCAAATATTAGCTGAAACATAGTGCTCGAGGTAAAAACGGCCCCCAAGACTGCACAGCGGCGCCGACATACCAAATATTCAAACGCTAAACACTTTCCGATTATTGGTATTTATCAAACCAGCATTTCGTGGTTCAATGTGGCTCTCTAGTCGAGGGGCCAGTTCCACCACGGGCACTAGTGTCGGAGCTCATATTCCACGTGGCTGTACATATGTCAGCTTTAAATGTCACAAAATCACAGCATTTTCCTCTTCAGATCTTAACATTACACAGCCAAAATATATGCAGCAAAACCATCATCTTAATATTTCAGTACTTTTCGTACTAACGTACACGTCCGCGCTGATCCGTATGTTCCAATGTACTGAAAATGTATTCAATGCTTCCCCCAGGCAGCTGTTTTTATTCCTGATGATGCCAGGAAACCGGGCCTGATGCCACCAACGCTCAGAAATCTAATCGGGAGCGCGCACAATGTACCGCTCACCTTGTGTGATGTACCCTAGCGCTGAGGTGCTTCTTGTATAATGTAGCAGAATCAGTTGTAAAGGTGCAAGTGCACAGTTGAGCAGATGCGTTTAAGTTCATCAACTTGATTTGCGCTAAGAAAACCTGTCCAAGCTTTTACACTTGCTTTATAAGAAGCCTACTGCACCATCAATATGCCGGCTGCTATTAAGTGCATCAAACAAAACTATTAAACCACTACTACAAATATACGTGACATCATTTTATCATTCGAGTGTTCAGATTCGTAACCTCCAGATGCGGAGTAAGTTGAGAAGTTGTGTGCGTAATTAATGAACTTACGTTAATTAATTTTTTAGTGATTGATATTGGGTGGCTACAGAAAATGAGTAGTTTGGAGCTCGTCCTCGAGATTATCTAGCCGAGCGAAGAAATTTTGATGAAGCATGCTTCTGTAAGAGCTATGCGAACAAAAAATTTCCGACTAAACGCTCTTGTAAAGCGGAACTGACGCAGAAAAAGAACATCTCTAAAGTCACAGAACAGCGCTTCAAGACGGGACACAAAAAAGGAACCACACTGCACTAACAAGTTCAAGCGCTGTTCTTTCTGTGGTAATGACCCGACTAGCCCGTCAGTCAATCCTTGCAACCAGTAACGTCAACCTGACCACACCTATCAGTTTGTGATGTTGTCATCACTAGTATGGCCCCGTGAGCATGTTCCTTGTGGCCAGTCCACTTTCGATTTTTATTCATGCTGTTTTTTCGAAGGCAAGCAGTTTACAGAAGAGGGTTGTAGCGCCGAAAAAGACAACACATAGCAAGCGAGACGGGACTGGAAACATGCACCAACTAGCTCCCCCAACAAGTATTACTCAGTTACCAAGCAGTTTAAAATTTTAGTTTCAATATAGCAGGGAACGTGTGCCACTGAAAGCTTGCTTGGTCGCAGATGCGATGCATGACGGAATAGTAGTGCCGATTCAGCGCGTCAAGACGATGTGCCGCCGCCGAGGGAACGAATATAACGACAGGCTCGGTAGCTGGGGCGCCGTTATTGACGGCTGAGGCGTTTCTCTCAGCGAAGCTGCTGAGGGCTACTTTCCCTGCTGTCCGCGTGTACAACAAAATCCCGAACATAGTGCTACGACGGGCCGACCCGCGGCGGAGGTGCCGTTCGCCATTAAGGGGCCAACATACCCCGCTTCGCTGGTCATACTTCTTCACAGAGTGGAAGAGAAATTAGTTGTTGTTGTTTTTTTTTTGCGTTGATTTCGCTTACAGAAAGGGGTAATGCTACAATAACAATTGCATTCATTCTTGTCTCGTATATTTAAATATGGGTTTAAATAAACGCTATATCCAATTCATCCCCAAGAGTAGGTGTCAGTGGAGAAATGCTAGCTCACTCGCTCCCTCCCTCACTCACTCACTCACTAACACAGAGAGAGAGAGACATGTTCGCCCGCATTCACATTTGCACGCGCCCACGCATGCACAAACGTACAAAAATGTACGCGCGCGTGTACACGCAAACGCAAGTACACAAGCACGCACGCTCAAGGTGTACACAAGCATATATACTCCCTCTCGTTCCCTGTTGCCTCAAAAAAACATGCGCGTGCAAAGAAACTAAATGACACTCGTTCTGCAATTACCGTTCAGACGCCAGCTGTAATAAATCGCTTCACGGTTGGAATTTGGCGCTTCTTCAAGTCAGTGTGCCCTCTGCCGAGAGGGTGCAAAAGCATTTGCTTCTGTCGTGTGACATAACCGCCCATGCCCGACCGAATCCCTACTTTAACGCACCACCAATGTTCAGACTAAGTACTCGGCTATTATATAGAAATAAAATTGTTTAAAATTTTGTCTATTCAGTTACGCATGTGCATCATCGTCAAGTTCCACAGGATGGTGAAGGTGCAATGTCCAGAATTCTCGAGTATGTCCATGCTACGAGTAACGATATTTTTTTAACGTAACACAGACATGCGCATGCTTTTTGTTATGTGGTCCAAGGAATAAAATCTGATAATAAAAGTCATGACTTAACAAATAAGCAACCTATTGCTAAGTTTTAGGAATTAAATATAGAAAATATAATATATGAAGAGCATTCCTGAAAAAATCAAAACTGAAGCCATCTGTTAGGAGACTGTCGAACTCAGTCCGACATGCCGTTAAAAAAAAACAGTATCACGCAACATGGCATCGAACCGCTGCCAGCATGACGCGGGACGACCCGTTCGAGCGATGACACGACTCGGCCTCCAACACTTGCGCAAGTGATACGCTCGGCTGTTTATAGATACTATGTGAACTTGCATAACTGTTTCAAAAATCGCTTTCGGAAACAGTGTGACGCAATGTGTAGATAGTCGAGATAGGCATCAATCGAAGGCTGAGTCTCTGGACTACACAAGCTGCAACAGCTATTACGATATCAGCCATTCTTTTATCACAGCTACAGTTTTCGTCTCGGAAATCGAGTACACATTTTCGTCTTTTCGATGGGCTTCGATTGCTGAATCTTTAACCGCTCTGGGAACAAAATTCTTCTTTGCCACAGCGTCATCACTGAATTTGCCTCGTGTGGATTGTCTTCCTGAACATGTTTGTCACCTGCCTTTTTCAATAATCGACCTAGAAGCTGTAGTTATTCGCGAAAAAACCGCTTGTTCCATTGAAAACGCGCTAGCTTCGTACCGGGGCTGCTTGGGGCGTTGGTTCGTGGGTGTCCAGTAAGAGGCGATTGCAGCATTGGTGGAAGAAAAGTAAAAAAATTATGGGGTTTTACGTGCCAAAACCACTTTCTGATAATGAGGCACGCCGTAGTGGAGGACTCCGGAAATTTCGACCACCTGGGGTTCTTTAACGTGCACCTAAGTCTAAGTACACGGGTGTTTTCGCATTTCGCCCCCATCGAAATGCGGCCGCCGTGGCCGGGATTCGATCCCGCGACCTCGTGCTCAGCAGCCCAACACCATAGCCACTGAGCAACCAAGGCGGGTGAAGAAAAGTAGGGAAACGACAAAAGACGGAGACGTATAAAAGCACAGTTCGCAATAGGGGATCAGAAAATTTGGGCGTGGTAGTTCATAGTGTTTTTTCTTTTTTTTCACTGTTTAACCTAGGTAGGACATTAGGCAGTATAATAGCAAGAGCTTGGTGGCGCAACCCACCACCCCGTTCCAAAGGGGACGCTCATAACGCAAAACCCCACAATTTAATTTTTTTTTTTTTTTTTTTTTTTTTTTTTTAATACAGGGGTGCGCCTTCATGAACGTTGCGTGGCGATAAGTCTTGAAAAAAAAGAGACAAGATGGGAGCGTCGCTCTGACCCGTGCTCGCCGGTTTTAAAGAGTGCTCCTTCTACAGTAAGGCGTACATTCAGTTGGTTATCAAGCGACAAAGAGGCCGCGAGGCAAGCTTCAATCAAACCATGTGGATTAGAAAACAAGGCAATAGTTATACAAAGGAACGAAAATGGGGTACATAACAGCGCAGGCTGGCCTTTCGGGTACACTTCTGTTGCGCTATTTGTAAAACAACCTAGTCTATGCTGTGCATTTTTCTTTATTAATTTTTATTCGTCATATGCTTTATCAGGTGCTCAATAACGCAATCCACGCTGTTCCTACTTGCTCTCGTGTCCGCTTCTGAGATATCGCTCTCTTAGTATTTATTGACTTATTTGTTAATATGGTTACTTAGACGCTTGATAATTTATTACTGTAAGATCCCTTATTCCGCCGCCGGGAAATCAATGAAACCAACGGCACAAGACTCGCTTTGAAAAGTAATATAACTATTACGTTACGGAGTCACATTCCTTTATGGTAATAATTCTACTCAGAAGTTGTGTTCAGATATTGCGTTATTGTGTAATTTTTTATATATGTGTTATGTCTTCTCAAATGGCCTTTCGTCAGGGAAAAGAAATTCTTGATTGTATCTATGAATATTAAATATATCAGAAGGCGTTACATGGCTTTTATCATTGATGTGTATCTGCGCTACCCAATACGCACAAAAACATATCTTCCTGATGCGCTTAACTGAAGCCGCTTGTTGTATGCCTCATCCGAGAGACGCCACTCTGTTGGTAGTGGGATAGAAGTGAGGCTGTCTCCTACTATGACGTTTTGTAACTACTCATATAAGGCCGCCGCTTCAGTGAAGAATCCTTCGAGGTCAGACGAAGTTTCTTCAAGTGCAGCTGTTATTAAAGGTTATACATACATACATATATATATATATATATATATATATATATATATATATATATATATATATATATATGGGTGGCGTTCGGAAAGCTGGTCGGGCCCCAGCCCCCTCTCCCCCTGAAAAAACGAAAGCTTTCCACCTATGATTTTACTTTTTCGCGACTAAATTAGTTCACTTACGGCTTACATAGTTTTTGTTGCTTCTTTGTTTTTCGGAGAATATTCTTCGCGCATAAAGGCCGATCCACACGACGCACCAAGTCTGCGGGCCAATCGGTCACGTGATGCGACGTCACGGCCCGCCGCGGTCCGGTCCGGCGCAGAGCACATCCACACGGCGGACCGCCATAGCAGACGGCAGAGCAGACCAACCACCTACACTCTCGGCCAGAGTGTTATCATTGTTATCCTTCCGGCTCGAGTCCCACAAAGCCAGGAACTGCTCAACGAGGGATACAAAATAAAAAACCTCCTCGTCACTCCAAGAGGACACGGTGTTTAAAAAATATATCTGCTGCACGCACGTGTAGGCGGAACGGCGGACATGAAACGACTGGCTTGACTGGCTTTTGCTGAGCCGAAAACTAGATTGGATTTGGCTGAAGACACCCTGTTGCCGGACAACATTTGTTGGCGACGCCAAAATCGCTGCGGTTTGCATGCGGTCCACCGCCAAAACTTAAGCGGGAAAAGCCTCTGCGATTTGTTGAACCGCGAGGGCCGCGGTCTTGCGCGGGCAAACGGCGGTACGCACGAACTGGCGACGTCCTATCACGTGATGCGCGGACCGCGGTCCAAAAGAGCAATTTGGTCCTTCGTGTGGATCGGCCTTAACAACCCACTCTACAATCCTTTTTTATTGATAGCAAAGCTTCACTGTATTATCACGTGGTAATGACGGTGAAGAAAGCAGCCAAACTAGCAAACACGAAACTAGCGTTTTATTGGGCGAACTTGTGCCCTCAAAAACAGGCTACACTCAAATAATGGCGACAGTGGCGAACACAGTCGGCGATCGTCGAAAATCTGATCTGCGGGTCAAGCGCGTCCGCTTTTATACATCAATCGTCGAATGTTCCAGAGTAATCACTGGGATCCGCGTGCCTTCCACAAAGTTCTACATTATTCGCATCGCGCACACATGCAATCAGATTACAGACAGCGGATGGAACCATCGATAACGTTCCATAAATTTCGCATACATGCAGGCGCGTCCTACGCTGTGCGATAACATTTGTTAGGCGGTGAAACGTGTCGCCTGATAAAGACAAATACACGTGTCAATACCCCCCTCTTAAAAAGCATCGACCCGATGCTGCAAACAAACTAAAGTAATAAAGAAAATCTCCGGTAGCAAAGAAAACAACAAAATAAGGAAGTTCGTCAGCGTCCGTAAAAGGGTTTAACACGCACCACGTGGATCACTTCAGATCGAGCGCGGCGCCGCTGTGAATGTGAAATGCCGTCTGTCACGACCTCATAGTCCAGTGCGGCAATACGTCAGATGACCTTGCAGAGTCCGAAATAGCGTCGCAATAGTTTCTCACTAAGTCCTCGTCGGCGTATCGGGGTCCATACCCAAACACGGTCGCCGGGCTAGTACTCGACGAAGCGTCGTCGGAGGTTGTAGTGTCGGCTGTCGCTACGCTGCTGGTTCTTGATCCGTAGGCGGGCGAGCTGTCGGGCTTTTTCGGCGCGCTGGAGATAGGTAGCGACGTCAAGATTCTCCTTGTCAGTGATGTGCGGCAGCATGGCGTCGAGCGTCGTCGTCGGGTTCCTGTCGTAAACCAGCGTAAACGGCGTGATCGGCGTTGTTTCTTCCACCGCCGTGTTGTAAGCGAAGGTTACGTACGGCAGGATGGCATCCCAGGTCTTGTATTCGACGTCGACGTACATTGCTAGCATGTCGGCGAGGGTCTTATTCAGGCGCTCCGTAAGACCATTCGTCTGTGGGTGGTAGGCAGTTGTCCTCCTGTGGCTTGTCTGGCTGTATTGCAGAATGGCTTGGGTGAGCTCCGCTGTAAAGGCCGTTCCTCTTTCGGTGATGAGAACTTCTGGGGCGCCATGTCGCAGCAAGGTGTTTTCGACAAAGAATTTCGCCACTTCGGCTGCGCTGCCTTTCGGTAGAGCTTTCGTTTCAGCGAAGCGGGTGAGGTAGTCCGTCTCCACGACGATCCACTTATTTCCGGTTGTTGACGTCGGAAAGAGTCCCAGCAAGTCCATCCCGATCTGCTGAAATGATCGGCAAGGAGGCTCGTTTGGCTGTAGTAATCCCGCTGACCGTGTCGATGGTGTCTTGCCTCGCTGACAGTCTCGGCATGTTCTGACATATCGGGCGACGTCGCCGGTCAGGCGCGGCCAATAATACCGTTCCTGTATCCTCCATAGCGTCCGGGAGAATCCGAGGTGTCCAGCGGTCGGATCGTCATGTAGTGCGTGCAATGCGTCTTGACGCAGCCCTGAGGGAACAACAAGAAGGTAGTTGGCACGGACTGGTGAGAAGTTCTTATTTACGAGTAGATTGTTTTGAAGCATGAACGAAGATAATCTGCGCTGAAATGCCGTAGGGACAACGTCGGTGTGCCCTTCCAAATGCTCGACGAGGCCTTTTAGCTCCGGATCTGCTGCTTGCTGTTTAGTGACGTCTTCCGCTCTAAGTATACCGAGGAAGGCGTTGTCGTCCTCGTCGTCTTGCGGCGGGGAATCGATGGGGGCGCGTGATAGGCAGTCGGCGTCAGAGTGTTTTCGTCCGGATTACCGTGACGTCATATTCTTGCAGTCTGAGGTTCCACCGCGCCAGCCGTCCTGAAGGGTCCTTTAAGTTAGCTAGCCAACGCAACGCATGATGATCGCTGACGACTTTGAATGGCCTGCCATATAGATAAGGGCGGAATTTTGCTGTAGCCCAAATGATGGCGAGGCATTCCTTTCCAGTTGTAGAATAATTGCCTTCCGCTTTTGACAGCGACCGGCTAGCATAAGATATCACCCCTTCAAGTCCGTCTTTCCTATGGACTAGGACGGCACCGAGGCCTAGGCTACTGGCGTCAGTGTGTATTTCGGTATCGGCGTCCTCGTCGAAGTGTGCAAGTACGGGCGGCGACTGCATGCGTCGTTTTGAGTTCTTGAAATGCGTCGGCCTGCGGCGTTTCCCACTTGAACTCGACGTCACATTTAAATAGCTGTGTCAGCGGCTCAGCGATAAGTGAAAAGTCCTTGACAAAGCGCCTGTAGTAGGCACACATGCCAAGAAATCTACGCACTGCCTTCTTGTCGACGGCCTGTAGGAACGTTGCGACGGCAGCAGTCTTCTGCGAGTCGGGGTGGACTCCAGACTTCCTGATGACGTGGCCTAGGAACAGAAGCTCATCGTAAGCGAAGCGGCACTTCTCTGGCTTCAGAGTGAGCCCTGATGACTTGATGGCCTCTAGTACTGTCGCAAGCCGCCTGAGATGATCGTCGAAATTTGCGGCGAAGACGACGACGTCATCCAAGTAAACAAGACAGGTCTGCCACTTCAATCCTGCTAACACCGTGTCCATGACCTGCTGGAACGTTGCAGGCGCCGAGCACAGTCCGAATGGCATGACCTTGAACTCGTAGAGGCCGTCTGGCGTGATGAAGGCGGCCTTTTCACGATCTCTTTCGTCGACTTCTATTTGCCAGTAGCCAGACTTGAGATCCATCGACGAGAAGTACTTTGCGTTGCAGAGCCGATCCAATGCGTCGTCTATCCGTGGTAGGGGGTATACATCCTTCTTTATGATCTTGTTCAGTCGGCGATAATCGACACAGAAACGTAAGGTTCCGTCCTTTTTCTTCACCAGGACAACCGGGGATGCCCACGTGCTTTTTGACGGCTGGATGATGTCGTCGCGCAGTATTTCGTCGACTTGGTGCCTTATAGCTTCACGTTCTCGCGTCGAAACTCGGTAAGGGCTCTGGCGGTGTGGTCGAGCGCACTCCTCGGTGATTATGCGATGCTTTGCGACTGGTGTTTGTTGAACCCTCGATGACGTCGAAAAGCAGCCTTTGTACCGTCCGAGCAGACTTCTCAGCTGTTGTTGCTTAATCATGGGGCGACTTGAATGAATGTCGTAGTCTGGTTCGGGAACCATGGTCGTCCGGGTAGATGTGGCAGAATCCGTGAGGACAAACGCATTACTGATTTCCAGAATTTCCTCGATGTACGCGATCGTCGTGCCCTTGTTGATGTGCTTAAACTCCTGGCTGAAGTTTGTCAGCAACACTTTCGTGTTTCCTCCATGCAGTCGAGCGATCCCTCTTGCGACGCAAATTTCACGCTTGAGCAGTGCACGTTGGGCGCCTTCGATGACGCCTTCTACGTCAGCGGGTGTTTCGGTGCCGACCGAAATAACAATACTGGAGCGAGGCTGGATGCTGACTTGACTTTCGAGCACGCTTAGAACATGGTGACTACGAGAGCTCTCCGGCGGTATCGCTCGATCTTCCGACAGCGTTATTGACTTCGACTTCAGGTTGACGATTGCGCCGTGTCGGTTCAGCAAGTCCATGCCGAGAATGACGTTTTGTGAACACTGTTGGAGGATAACGAAGGTGGCAGGATAAGTCCGGTCATGAACTGTAATTCTCGCCGTGCAGATTCCAGTCGGCGCGATGAGGTGTCCTCCAGTGGTCCGAATTCGAGGGACTTCCCATGCAGTCTTAACTTTCTTCAACTGGGGGGCGATGGGTCCACTCATGACGGAGTAATCGGCTCCTGTGTCTACTAAGGCGGTGACTGCGTGGCCGTCGAGAAGCACGTCGAGGTCGGTGGTCCTTTGCCTTGCGTTACAGTTAGGTCTTGGCGTCGGATCACGGCTGCGTCGCGTTGCCCTGTGGCTGGTACGTGGCGTCGTCAGGTCTTTCGTCGCCGTATTGTTTGCTTCCAGACTTCGTCGGGACGGCGCCGTGTCGTTATGTCGTCGAGTTAGTTTCTTCGGCGTCTTCGTCGGCAGCGGAGGATCTTCGTCAGTTCGACGAACAGCAACCGCACCTCCATCGGTTGCTGCTATGGGATCGCAGACAGGCCCCGGGCTGGGCCAGTGTATGGTCGGCGCTGCGGGGACAGGTAGCGGCCTGGTGACGGCGAACGGGACGGTCGTGGAGGGCTCCACTGAGTGGCAGTGAGGTAGTCGGCGATATCGCGAGGTCGTTCGCCAAGCTGCCGTCGCGGCGCGTTAACGGCAAACTCTCTCAGTCCCATCTCCCGGTATGGGCATCGGCGGTAGATGTTACCCGCTTCTCCGCAGTGCTAACAGAGCGGGCGGTGGTCAGGAGCGCGCAAAATGTCCGTCTTCTTGGGAAGCTGCGCTGGGCGACGAGTGGGCGTACTGGCGGCGGCGGTGGACGACGGAGCTGTGGCGTTAAGGGCCCGTACATGGTCGCTCCGCACGTCCGTTCCGCCCTCGTCCGGTCGCGTGCGGAAGCCTCTCTACTGGTGAGCGAGGAGCGGACGCAAGTTTCCCGTCCGGCCGCCTGCTCGTCTCTCATTGGCTGGTCCGAGGCGGACAGTTCGGCTGTCGTCACAGCAAACATGGCGCTTGCTCGAAGCGAAGCGAAGCGGGGACGTAAGGCTTAAGCTACAGCCGCGTCAGAAACAGTCTATTTTTTCTCCTTTTTGTGATTTTTACTAGTTATCTGGCACCCACGGAGATAGTCATCGAAAGCAGCAAGCCGGCGTACCCTTCCAGACCTCATCAGTGCGTGCGATCGCCTACAGAAACAGACGGAGCGCAGGAAGTGTGTGTTGTGTTTACGAGAGCATCGGTAGAAATATTTGAAGCCGTCGACTTCGTGATTTTTTGTTCCATGCTTCGCGTGCGTGTCGCAAACGAGAAGTCCATCACATACACGTGCATTCTGAGCAGCAGGACACATGTTCAGTGCGTGGCAAAATAACTAGCGTCCGATTGGCGCACCCAGCGTACACGTTTGGTTTCTGCTCTGTGTATGCGGATCGTTGCCGCGAAGTGGTGAACGCCAGCCCTTCGCAACTTTCAGAAGTAATGATACGATCAGTAGCGATAAATTTTTATCGCCTTGTTATCGCTGCCATTCCGCGTGTGCTATACTGCGCGTGAGCCGTTTGGCGGCTGCGACGCGCCGAGGTGACCGCGACGTTCGAGCTGTGTTGTTGTTATGAAGTGTGTCCTATACTGCGTGTGAGCCGTTTTGCCGGCTGCGACGCGTCGAAGTGACCGCGACGTTCTACCTGTGTTCTTGCTGTTATGAAGTGTGTTTGCAAGCTACAAACCGTGATTATGTATGCGCGATGTGTCGCAGCGTTGCTGGGTGTAGAAGTGCTCGTTCTACGCGATGTGCGTTTGCTCAGAAGTGAACTGTGCAGATGTGTTGCCGATCGCGTTTTCATATTTAGTACCCTTACAGATAAGCCCTATCACACCGGCCTTTTCTGCTTCGTACATCTATCTTTTCTTTCAAAAGTTGTTACTGCGTGGTTGAAGATGCTTCTATCGGTGGGGGGAAATTAGGAAACATCATAATAATTGCATACGTCAAGACGGTCAGCGCTGTCGTGAAATGTGGACGCGCCTGAGAGCACTAATGTCATGAATGCAAATTTCTGGCAGCCTTGATTTTCATAATGTGGACACTAGTGTGAAGATCAAGAATTTCTAGATTTCACGAAGTAAATTGCTTTATATTTTGTGGTGCAAGCGGCTTACATAGCCAAAAATCTGAGCTGCTTGTTTTTGACTAGTGACTAAGCACAGCGTCTGTTTATGAAGACACCGGTGGCATGGTAGATGAATATGTTATAGGTAAGAACTGGATACTACCTTCTTATTAACTAAAAATTTTACGCTTGCTGACAAAAAGCAATATAAATGTAAAAATGAACACGTAGGACGAGTAGTAACAAGTAAGTGTCACAGGTATGGTGTTATATAATATTCTGCTAGCAGCCAGCAGAACTGCGTGAAATAAATTTTGCCCAGAGTTCTTCCTCACTAGCCAGCCATGGCCACGTTACTAATGCAGGCAGAATTGGGTAAGCGAAAGTTTGTGGTTACTTTGTTTATTCACCCTATTTGATTATCTGGTTCGTGTCGCCTGTTTTGGCACGAGCCTTCAGTTTAAAGCGAACAATAGCACAAGTACCAGCATTATATGCCTGATAAGTGCTTTATTTTCTTTCCTCGTGTTCATTCTGCCAACAGTCATTAGCAAATAATGTGCATTAAACTGACTTGGGCCTGTAAAGTATGTCCATTAAATGTTTTTCCAGTGCACTTTCATCTGTGAGTAAATTTGCTGCTACCTATCATTCGTGGGTGTGGGATGTTGGACGCTATAAGTGGCTATCTGACTGATCTTTATTTTGAATAGGCCACGGTTCCACTCATTAACTGAACCGTTTTCAGCTGCGCTGCCACACTATAGAAAGGGGGACCTCGCCTCTTGTCATTCTTTAGCATGTTCATGGCCACAGTGCATTGTCCATGAGAAGTCAGCTGCTATCACAATATAAAACGTGCCTATTGGCTGCTATGAGTTTATCCTGAACACGAATTTTCACAGTTATGTAAGCATTAGTTATGTGACCGAAGCCAGCCAATGAGCACGAACTGCTGGCAAAATTTTCAAGCGACTCTGCAGGCAGAGTGTCTGTTCCCTATATTATGTTAGCCACACTGCTTTGTCAGTATGCTGAATTGTTCTTTTTTTTGACAGAAATTAACTACCCAGCCAGACAAGATATTGCCAAACCATCAATTTTAGGCCCGTACACATGGTCACTTCTTTATTTTATGATTTTCTGGGCATGACAGCCATGGCTTAACTTATGCACGGAGTTGAGTTGCTGCATGTGAGAAAAAAAATCACTGCGTAGCTAATAGGAATTAGACTGGTACAAAAAAATTATTTATCTTTATGGCTTGTAGTATAAGTGGTGCTGTTCATTTGATGCACACAGTAACATGTGAACACAAATGTATGTGTACCTTGCATTTATGTGCATGTGTGTGTGAATAAAACAGCACTTACTAATATCAAGGCACGTTGTACCAACTATACCCATTAAAGATGTTCTATGTGGTATTCAGCTGATCGTATTGAAATTTTATCACATGGTGGAGTTACAACATTTCATACCTGTATGTAAACCTATTTAAGAACTGTATTCACTGCATGCGAGAATCCATATTTTAGGCCAATGCAGTACCTGGGGTAGCAGCTTTTTAGTTAGCTTTTGCCACAGCTCATTAGAGGGATCGTGTTGACTATGCCATCCAAGCAACTCATATAAAGGTTTGTGTTTAGTATACCAGCAGTGAAATACTGAATGTAGCTGCGATTCTTTGTATACTAGTGAGATTAATTCCACTGCTCATTGTTCTGTAACGTATTGTTCTTCAGTCACACATGGTGACAGTATTTGGCGTCACAAGTTCTAGGCTATTTTTCACATGGGCCTTTTGATGAAGTGAAATCTGCCTCTTCAACAGTAAGTTTAGTGGAAAGCCACCACTGAACCAATAGCTCAAAGGCCAATTCCTGCATGCTTTTCGCCAATTGGGTAGTGCGCGGAAACTATGTGTGATACATCACTTCAGCTACACCAATAATCACACAGCTAAACCTGCCACATATAGTTAAGTCAGTGATATAGGCAGAAGAAGATGATTTACGTATGTAACAGTTACTCATCCCTTGAAATGTGAATGACCCAAACCTTCGCGAGCATATCAGTCACAACCATCCAGCAGCACAAGTGGGAACACTTGTGCTATCACAAACGAAAACAAGTAGAATAGTACCACCGTCTCAGCTGGTTTGTTGTGATTACCTTGCCTGCAAGTTTCTTGTTTATATTGGATAGGCTTCCTACTTCCTACAAATAGCTTGTATACATTTTTGACCTGCACCGCAAAGAGCTGATGTGACAAAAAAATGTGTACACCTTAGTGTTATGTTGCTTTTCATGGTGTCTCAGTTTACTTAATACAGTTTTGAATTTACAGATTGCTTCACATGTTTATAGCTAAAAACCACTGAAAACTACTTGCATTGTGACTGCAAGGTCACAACGCGAGGATTTGTGTGGTATCCTTCCTGTTCATCGGTGTGTCCTTGCACTATAAATGTAAAATGTCACACCTGCAAACCTGAGCATCCACCCTTACATTTCAAACACTTTTTTGAATGCTCGGCAGTTATGCTTACAAGCACATTGTGACAGCAAATCTACACCACCTTAATTTAAGTGCGATGTAAAGGGTTGTTTGTGCATATCCAAGCTGTTCTAGCGTGCCTGCAGGGATACAGCATTGTCCAGTGGCACCGTATAGTTCAGGCATAACAGTGAACTAGTAAACAAAGCGGCTGATAATACTAAGCTGACCCATATGTAGGAGCATCATATTATCTAACCCGCACGCAAAGTTGCTTTCAGTGTACTGAATAACCGCAGCTTTGATTTACCAAGTTATATTACTGCACACACAGAGCGCTGAAACAAAGTCTGTACAATGGTGAGAAATGTGCCAAGGAATGAAAGATAACTTGTGATGTGTGGATTTGAATAGTAGATGTGAATGCATACCCAATTCACCAGTATGCATGTTTTCTTTTCGAACAATTTTACATTTGGCACAGAGGCTGAGCCACTACGGCCTCTTGACTGCAAATTTCTGTGCTCTCACAGTGCTAATGGGAGTATCGTTCATTTGGCTACCCAAATAGTGAATAGGTAATAGAGCACTACAATCTTTCAGTTTTACGCAGAACACCTTGTGCATTATTCACAAAACTGAACCTAAGGAACTATTCGCTGGTTTGTTATGGAAATAAAAAAATGACAATGAATGTCTCCTCGCTTTTTGTGTGGCCCTGTCTTCTGCCCTACGCACCTTCATTTCATTGTCATGTGCATGTTAAAACAGCAACTAAGTAAGAAAGACAAACACAAAACTAATAACTACATCAACCTTTTCACACCACAAGAGGCCACTGAACTCACTGCTAAGCTACACTTGATAATGTCGGTTTGCTTTCAAATAAATACAGGCACTGGCCAGCTGTTTATGTTATGCTATGCATTTTTCATTTTCCTAAATATATGGCTGTGCATGAGCTAGCAAGGTTGTTACTACATAAATACATAAAGAACATGCAGCCCATGCCCAACTAACTCATATAGCCTGAGTATAGCTTATTTTTTATATGTAGAGCAATCAAAATAGAACACGCATGTATGATGCCGACAGTATCAAACAATCTCAAGTCGAACATCCTTGTTTGGTGCCATGGGTGAGAGAGGGAGCATGCCTGTCAAGGTACTGCTTAATTTTGTGCGCTTTGGTAATGTTTGTGCATTGTTGAAATGTTAAATTAGGTATGTTAAGTAGTAAGGTGGCAACATATTGGGTAGCCAGGCTGGCAAGAAAGAATGCAATTGTTTGATTTCACTCAAAATAAGTTTTCTTATCAGCAATGTAAATTATATGCTTTCAAATAAGTACTCCCCTTGGAAACATATCTCATGAGTATGCATATATCTGCATAAGGTCACCGCTATACATACATATTGCTTTAAGCCAGTCATAATGAATTGTACATTCACTGCTTAACCTTCAATTTCTTGCTGCATGAAGTTAACCACTTATGCATAACTTTTTTTTTGCACACGGTGAGAACTTCAGTCATCGCTGAGCAAATAATTTAAGGAAAAGGCATTCCATGAATCCAACTGCTTTAAGCACTCGCTTAAAATTGGCAGAGTGAAAAAAAAAAAAAGCACGAGCGAGCGTATCAGCAAGCTGTACTCGGAGCCTCACACGCGTGCTCAGTGGTAAAAAGGTGCGTCTTGGCGACCTACGCAAATGCATTCCGCGACAGATGTGCGTGTGTTCCGTATTCTTGCAAGCTGTCACTAGCACTACAGAAACCGCGCTTCCGGCGACACTATCAGTCTCGCGTGACGCAGAACGCAGCACGTTGGATAATTAGAGAGGTTTTGTTCAACCAGCCAAGGCAGCGCGCACTGAAAGTAATCATCCGAGAATACGTCGCGTGCTGCGACGTGATGCGATTGCAATACATCTGTAAAAGGTGGCGCAGATAAGACGACTGTGCAATGTTTCGAAGGATGACGGTGCCAGTGCAACACATACGGCTGCAGAACAGAATGTGGCAGCCTAGAGTCGCATTTTCACCGGAACGCGGAAACTTGAAATCAGATCTCCAAAAATATGCCAGTGTCGTCTGCTGTCAAAGGTCGTTGCCAACCTTGAACACCTTTGCTCCGCCGAACGGTTGCCAGCTGTCAACAGGCCGCGTCGCCCAATAGGAGTACGCGTGCGTTCCGCTCGTGCGGATTGAGCGTGCATCGAATTTTGCGACACCGTCCGCCTTTCGGGCTTCCGCACGCGGCCGGGCGAGGGCGGAACGGACGGGCGGAGCGACCATGTACGGGCCCTAAAGGGCCCTGGCGCGGTCGCGCAGGACGCCTTGACGGCAGGCGACGGCAGCGTAGGTCATCGCTTCCGGCTGGGGCTGCGGTGATTCTGGTTGCACCTCAGGAACTCCAAGGGATCGCGGAACCTCATCTTTGACGATTGGGGCGATTGAGGCCACTTGAGGCTGCGACCTCGGATACAACTTCTGCAGCTCTTCCCGTACGACCACTCTGATAGTCTCGCGCAGATCGTCGGTGGCCAGTGATTGAACTCTTGCGTAGTTTGTAGAGTTCGTGCGGCGGTTGAATTGCTGGTTCTGCATTTCGAGTGTCTTCTCGGTGCTGGTGGCCTCGCGAAGGAACTCTTCTACGGTCTTCGGTGGGCTCCGTATCATTGCGCCGCAAAGTTCTTCCTTCACACCATACATGAGTAGGCGGACTTTCTTCTCCTCGGGCATATCCGGGTCGGCCTGGCGGAACAGACGGCTCATTTCTTCCGTAAAGACGGCGACGTTCTCTTTAGGTAGCTACACTCGGGCGTCCAACATAGCTTCGGCCCTTTCCTTGTGCACGACGCTTCTAAAGGTTTGCAGGAAGCCGCTACGGAAGAGGTCCCAGATTGTCAAGGTCGACTCCCGGTTCTCAAACCACGTTCTGGCGGCGTCTTGTAAGGCGAAGTATACATGCCGCAGCTTGTCGTCGGAGTCCCAGTTGCTTAAAGTCGCGATTCGTTCGTAGGTCTCCAGCCAGGATTCCGGGTCTTCAGTCGGTGCTCCATGGAAGGTCGGTGGGTCCCGAGGTTGTTGCAGGATAACGGGGGACGCTGGGGCTGCCATTGGGGTTGTCTTGGCCACGATCTTCTTGGTCGTCTCAGATAGAAGTCCGTGTCTCAGATAGAAGCACGCTGGTCTTGGGCGATGTTGGTTTTGCCCTGAGGCTTCGGGCTTGGATCACGGCTTTGCGGGGGCGTTCGGTACATGAACGCACAAGCACCTCCACTCCACCAGATGTCACGTGGTAGTGACGGTAAAGAAAGCAGCCAAACTGGGAAAGACGAAACTAGCGTTTTATTGGGCGAACTTGTGCCCTCAAAAACAGGCTACACTCAAAGAATGGCGACAGTGGCGAACACAGTCGGCGATCGTCGAAAATCTGATCGGCGGGTCAAGCGCGTCGGCTTTTATACAGCAGTCGTCGAATGTTCCAGAGTAATCACTGGAACCCGCGTGCCTTCCACAAAGTTGTACATTATTCGCGTCGCGCACACATGCAATCAGATTACCGACAGCAGATGGAAACATCGATAACATTCCAGAAACTTCCGATACATGCAGGCAGTCCTGCGCTGTGCGATAACATTTGTTAGGCGGTGAAACTTGTCGCCCGATAAAGACAAATACACGCGTCAGTATTTTGTGGATTGAATATAATATTCTGCAACCCACGGCGCCATTTTTATGTCGGTAAAACTCATCCAGCAGTAGATAATGCAAGGATAGTGTACATCAAGCGCTATGAGGCCTTTTCAGCCGTTGTACGTGCTGGCCTGAAATGGCGGAGACAACGGCTGCCACGAAGCGCAATGACACCCTGACCCGACAACTTAGCTTTACTTTTAATTAGCCACATGATATATATATATATATATATATATATATATATATATATATATATATATATATATATATATATATATATATAATGAGAGAGCGAGAGAGAGAGAGCTAAACGATTTTATATTTAAGCACAAAAAACAAGAGGCACTCGTCGCTAACTTCTCTGTCCATGTGAATATAGTATAACAAAACGTTCCTGCTCCAAGTTCTGTCTGCCGAACTGCCCTTTCTAGTTAAACATGAATATGCGACAGCTATTCCTCCGTATACTTTAAGTGTATTTTTCTGTTTTATTCGAAAATGCTTCACAAGAATTGGATAAACGGCACCCACCGACATGAAAAAGCGCTTCGTGTGTCCTTTGACTTCTTTCATGCGTCTGAGAGTGGTAAAAGTGAACAGCTAGCTGACCCAAATTTCACCACGCTAACACGGATACTCCAAATGGCATCGGAAGCGTCGCTTTGCTATGTCACCTGCAGTGGGCGCCTCTGATATATAGTCGAAACCCGTTAATCGCACTACTAGCATGTGCCTTGAATTGGACGCCCCAGTTTAGCTTCAAATTAACCCAAACACAGAACTGCAAGGCTGAGATGACAAGAAAACGTTTGCCTTTCTGTGCTTGTAACATATATATATATATATATATACTACTGAAGAATATGTCTGCATTTTACCTCTTTTCAAGGTCTCTCGTTATTCTATCTAGCAAAGCTCTGTGCTAGCATACTCCTAAAAACATTCCGTTTACCGACAATAAGCACCGAGTACCAGAAAACGTGCCGCACCAACGAAAATGACATTCGGCTCTGGCTTCTTCACCGCACACCCCACTGGTTGGCTCGAAAGTCGGGCCGCTGCGGTCGCCGACATTCGCGGCGCCCAAGGACGGAACGACGAGCAACGTGGACGCGTGGCAAGCTCACCTTTGCGGCGGCGGCTGGCGTCATCCTCCTCCTCCGCGCGTGCGTGCTCGACTGGCCGCGTCTTCTTCTTTGCGCCTCTCCGCGCAGCGTCGCTTCGGCGCCAGCTGACCTCCTCCATGGGAGAGGGCCGCATTTTCATGCTGGTGGTTATTACTGCGGCTTTTCGGGCCATTTTGAGGGTTCCCTTATTTCAGCTACTCGTTTTCGTGCTAAAGTCATAGCCACACAGCCATAAAGCTATCGTCCTTTTTTGGCGGCCGTTTTCGTGGCCGCTGGCGGCGCTCGGACAACCGCGGGGAAAGGGCGTCTCGCTGGCTGCCCGGCCAAGCGAACGATGCGGCGGACGACAAAGGCACGCGGAGAACAACGCCCCGCGGAGGCAGTGCGTGCTCTCGGTCAACCGAGGCCTGTCGCTTATACTGACAACCACCGTCCTTGCATAAGTTTTTAACAGGAAAGTGTTTTATGCCGGGGTTCACCATGAACTTGCTGTAACGGGTGTGACGTCGGCGCAAACGCGTAAAATATGCTCTCCCAGGATGGGCCGCAACATGAAGCGAGCGCCGGCAGCTCCAACGCGGTCTGCTGAGGTGACGACGCAGTTTGCGGTTTGTCTTTCGCATCCGATCAGCCTGTGACGCCTCGTCGCTTACGGAGTGCAGCTTCAACATGCATCAGCAGTGCTTACACGCCGCTTGTGGTGGCACCAACTATGAAAACGCGCAGAAAGGCAACGACGTCGAATGTCGGTCCGCCAAGACACAGCATGAAGCAGAATGGACTCTGCCATTCGCGACATAGTAGTAAGGGGTTTAGTAGTAAGGGGTTTTTATTTACAGTAAGCAGTATACAAAGCTCACTGCAGGGGCAGGGGCCAAAGGCAATCAAGCCTGACAAAGGTCCCTGTCCCTCCGCAGTTCGTGGCATCTCATACGCTTCGAGTTCAATAGTCAAAAAAAAAAAAAAAAGGATTGCAGTACAGCAGTTTCAGGAAAATGGACAACTAGCTACTTGCAAGAGTACACATAACAAATCACATAAACAAGAGAAATATTTATATAACATCTCTAGATAATCATACAAAAGAGGTCGCGCGCACGCCATAATATATAGCTACACAAAATAAATTCAAGAAATTTGAAAATAAGAATGCATGAGGATACAATGAAATTTCATTATACATGGAAATACTCAAAATACTAATTTTTGAATGATTTAAGCATTGGTCGAGGCATGAAAATTCACAGGTTAATGTTTATACTGTATACATGTGGTAATTAATAAGTTCTTTGCTTGTTTTTTAAATGCAGCACTACTACCCTTAAAGTTCAATCTATCTGCAAGGATATTCAAAACATGATGTGTCTGGTACGCAGCACTTTGTTTTCCGTAATTAGTTCTTACTTTAGGTGCTCGTATCCTTTGTTCTCGTAAACAGTAGTATGGTTTTTCGATGCGGCTTTGTTCATATAATTTATTTTGTTGAATTACTTGGAGCAATTTAAAATAGTATAACTGATCAACCCTGAGCATGGAATGTTTTATGAACAGTGGAGCAGTTGGCAGATCTTGTAATTTTCCCCTGTACTTTTCGAAACAGCGCAATATTTTCTTCTGCATAGTATCAAGTCTATGGTAATTTCTTTGCGATGTTGTTCCCCAGACTAATATCCCATAAGTTACCTTAGAATGAAAGAGTGCATAGTACATATTTAGTTTTAACCTTAATGGGATTAAGTGTACTGTTTTGTGAAAACAACCAACTATTCGCGCTAATGCGGTAATCAGGTGATTTACATGTGTATTCCAGTTTAATTCCTCCTGAAACCACACACCAAGAAATTTTTGTTCCCTAACGTGTGTAATACAATTTCCTTCAAATGTGACACGTATATTACTTATAGGCTTGTTTATAGGTCGGAATATCATATAGG
Source organism: Dermacentor andersoni (assembly GCF_023375885.2). Taxonomy (NCBI): domain Eukaryota; kingdom Metazoa; phylum Arthropoda; class Arachnida; order Ixodida; family Ixodidae; genus Dermacentor; species Dermacentor andersoni. The sequence continues at coordinate 10,384,608 of NC_092814.1, forward strand.
TTGTTTTTTTGGCATTTAAGCGTAGCTTATTTTGCCTTAACCATTCTGAAAGATGCCCTAAATAGTTATTTACACTGACTTCAAGTGATAATAAATTGTCTGATGAAAAGAAAACGTTTGTATCATCAGCGTACATAATAAGTTCAGGGGAATCAGGAATTTCTACAATATCATTTATATAAGCAAGGAACAATAGTGGCCCCAATATGGACCCTTGGGGGACTCCTTGGTTTAATTTTATCTTTTTAGACATTGTGTTATTAATTTGCACGAATTGATAGCGATCTTCAAGGTAACTTTTAGAGTTGAAGTGTTTTATTTAGAGTAGTACATAGTCAAGATTGGACACTTGTTTCGCGGCCGAGCTATGCAGATTCGCCGCTAGGAATGTGGTGCGGCAGGCGACGCAACCTGTGCGAAGCCCAGTTCGGGGCATTCTGCCAAATGCGCCCAAGAACGGTTGGGTTCGCGCGTCCGCTCGGTCGCCGTTCCACGGTCAGGCCACAGGAAGTTCTTGTGCGCGCTCTTAAACACTCGCGTTATGTCACTGATAGCCGCATGAGCGAGTGACCGCCATAAACAACTGCTGCGCAATTGCAGCGTTGAATTTCATTTTGCATTCCTTTTTTATCATGCGCTGCAATGAGTGGTGATACCAGCGTCAACTGCGGCAGCGTCCGAGCCGCGAGGCACGCTCGAAACAATGACCAAGTTCGAAAATAAAGTCAAATGGTTTGTTGCGGCGAACACATGCCATTCGGAGCAGAGGGGTTTTGTGTTGATCTATTCAGGAATGTTACGCGCAGCGGCTTTTGAAATAGTATGGTGCTCCAGTTTCGCGAAAGAAACGTGGGCATTTCTAAAGCCGTACACGAGCACTGTTTGCAGTATGGCAATAATGCGCGCTCTCTCAACCACTGTAGTCGGCTGTTGCGCTCCAGCGTTAACTGTTTTGCATTGGGCTGAAGATACGTGTTTTCATGTTTCACGTCTTCACATTCTAATAAAACATGCTCCGTTGTTTCCTTAACTTTACCGCAGTAAGCACATGCTTCCTCTTATTCCTTCTTATATCTCGCGGTGCCAGAGGTAATTGGTGCTATCTCTGTATTGGGCAAACCCGAAAATCCGTTTCCCTTGCATGGCCTCGTAGATCGTCGCGCGCACGCTCGCTGATCCAGGTGTCCGAGCCCTTCCCCCTCCTCTCCAATCGCCCTCCCTCGTTACTCCCTCGCAACTCCCTCACCTTCGACTGTCCCCGCGCGCTCGCCGTGCGGCCCCGCCGGCCCGGCGCCAGCTCATCCCGCTGCATGACGTTTCATGTTTCGTTATCTGCTCTTATCGCGAAGCGTGCGCTGCTGTGCGTTGACCGGCGTGGGTAGTTTCGTCAGTTTCGTGGTCCTGGGTAGCTGCTTGCTTGCGCTCCTCCCTGTTTCACCCGTTTCACGACTCATACCGCTCGTGCATCGTGCAGTGGTGCACAAATACCTCAAAAACAAGCCCTGCAAGGTTGTTCCGGGTGCCTAAAGACAACAGGTGAGCGCTCAGACCCAAGCACATCAGAAGGCGCATATACTGTACACGAACACAACCCTGTCCATGTGTGCGCTCCATGAGGCTCCGGACGTCGTTGCACCTTGATTGTGCTACGCTTGCCTCATCCCTGTAGAGAAAGCTGACAAATAGATTGTCACCTGGTCTATGACTTGTGTTTTTCTGTGCCAATTAAGTCTCATTCTGGAACTTTAGTAACTTGCCCAGCTTTGCATAGCGTCCTCAGTGCTTTTTCTGTGTATCACGTTCTACAAACGTACTAACAGCTGAAAAATTGCTGTTCGTGTTTGTGTACTGTATTAGTAACCGCCGATGGGAAAACCGCGCGAACAACCTTCATGTGTAGGCGTGATACGCTTTTTTTTTTTTCTTCTGGAAAGCATGAGCATTGCAAGTGTCCTACATGCAGATTTTTGCAGTTCGTGTTTATTATACAAAGGAGTGCCCAGTAGGTACGACTTAGTGCTTTAAGTGACGTAATTGTATTGCTAAGCATTGCATTCGGGTCGAAGGAAAAGTCGTGTTGTTGGCTTGTTTTACCTGGTCTTTGATGAGGAATAAGCCTTTCTGCGAATGTTGTGTATGTGCTGCTGCAAAAGCCGACTACCTTCTGTCCCCCTTGCCACCGTTACTCAAGTTGTGGCCAAGTGCATAATAATGTGATAATGTGTATTTCAGTTTTTAGTACAATGTTATTTTTGTTCTGCCATGTATTTTTCAATTTGTTCAGCAGTAATGAATATGTCACGCATTTCATATACTTTCGTGAAGATTTATAAGTAAGCTCTTTTTTTTTTTTGGTGTGGCTCACAATCAATGTCAGCATTTTATTCTATTTTTTAGGTATTTTGCGTGTCATTGTTTTTGCCATTACCAGTGAGTTTTCCCTTTCTATAGTGGTCATCTCTATGTCATACATGTCGTCCAATTTTATGCAAGATCTTAGTGCATATATCAGAAGCTCGTCTACAGTCTTGAGGGCGTTATATAAAAAGCTTGTTTTTTTTTATGTGTTATGTGTTTGTACATGAAACGGTCTTCGCGTTCTCTGGCGCTTTCTTTTGTTATTTCACCGTCTGTAAACTTTTGTGTTTAGTACTCTTGTTTATGTCATGCACCTTTCACTTTTGCTCCTTTTTTGAGCGTGTATCACACCGCGTTATAAGAAAAATCTGTTTTCGGAAACGAAGTCAATAAACGAGACTACACATCTGTTGTGTTGGAAGTGGAATGTTATTTTATGTCCCGGCCCATGCTGGTATAAGTATGGGCAAGACTGCGTGCCTGCCAACGCATAGCCGCAAGCCATGCCAATGCGTAGCGCGCGCATTGCTTGCGAGCTGGCGCGTGGTGCGCCGTAGCACGCGCGCGATAAAAAAAAAACGCGCCGCGCACGGGTAAAAACAAAAAAGCAAGCGGCACGCGCGGCATGGGAGAGAGGGTGAAAGTGAGCGGAGCGGCATAATAAAAAGAAAAACGTTTGGGAGAGGAGGCGCCGCGCGGCTGTTATTCCTGTTGCCATGACAACGTAAACCATGGAGGAAGGAAACTGAGGAGAGGCCCTACCCCCTCCTCGCTCTAGGAGAAAAGTGTGGAGGAAAGACGTGGTAGGTTCTCCTTTCTTTTTGCGTTTTTTTTTATTTATTTGCTGTAGCGGCCACGCCTTTCGGGAAACAATGCCGGCTTTGTTATGGGCGCTCGCACGTGTTGCTCCGTATGATTCGTACCGTGGCAAAGGCGCCGTGCGGGCAGGTTTGCGTTGGTCTCCGTGTTTTGTTGCGGTGTGTTATCTGGACCGTGCTCTCCCAGATGTTGCTGTGGCCAGGTGGGACAGGAGGAACTAAAGTTCGTGAAATGAACGCGCATGCAGCGCTGTACGCAATGTACCTCGCCACGGCAACGGACGAAGGAATATCCGCGGGAAATTTTGCCCTCTTTGGCGGAATCATGCTAACGTGCCATCGCAGGCCGAAACCGATGCGTTTCAGAATCTGTGCAATGAACGCCTTGCAGGTCAGTGATTCCTGCGTTTGACAGCGCATATGGTGCATTCGCGGCCCGTAGAACGTACGTTATGAATTCATAGTTTGTGTACAGTAACAACTTGCTTTTGTGCATATTAAAACACACCTTACTTAGCCGTTGCTTGTTGCTCCCAATATTCGCGACAGCACGAGGTCTTTTAAGCAGAACGCGTTCGAGGTTCATGCACAGGTGTATCTCAATACACGTGCTGATAGAGCGTTACGCAGAATATGTGCATATTGCTGCCCTCGGCCCCGTGCGCCTGCCAGCCGACGCTTCATCCTAGAAGATGGGAAAGAAATGAAATTATGAGGTTTTACGTGCCAAAACCACTTTCTGATTATGAGGCACGCCGTAGTGGAGGACTCCGGCAATTTCGACCACCTGGGGTTCTTTAACGTGCACCTAAATCTAAGTACACGGGTGTTTTCGCATTTCGCCCCCATCGAAATGCGGCCGCCGTGGCCGGGATTCGATCCCGCGACCTCGTGCTCAGCAGCCCAACACCATAGCCACTGAGCAACCACGGCGGGTATGGGAAAGAAGCGGCTGCTTTGACTTAAGGAACGAATCCTCCCTACCGCAGGCGTATCTTATATGTGCGCGCGAGAAGCGCAGGGAATTGAAGGATGCGCTGCAAGAGTGAGCAAGGCGCCACAGAACGTATGCCCGCGAACGCATCAAACGGCTGTTCAATGGTCGCACGTAGGCCGGTTCTACGAGCGTACTGTTCTGCACCGTGCGCCGGCTATCGCAAAACTTTGGTCCCGCGATGCTTCACTTACCGTGGTAAGAAGGCACCTCAGGCCGCAGTCAATGAATCTAAACGCGGAGTCAGAAATGACATTCTGCCTCCTCGCCGGCACGCTGTCGTAGTGATGCGCGGCCACCCGAAGTTTGTTTACTAAAGCACGACGATTCCTCAAGCGTGTGTTTGTGCTCATAAACTCCAAATGGGTCGCATATGGCTCGGTGTGTCGTACGTGTCTCCAGTGCGTTCTTGCAGTGCAGTGAGAATGCGTACATTTTTTGCGTATCGCCAGACGTCTAGCTCGCAAGTCCGTCTGAGAGCCCCAGGAAGCCCAAGCTGAGAAAAGCAAGCAGAAGACAGCGATAAAGGTGACCTTCTTTTAAAAGCCCGCAAGAACTGAGCAGCGGCCAGTACCTGCGGTTGATGAGAACAGTTCATTTGGCAAGCCTTATAAGGCATGCTTATTTTAATAAAAGCCGGTAAAAGCGGCCTATTCGACCTCACGGCCATATTTGCGAAGTTCATTATGAACTTCTTTCAACACGACTTCGGCAACGGTAATACAATGAGACATCGCGATTGTTTAGTATTGCCGCGAAGCGCGCGCGTCCGAGCAGCCCCTTTGCGCGCAGCGCGGCGTGGTTTCGCGAGAAATGTAAACAAGAGAGGAGAGCTGGCCCGATAGGCGGAGCAACGCCACGAGCAACGCCAACTTCTGGCTTCACTTTAGCTTCACAAAGAATGACGTCAGGGCCTCTCCTGAGTTTCCTTCCTCCGTGACGTAAACAATCGTGTGCGCCGTGATTTCGCTTCTGCCTCGCCCATTGGTTAGGGCCGTAACTGAAGGGGACCTTGGCGCTAGCGTCGAAAGAGCGTCTGCTCGAAAACCGCCACAGCAGCCTATGCGGAGATTCACCCCCCTGGTTCAACTTCGTTATCTTGCTTCCGTCGATGGCAGCGCAATGTCTTGAGGGCAATGACGCGCTAAATCAGCACCATCATTCGATCGTGTATCGTTTCTGTGATCAAGCAAGCTTTCGGCAGCGCACGTTCGTTGCTACATTGACATTTCAACTTTAAACGGCTTGCCTTCGGAAAAACAATGTGAATTAACATCGACAGTCGTCTGGCCGCAAGGAACACGCTCACGGAGACGTGCTATTCATGACAATATCTTGAAAGGCTGGAAGCGGTCAGGTCGATGTTACCCACGATCTTTTCCGCGTAAGTTAGGCTTTCAGAGAGCGCTTAATTGCACAATATTTGTTCTTAGCTCTTACAGAAGCATGTTTCATAAGCATATATTCCCTCAACTACACAATGTCGAAGACAGGCTCCAAACTACTCATTTGCATTAGCCACCCAAGATCAATTATTTAAAAGATAATTACCATACCTTCGTAAATTACGCACACAACCGCTCAACTTGCTCCGCATCCGGAGGTTACCATATGAACACTCGAATGATAACAATAATGTCAGGAAGATTTACATTGATCTATTTCCTAAAACTTGGTGCCGTTAAAAAAGACCGCCTGTATTTGTCCTCTGAAAAAGAAGTAACGCTCAAACCACAACGATAGCGGCCCGCACTGTTTCGTTTTTACACCGAAGCTGCATATGGCTAGAGTTTCGTGCATTTTTGTTCTCCGTGAACAAAAACTATCATCATCAATGGCGCATACCTCCGTAAGCATTCATACTCCCGCAAGCAAGCAAAAAATGCAATGACTCATAGTCCCGTAAGGTTTATGGCTACTCACTTTGCGTGAATTAGCTGCTATGAAACTACCTCTCTTGTCGTTGTCGGTGATTTCAATGTGTGGGTACGGGAGCGCTTTGCTAGTTCCGTGTTGCAGGCATGTCCCTTGCGAATGATCCGGCCCAGCAGCGTACGTCCATCGATTTGGCATTATCAATGAATGTGATTTCAACCCGCCGTGGTTGCTCAGTGGCTATGGTGTTAGGCTGCTGTGCACGAGGTCGCGGGATCGAATCCCGGCCACGGCGGCCGCATTTCGATGGGGGCGAAATGCGAAAACACCCGTGTACTTAGATTTAGGTGCACGTTAAAGATCCCCAGGTGGTCAAAATTTCCGGAGTCCCCCACTACGGCGTGCCTCATAATCAGAAAGTGGTTTTGGCACGTGTAAACCCCATAATTTAATTTTTTAATGTGATTTCAGTTGCGAGCGAAATAATGACCACCCATCAAGACAATAAATGAGTTTGTACATTTTGTTCACGTGTCACCTCCGTGTGCTGTGATAAACAGCTTCGCTGGTCAACCACCTTCACGGAGTGGACTGGCCCATGGTTTTTTTTTTACTTTCTCTATCTTTCCTTCTTTGTTTGTTTCTTTCTTTATTTGTTCTGTCTTTCGTTCTTTTGTTCCTTCTTTCTTTCCTTCGTTCTTTTTTCCTCTTGCTTCTTCATTCATATTCAGCCATTGCATCTTTGCTTGCTTACGAGGGTATGAGCCATTCCTGATTCTGTCGTTCTTTTTTCGGGAATGAGCCATTGCTGCTGGTATTTTTTGTACCATTCGTCTACTTTTCTTGTATCACTCTTCTACTTTGTATCACTGGACTATAGACGCTGCTTTTTTTTCGGGTATGAGCCATTTCTACAAGCCACTTGAGGCCTGGGGCTGCTTCCACCGCGGGCACTAGGTCGGAACTCATGTTTCCTTTGACTGCATACGTACATCAGCATTAATTATAAAAAAAATTCGCGATATTTCTTCCTTCATGTGTTAACAGTAGACAGTTAAATATATTCCGCAAAGCACTCATCCCAATACTTCAGCACTTTTTGTTCTAACACACACGTGCGCGCTACTCTATTTGATGCAATGTACTAAAAAAGATATCCATTGCTTTCCGCCAGGCAGCTGCTTTATTCTTAATGACGCTAGGCAACCAAGCCTGATGCCACCAACGCTGATATATGTAATCGGGAGCGCACACAATCTTCTCGGACACCTTGTGTGATATACCGTAGCGCTGAAGTGCTTCTTGTATAGAGTAGGAGAGTCCGTAGTAAAAGCAGAAGTGTACTGTTGGGCACATGTGCTTAAGTTGATGAACTTGAATTGCGCCAAGAAAACCCGTCTAAGCATTCGCACCTGCTTTATCAAAAGCGTACTGCACCATGAATATCAAGGCAGTTATTTTTTAACAGCGCCAAACATTAATGGAGCAATGTAAATCTTGCTGACATTATTGTTATCATTCGAGTGTTGAAATTGGTAGCCTCTAGATACGGAGTAAGTTGAGCAGTTTTTTGCGTATTAAACGAAGGTACGATAATTAAATTGTCAATAATTGATCTTAGGCGGCTAACGGAAATGAGTAGCTTGGAGCCAGTCCTCGACATTAGCTAGCTGAGCGAATAATTATTAAACTTGCTTCTGTTTTGCCCAAATGTTTTGCAGATAAACTCTGAAAGCATAAGTGACACTGAAAAAGAACTTTTTTAAGGGCGACCTGACCGAGCCCAGCCTTCTGTGATAATGTGATCAATGGCATCGCTCCGGAGTGCGTTAATCGCGGCCAGTCTGCTTTCGATGTACATCTGCTTTTTTTTTCGAAATCAAGCAGTTTAAAGCTTTAATATCAATACAACAGCTCACGTGTGCCGGGGAAAGCTTGCTTGGTCGAAGAAGGGATGCACGACGCAGTGATGCTGCAGATATAGCGCGTCATCGCCGTCATGAGGCAAGGAAGATAACGAACCGCTGGCAGCTTCTCGCGGGACCATGCCGATCGAGGCGAAATACAGGGTGGCAATACTGACTGCACAGGCGCTTTCACAGCGAAGCTGTGTACCTCTGCCCCAAAATGCATTTGCCGTGTCAGGGAACAAAAATGGGGGCCGATCCCGGAGGTTGTGGAGTATCGGGCCGTCATGCAGTGGAGGTGAAGCAGGCTTCAATGGCTCCGGCAATAATAATACTAATAATAATAATAATAAGAAGAAGAAGAAGAAGACGGACAAGAAGAAATAAATCAAGGTGCATTGTTTCACGTCGATACGTATGCTGGAATCGTTTGTGAACCGCACATGGCCTCACGCGCAGAAGGCATTGCCATATATGCTGAGGAGGAAATGTATGTACAATCATACAACCTTGACTCGTAAAGGAGAGGGGCACCGACTGCAGGGTTGTCTGTGCCGCACAAACGAAAGACGGAATTGTGATATCCACTGTCTATATATATTCAGGCACACCCAAGTGTGATATCGAGAAGTTCATAATCACGCACTTTGCATTGGTTAGCGGCGATGACACTACCCTTGTCATCACCATTGGAGACTTCAATATGGGCATTTCAAAACCAGAAAAGAAATGGTTCAGTGAGTTTGTGCAAGAAGAATTTGGTTTGAAGTTTTACACCAATCCAAGTAACTAAATTAAGTAACGACGGTTGTGTATAGATTGTACTTTAGCCAAGATTCTGTCTAAGGTTGTGACCGGACCAACCCGTACATATCATAACAATCACAAGGCTATCGCGTCACTACCATTACCAAATGGTGAAAATAAATGCATGACCCCTTGTCTAATCCTGTGTGATGTCCTACAGCTTAGCTGGTCATCCATCTTCACAGAGTGGAATGGATCCTAATATTGTCCTTCTTTTTGCGTCGGTTTCGCTTTCAGAAAGTGATAATGGTATAAAGGCAGTGCCATTCGTTCTTGTCTCTGTGGATATAAATAAGATTCAAGTAAACTCTATATCCGCGCCGTGCTTGCTTAGTGTCTGTGGTGTTGGGCTGCTAAGCACGAGGTAGCGAGAACAATTAAATCCCGGCCACGGCAGCCGCATTTCGATGGGGGCGGAATGCGAAAAAACCCGTGTACTTAGATTTAGGTGCAAGTTAAAGAGCCCCAGGTGGTCTAAATTATTACGGAGTCTCCCACTACTGTGTGCCTCATAATCAGAGTGGGTTTTTGACACGTAAGAACCCCATAATTTTAATGTGCGTATATACTATTTGCATCCGAGAGTAGGTGCAAGTAAGGAAGTGCTAGCTTCTCACGCACACCTATACACACAAACAGATATTCACCATTCTCTCCCACTCTCTCTCAAGCATACAGACGCACAGATAACAGGCACGTTGCCTCCATGCACATTTACATGCGCCCACGCATGCACACACGAAGATAAATGTGCGCACGCACACGAAAATGCGCGCACATACAAACGCGCGTATGCTCGCAGACGCATAAACGCGCTCGTGTGCGCACGCAGGTTCCAACATGCAGACACAAGCACGCGCGAACACACAAACTCACGCGCATGCGCGCTCAAGACGTGCACACGCATATACACTCCCTCTCAAGGCGCTACCGCGTGCAGAGTGAATCACACTTGCTCTGCAATTACAGTTCCAACGCCAGCTCTAATTAATCGCCTTACGGTTTAAATTTAGTGCTTCTTGAAGCCAATAGGGCTATATTTTTATCTACACTGGCTACAAGAGTGTAGGTAGTGCAGGAAGACGCCAATTTTTAACTTGGCGTAGAATAGTTTAGCTCCGCCTACTTGCACGAAGTCATTTTTTATAGCTGTAGTGTAGCATGAAAACTACGCTTTCTACACTGAGCTTTCGATGAAGGCAAGCAGCGGACGTCAAACAATATCAGCGATATAGCGATGACAGTACATACTCGCTGCAAAGACGGTGGCGAAGTGCTTTCGTGAGCATGTGTCACAGAAGAGGGAGATGAGCTAATCTTCCAAGAAGGTAAAATTATCTTACTCATGGATGGTGCAGGCTGTTTCAGACTGCGCGCTCACTTCGTGCACTCGCCATGTGTTTGGCTGCAGTTTGTCTAGATTTGTTGACGAAAGAAAAATCGTACACTGGAGTTTAGTTTCAGGGTAGCGTGATGCGGGTAATGCTCGTCCGCGTCGTCTTGAGTCCCCGATACCAGCGTGTGTGACGGCGATCCCTGCTCCTGCAAGGGGCGATGGCAAGCGGCTACGAGTAAAGCTCGATGCGACGCTCCCTTGGGTGTTGTCGCCGCTAACACAGAAATGTGCAGCCGGTAAGTGCGAAGTCAGGAGCTTTTCGTCTGCTGGTGCAGAAGACGACGCGCAGTCTGCTGTGATTGGCTACAGCCCAGCGAGCCAAGTGCAGCACACGACGTCATAACCTCTGCCCAGCACTACACTCGTTTACACGAGCCTGCACGAAGTGAAGGTTAAAAAAATAGCCCTAATTTTCCCTGTGCCGGGAGCGTGCAAAACAATTTGCTCCTGAAGTGAAACGTGACTTCACCGCCGATCCCTGACCAAAACACTGCTTTAACACACCACCGACGTTCCTACAAAATTCCATAAGCGCATGTATTGTTAGAAGGGGTTGCAACGCCGACAGTCATATCGTCGCAGTCCCGCGACCCAGGAACGTTTTCCGGGACGTACAATCTTGATGTCCATGAGCGGCTCCAAAGGTACAAGAGCATCAGCGCCCACAACAGGTGGTACAAAAGTATTAGGCTGCCTAACATAATTTTCTACTTGAAAGGAATGCCATGGCACTGGTTTCGAAACCGCAAGGAAGAACTGATGAGCTGGGAGCAATGTAAGCAAAAGCTACACGAGTTGTTCGGGAAAGCTATTGGCCGTCAGCGAGCTGCGCAAAGGGAACTTGGGTCCCGCGTAGATGCGTCGACCGAATCATGTGACATACATCCAGTAAGTTCTCGCCCTTTGCCGCAAGGTTGACGAGAGAATAATGATGTTGATGTCAGAATAAGAGAAAGTGAACCACGTACTGAAGGACATAGCAGACGACGCTTGTCATCTTTTTGTGCATAATATATTTTCCGCCATAGCCGACGTCATTAATGAATGTCGACGCATCGAAGAAGCAAAAAGTCGTCGCATCGCACACCACTTTATGCGTCTTCGAAATACGGCTGCTAAGTCTTCGTGTGAGGACTTTCGCTCTGCGCATCAGCCGTCAACGCCTAAAAGCCTCGTCCGTATCGTTCGCCGGAAGATCGGAGCCGCGGCACCGGTTGTCTTCTAAACCTCTTCGAACTGTTCTCGACTGACGATTTCCCTTGTGCAGTCGACGAGTTGGTGAACCTTGAAATTCAGTCTCTCTATTCGGTCAACCGAGCGGAAACCTACATTTTCCTACGATCTCTTCTTCGCGAGGCCAGTACCCCTGTCGGCCTTTTCGCAACCCAGCGGAATGGGGAACATCCGATGACCGCCCGATATGTATCAAGTGCCGGCGCGTTGGCCACATTTCCCGCCACTGCCACAATACCTGGACGTCATGCCAATATCAGTCTGCGCTCCAATCTTACCGCTACTCGCCAGGTACTTGTCTATCACCGCAAGATTCCACAGAGCCATACAACTGTACGCAGGCGTCCTCATCTACATGGCAGAGTCGTTCCCCCTCACCACGACGACCCCTGTCTCACTCGCCCAATATTTGCCGCTCTGCGTCCCCCACGTACCTGCACTCTATGAGAAACTGACGGGTGCAGCTTCGAGAGCTGACGCTGCTAGAATGACCGGGATTGTAATTGCTCTACTGACCTTACCGACGGAAAGGAATTTACTTGATGTGGCGTAGATGGTGTCCCTGTCGCTGCTCTGCTTGATACAGGCGCGCACATCTATCTGATGAGCGATCAGCTGCGTATACAGCTCACTTACGTCCTGACCCCCGCGGCGTCCTGTCTTGGGCGAGTCGCTAGCGAAAGAACACCGGCCACAATACGAATGTGTGCCGCTCGTGTTGGTGTCTTTGGCCGCCAAACTTCTGTTTTGTTTCTGCTCCCTAAGAGTGTCCCCATGACATTATTCTAGGCCTTGATTTCCTATCCGCTCAATCCGCCCTTATCTACTGCTCCCCTGGACTTCTTCCCCTTGATTTACTTTGTCCTGACCCTCCTGATGAAGTTCCCAGCAGGCTCTTCTTCGCTGAGCCCATTCGACTCGCCCCACAAGTCATGACCAGCGTCCTCTTTTATACAGCTCCACCTCTGCCTGATGGTAACTTTGTTGCGTCTCCTCTCGCGGAAGTCCTCCTTACTCATCACGTTGCTCTTCCGCAAACCGTCGTCAGTATCACCAACAACTCTACCAGCCTTCATCTCGTCAACTTCGGAATCAGTGACCACGTCCTACACAAGGCATAGCCTTAGGTACGCTGTCTTATTCCTCCCAAATTTTCCTGTTTTCAGCCACGGCTGCTTATATTACGTCGTCTTCCGTTGACTCTTCTTCTTTGCCGGCTGTTCTGCCTCAGCTCGCAAACGTTATTGCTCCCGAACTTCCGCCTCACCACGCCAATTACTTATCCAAGCTGCTTCTCCGCGTTCAGCGACATTCTTGACCTGGGTCGCCTTTTAGGCCCGACCTCTCTCACGACACACCATACTGACATGGGTGACGCGCACCCTATTCATAGTCGACCATACCATCGGTTCTTGCACGAACGACAAGTCATTCAAACGAAGGTCGAGAAGATTCTCTCTCAATGAATCGTTGAACCATCATCCAGTCCTTTGGCGTCTCTTGTCGTTCTAGGTAAAAAGGACGCCAGCTGGTGCTCCTGTGTGGATTACCGGCACCTCAACAAGATCACCACGAAAGACGTTTATCCTCCCACGCCCTCGACTGCCTCCAGGGTGCGAAGTACTTTTCTTCCATCGACCTTAGTTCCGGTTACTGGCAGACTGCGTTAACGACATGGACCGAGAGAAAACCGCCTTTATAATACCCGATGGCTTATACAAGTTCAAATTTATGGCATTCGGCTTATGTAATGCTCCATCTACTTTTGAATGCATGATGGACACACTCCTTCATAACCTCAAGTGGTCCATCTGTATTTGTTACTTAGATGACACCCTCGTTTTTGCTCCTACACTGCGGTGCCACGCAACCGCAGTGCCTCTCGCTCGTTTTTTTTTTTTTTTTTTGCTTTTCCCAATGCTGGCCTTAAACTTAATAAGTCTAGATGTCACTTCGGACGCCGCTAAATTACCATCCTCGATCAGCTTCTTGATTCATCTGGTGTGTGCCCAGACCCGGGTGAAGCTCGTGCCGTACAGAAATTTCCCGTGCCAACATGTGCTAAAGATGCCCGGTGCTTCGTGGGCCTGTTCTCGTACTTCCGCCGCTTCATGCACAATTTTGTGGAGGTCGCCCACCCTCTTCTCCTCTGAAGGCAGACGCTTCATTTTCTTGGGGACCTGAACAAGCTACTGCCTTCTCGAGGCTTATCTCTCTCCTTACATCTCCATTCCGTCTTGCGCACTTCCACCAGACTGCCCCAAGGGAAGTCCGCACTTATGCCAGTGGTGATGGAATCGGTGTCATTTTTTGCCAAAGCAAACGACGCCACGACCGCGTCATTGCCTACGCCAGCCATCTGCTTTCTCCAGCTGAGGTGAATTATTTCATTACTGAACGTGAGTGCCTTGGATTTCTCTAGGCAGAGGCGAGATCTCGCCCTTACCTATGCGGTCGGCCCTTTACATTCACCACAGACCACCATGCGCTCTGCTGGCTTTCGTCCCTCAAAGACCCTACCGATCGCTTGGGTCACTGGCGCTACGCCTACAGCAATACTCGTACACAGTTGCTTACAAGTCCGACCGTTTATACCAAGATGCCGAGTGCTTGTACCACCACCCAGACGATGTTCCTGCGACCTATGTTTCTGCTCTGTATTATCGCTATCTGCTTAGCTGACCTCGCTACCGAACAGCGCCGAGATCCAAGCATACGTGGTATCATGGAAAAGTTCACATCTAGGTCATGTGATCCTTCTCTTGGTATGTCCCTACTCAAGGGCGGCACTTTATATCGGCGTAGCATGTCCCCCAGTGGATCTGAGATGGTGCTGGTCATTCCCCGGCATGTTCGCACCGCTATTCTGTCCAAACTGCACGATCTGCCAACTTTTGGTCACCTCGGGGAATCAGTACGTACGACCTTGTCCGGCGACGATTCTCGGCCTGGTCTGTACCGATCTGTCCGCCGCTACGTCGCTTCTTGTGAGTTATGTCAACGCCAGAAGAAGCCATCTGTGCTTACGGCTGGTTTACTCCTACCTCTTGGCGTTCCTACCGAACCCTTCTATCGCGTTGGTACCTCTTGGCATTGGTACCTTTTGGACCTCTTGGCACCCTTCCCCCCATCTGAACGATGCAACAAGTGGATTGCCGTGGGAACAGATTATACAACTTGGTTCGCGTTCACCAGAGCCCTTGCAACAGACGTAGCCTACTTCCTCTTGCACAACGTCATTGTTCACCACGGCACTTCTCCTCAACTTCTTACCAACAGGGGTCGCTCCTTCCTCTTTACAGCTCCGAGGTATGTGGAAATGTGTAATGGTTCCAGGACTTACTTTTGGAAATGCGGTTGTTTGTTTTATATCAGGGGTACAATCAGGACTCGATGGGAACCAAAGGTCAGTGGGTCGCTTCGCATTGGGCGATCACGGGAAGACTACAAATGAAGCTGTGCAGGCTGATATGAGCTGGACTAGTTTTGAAGTGAGGGACGCTCGCAGTAAAATTGAGTATGAAGAACGACTCAGGAATATAGAAGAAAGTAAATGGTCTGGGAGAGTGTTGAGGTATCTGTACAGGAAAAACATTGATTCACAATGGAGTAAAAGAACTAGGAAGCTTACCAGCAAGTATGCGGCCTGTAGGGTGGGCAACACAGCAACAAAGCACATCAAGCGGAAAGTCAGAGGGGCTGAAATAATCTCATGGGTGGCGGCAATGGAAAAGAAACCTGCCAGGAGTAACTATTTAAGAGGAAAAAACGAAATCAGGAAAGAAACAATTTATGATAACTCAAAGGAAAGCTCTGTACTTTTCGAAGTGAGATCTGGATGTCTCAGAACGCGCACCTATAAAGCGAGATATAAGAAGGAAGAAGAAGCATGTGCTTGCTGCTGTCAAGCTAGAGAAACTATGAAGCATGTTTTATTAGAATGTGAAGACCTCTTCCCTGCGGTCGAATTAGGCGCCACTGGCCTCCTTGAAGGCCTTGGGTTCAGCGAGAGCATTGGAAAAGTAAACATGTCCGCAATAGGGGATTAGTAAGAGGCGATTGGAGGATTGGTGGAAGAAACGTAGGGAAACGACAAAAAACGGAGACTTACAAAAGCAAAGTTCGCAATAGGGGATCAGAAAATTTAGTTGTGGGAGTTCATAGTGTTCTTTTTTTCTTGTGTAACCTAGGTAGGACGTTAGGCAGTATAATAGCAAGAGCTTGGTGGCGCCACCCATCGCCCCGTTCCAAAGGGGACGCTCATAACATCCATCCATCCGTCCATATTTTTTATACATACTGTAGCCTGTTAGGGCTATGGCAGGAGTGTGTGTACATGCGAGTAAAGCTAATTATAATATGCAGAAACAAGAACATAGAAACAGAAAAATGTAAAGGAACTGTACATCAGCAATATCATTTAAAAATTGAGAAATGGGTAACAAACGAACTTCGGCAGGTAACAAATTGCACTGTTCAATCATGCGGGGGAAAAATCTGTATTTGAAAGTGTTACTCCGTGGACGGAGTAGTCTGATATTAGAGGCATGATAAGCTCTAGTTGAAGTCGGGCAAGCAGGCGTTAAAAGGGAGGGATCTGATAGTGGACAAAGAGAGTTCTTATAAGAATAGAAAATCTGCAGAGATTCTATGTGCCGCCGTCTAGAAAGAAACTGGATGTTTAATTCCGCAAGGGCAGCTTACGGTGAAAAGTCTCGGTCGAAGCGGCGGCAACCAAACGAATACCCTTCCTCTGGACCAATTCAATACAATTAATTTCACATTGTTTATATCGGTTCCATACGGAGGAAACATATTCTAAAATTGGGCGAATCAGTGTTTTGTATGCTACTAATTAGTGTCCCTCGGAGCAGCAGACAAAGTCCGGCAGATGCAACTAAGTTTTTTAACGCTTTACTAAACTGTAATCTGTGTGTTTGGACCAAGACAAGGTGGGTGTAAAAATGACGCCTAAATATGTGTATTGAAAAACTCGTGTTTCACATATAATCAAAACATACGGGCATGTGTCTGTTAGTAAAAAACATTATAGCAGTTTTATCAAAATTGATGCTCATTTTCCAGGTAGCACACCAGTCACAAAATGAATCAAACGCATATTTAAGGCGCTGGTGATCAGCGAGTGAGTCAACTGGGCTGTACATAACCCAATCATCTGCATAGAGGCCTATTTTTGAAGTAACATGGTCTGGAAGGTCGTTAATAAACAATAAGAACAGTAGAGGGCCAAGTACAGATCCCTGTGGGACCCCTGAGGTGACGTCGATTACAGACGAATCCGCAAAATTATAGCATACGAATTGGGAACGCAAAGAAAGGAAACTGGAAATCCAAGACAGTAACTGAGGGTTATTGAAAATATTATGGAGTTTCAAAAGTAATTTAGAGTGTAGTACAGTGTCGAAAGCTTTGCTAAAGTCAATGAAAATGGTGTCAATCTGATTACCTAAGTCGATGTAATGGGAAAGGTCATGAGTGAACTCCGCAAGTTGGGTTACAGTACTAAAACCGCGCCTGAAGCCGTGCTGAAAGCTGTTCAGTGGGTTATTATATTCAGGGAACTTTATTATGTGCTTATAGATTATGTGTTCTAGTATTTTACATGAGGTTGGAGAAATAGGCCTATGGTTAGATAAGAGCTGCCTGTCACCAGATTTATATTTCCAGGAAGAAGGCACAACGCCACTACTAAGGGACTTCTGACATATAATGAACAGATATTTAGATGTCCATAGCGAGAATCTTACTAAGAAGGAATTGAGAATTCCATCAGCGCCGGCTGGTTTTTTAGTATCTAAGTTTAGTACGAGATTCAAAACACCTTCTAGGCTAATGTTGATATCATCAATTACATAAGAATAGTTAGTTGTAAGTGTTGAAAGACTGGAATCATCTCAGGTGAACACTGACTGAAAATATGTATTAAACGCTCCTGCAATCTCTAATGGATCGTTAACAACACTGTTGTTGATTTTAAAAGATGTGGAAGAAGAAGAGCCAGGAGATATGAAAGACCAGAATTTACAGGAGTTAGACTTGAGCAGTTTCGGCAAATGAACATTATAGAAGAAATTTTTAGCCGAGGTGGTTTTTTTCTGGAGTTAATTTTTTACTTGAGCGTACAAAACGCATGCCTGAGGATTGTTCGAGCGTTTAGTGCGAAGTCTGCCAGCGCGTCGCGATAAGTGCACCAGTTCTCGGTCCATCCAGGGAAGGTTGTTGTTCTTTTTCTTAGTTTTCAAAGGAACGAATCGACCTATACATGATTTACAATGCTTTTAAAACACGCCACGAGCGCATCAACGTCGCTAGATAGTCCAAGTGCCGGAAATGCGTCGAAATTATTGGATAGTTCATCTATGATACGGACGCCATCAGCTCTGGAAAAGTCTCGAAACGTGGACAGCGTAAAACTTTGGTTATGGATCGGCCGGTTTACAGATAGAAAACAGCGTTGTAGTCTGAGATACCATCAATTATTTCACACTTGTAACCCGTTTTGGCACAATCAGTGCTGAGAAAAATCAAATGCAGTACTGCGTAACCACGGGTGGGGCTGTGAACGACCTGCTTTAAGCCAAGAGATAACGAGAATTCAACAAATGTCATGTTTAATACATTACCAAGATCAAAAAATGAGAAAGACGTCCAGTCGATTCCGGGAACATTAAAATCATCTAGTAAGACGAAATTTTAGGAAGCTAAATTCTCTTGTAGTAAAAGTTGGTCCAGGTTGTCAATAGTTTCCCATGAACTATTAGGGGGCCGATAGAAAACGCATATGTTTGAGAATTGTTTACCGTAGTAAAGTCTACAGCAGACTGATTCTATGGCTAGTGGAAAGAAGAGGACTTTGAATTTGAAATCCGAGAGAAAAGGCAATGCAATACCACCTCCTCTTCGATTATCACGATCATTTCGCACGGTGCCGTGACCTGGCGGTGTAAACTCCGAGTCATGAATACCCGCATGTAACCAAGTTTTGGTGATACCAATAATGTCAGGTGAATAGGACAAAACTACGTCTTCCTATGTTCTTATTCTACCAAGCGAAAATTTACTAATGCATGCCATCCGCAGACGAACGGTCTTACGGAGCGGCTTAATCGAACAATAAGAGACATGCTATTCATGTATGTTTCTGATGACCATCGTGACTGGGATACTGCTCTCCCGTTTGTCATATTCGCGTACAATTCATCACGCCATGACACTGCACGTTAACGTTACTTGCCATTTTATTTGTTGCGCGGCCGAGATACAGTATTGCTTTTTAATGCAATACTGCCTACCGCTCAAGAGTCCGTGTCTCAGTATACAAGCGATGTTATTGCTCGAGCCCAAGAAACACGCCAAGTGGCTCACCGTCGCCTTTCTGCTTCTCAAAACAAGCGGAAAAGCATTTGTGACAGTAGTCACCGGGACGTCGATTATATTCCCAGGGATCTTGTCCTTCTGTGATCTCCCACCCGCCGTTTCGGCCTGTCGGAAAAATTGATGTCCCGCTACTCCGGCCCTTACCGGGTCCTCTGTCAGGTAACCAACGTAACCTACGAGACGTCTCTGGTCGAACCTACTACTTGCTCCATCCAGACTTCCCAACTTCCCATCACGTCGTTCAGGTCAGCCGCCTAAAACGCTACCAGTCCTTTTCTGCCTAAAAAGCAGCAGGACGGCGCTTCCACGCCATATGTTGCGCAGCTTTGTGCAAAGCTGAGGAAGATGAGCACGAGCTTAGGTCTGAAGAAGTGAACGCTTCAACGACTAGCCTGCTGTAGGCTTGGCTTTGTCAATTACTGTAAATTACTGTACATTCTGTAAATTAAAAAAAATATGCAGTTTTACGTGCCAAGACCACGATCAGATTATGAGGCACGGCGTAGTGGGGGAATCTGGAAAATTTCGACCACCTGGGCATCTTTAACGTACAGCTAAATCTAAGTACACGTGTGTCTTCGCATTTCGCCCCCATCGAACTGTGGCCGCCAATAATGTATATGCGCTACCCGTCTTGCTTCTTCTCTCAGCAAAAATGTTATTCTCAACCTAACTTAACGGGAAGCCTTAGCTCCTACATGGGAAATGATCAATCCATTCTTCTTACAACCACTGCATCGTAATTCATGAGTTACGTTGAACTTAAAAGAATCAGTTAAAATGAGATTTCAGAAAGCGAACTTTTATTTAGCTTCCACTTTTGTAAATTCTAAAAAAATGCGAAATTTCAATAAACAATACTTGAATTATACGAATCTACCTCAGCAACGAAAAACGATATGGGAATTCTCTAAGCTGCACCTAATATTTCATTTAATGCGGGAAAAAATTATATATCATATACCACCCTGAAATACACTACTAACTCCTGAATACGACATTCGCAAAATCTTTACAGGCATTGTAACAACTTCGCATAAGTTATAAATTCATGCATCGAATTTGCCCGATTGAGATGCTCCAAGGGATGCAGTTTAGAGGGATGCGATATCAGTTTTTATCCGAACTAACGGATTGGTAAACTTCGTACTTCTCTACTTTGTTCAGGTTTACCGATTTCCGATAATTCTTGTCTATAATGTCATGGCCTAAATCAAAATTATTATTCCAGCGATCACTGTGGTCGAACGTTCTCTCTGGAATTCTCAGTCAGATCGGTTGAGCGGTTGAGCGATTTTCTCATAAAATTATTAATGCGTTGTTTTTTTTCAATCAATCAATCAATCAATTTATTATTATTAGACATTACAATAACAAAGAAAATGTAATACAGAAGGAGGTCCCAAAGTAAAAACTGTCAGGGGGACCCCTCCTGTTACAACATGTATAAAATATATAATATAGGATTAGCAACGAGGGTAAGAACAGCGTGAAAATACAATCCACATATTAGAAGTAATTAATTAAACATCTGGTAGTTGAAGATTACACAAAAATTAGCAAGAATAATTTTATATCGAAATACACATGAAGGTACGATCATTACAGTAATTCAATAGGAGTATAATGATTATGAACAACAGTGCGCAATCCAACAATGCAACAAAACTAATTTACAAACGGCTGATAATCTATGAACATAAATCGAGAAAGAACAATAAAACATGGCTACACAGTAATAAATGTATACACACGCATACATACATACACACATATATATAGACACACATATAAACATATGTACACTTGTCGAATAATCAGGTAAGGTATGTTGTTAGTAGGAACTGTTTTAGAAGCCGCCGGAAACAGTGTAGTGAAGAGCTTGATTTAATATTTGATGGCAGTGAATTCCAAAATGAAGTTGCGGAAAAGAAGGCTGTCATATTACCGTAGTTAGTGTTGACTTTAGGAAGCAATAGATTATTATTTTCAGAAAACCGCGTGTTATTTGTATTGAAAATTTGCGTTGGGGGAAGTAACTCAGTTGGAATGTCACTGTTTCGACTTCTATACAATATAAGACCTAGTTTCAGTTGAAATGTGCAGGTTAAGGGTAAAATTTCAAGAGTGCGAAAAATGGTCGCTGCTGATGCGGTGTATGAACTGTGGGTAATTATTCGGACCGCCCGGTTCTGAAGGTGAACGAGGGATGACAAATGTGCAGGGTATGTGTTGCCCCATGATGAAATGCAGTAAGTAAGGTGATTGTTAATGAAAGCGTAGTAAAGGGATTTTAGAATATATTGCTGAAAACAGTGTCTTGTTCGAATGAGCACGCGGATGCCGAAAGCAGTCTTCTTAGTGACAGAGTTTACGTGAATGTTATACTTAAGTTGGGGGTCTAATGTAACACCAAGGAAAGCAATAAAATTAGATGGGGTAATGACGTAGACACCGATATATAGTTCAGGGGTTCTTGTAGGCGTTTTTTGGGACGAGTGAAATAAGATAAACTTTGTTTTAACAGGGTTTACGCTTAGCAAGTTATTTTTACACCAAGAAACAAGATTCGTGACATCGGCGTTTCTTCGTAGACTGTGAATGTCTTGATCACAAGTGAACATCGTTGTATCATAGAGGATGCACTCAGAACAGTTAAACGATGATGGTAAGTCATTAATGTAAATGGGGAATAACAGAGGACCCAAAATTGATCCTTGTGGAACGGCCTGGTTGGTTGTTATTGGAGTGGATAAAACGCTTCCATATCTAACAACCTGGCTTCTGTTAGTAAGGTAGCTTTGCAAAAGAGCTCAAGCAGATCCACAAATTCCAAATGATTGAAGCTTAGCATACAAAATGGAGTGGTTAATAGTGTCAAAACCTTTAGTTAAATCAACAAATACCACTCCGGCCATAGCCCATTGTCGATAAACTGCTTTATGCTGTCAGTTAGTATTATCAGTGCTAATTCGGTTGATAAGTTAGCACGAAAACCAAACTGCTTAGCTGTCAAAAGGTAAAATTTTGTTAGGTAGTTCGTTAGGCGATTAACAAGGAGCTTCTCAATTACTTTACTAAAAAATGGGAGTATCGTTATAGGGCGATAATTAGAAAAGATATTTCGATCACCTTTTTTAAATACTGGAGTTACTTTTCGTTCTTTGAGACTCGTTGGAAAAACGCCGGTACGAAATGCAGAGTTAATAACATCAGAGAGGACAAAAGATAACTCACGAGCAACAAGTTCGATTTTAGATGGATGAATTGAATCTAGGCCACAGCCTGTGGTCTTGAGCCCTATTAAAGTGCGATGAACTTCATTTGGCGAAGTGGGTTTTCAGAAAAAGGAGTGAGGCAAGCGGGGCAACTTGGGCAAGTTAGGGACACCGGCTGTAGGGATCTTGAAGAATGATTCATTAAATGAATTTGCGGCATCTATAGGATTAGTTAGAGTGCTTGTGCCGTCCGTAAACTCTGTCACGGGGGTGTCCTGTTCATTAAGATTTAAAAATTCTTTAATTACATTCCAATTCTTTCTCCCGTCATTCCGATTTTCGAGCACTTTATTTTCATAGTAGTTTCTTTTACCCTGTTTAAGTGTGACGGTGAGAGTTTGTGAATACAATTTGAATCGAGCCTTAAGGGCGAGGTTAAATGGCTTTTTTTGTAGAGGTTATCTTTTTTATTTATAGTGCGCAGTAGTCCTCTAGTGATCCACGGGTGCCTGGGGGTGGAGTACCAACGTGATATGGAAGATACAGACGTACAAGTATTTCTAATATCTGTTAGTTTCTCATTTAAAGTGCTGAATGCTTTGTTAACACAAGATTCCTCAGATAATAGGCCCCAGTCAGAGCCGGATACCAAATCCACAAATTTTGCTGAATTGAAAGAAGTCTTAATAACCATTTTATTTTTATAAGTAGTTTGAGTATTTAGTAACAGAAAAATTGGATAATGGTCTGTCAGATTAAAATTGAGCACACCAGCTTTTTGATTAGTCATGACATTACTGAGTACATGGTCGATAAGCGCACTTTGACCGGAAATAGCACATCGTGTTGGAGAATCTAGTAAAGATTCTAAACCATGTCCAATGAAGCACTTGGAGTACTGGACACAAGAACTATCGTTAATATTTGTAATGTTAATGTTAATGTCGCCAACAATGATTACATTATAATTCTTGTTAATGAACGAGTTTAATAAACTATCAAGTTGACCAGAAAAATCATCGTAATATGATGATGGGGAACGGTAAATTGAACCAATGATAGTTCTTTTGTTGGTTGGAAGAAAGTGATTGTCAAATTCAAGCCAAACTGATTGGCATTTGGCCATGGAAAATGAGATATCTGCACGCCGTTTATAAGATAATGTGTTGGAAATAAATATTCCCGATCCACCGTGGCGATCAGCCAGACGATGAAAAAATTCTGAATGATAGCCCGGTATGGAAAATAAGGTATCGTCAGCTGCAGATAGCCATGTTTCCGATAGACATATGAGCGAAAAGTGGTGATAAGTTAAAGTAAGAAAGTTAACCATATGATCAAAGTTTTTGGGTAAGCTTCGGACGTTAAAATGTATGATAGAAATCTGAGAAGTGGACGGAAGAACTAAGAAGTTGCTTCAGCTCATGAACAGTGTCTGACGCCATGGTGGTTCCCAGTCATCAAGCCACAAGAATAGTGCTTTTCAGGTAAAAATGGCTAGATCATCGACTCCAGAGATGCGGTACACCCGACTCCCGGTAGACTTTCTTGCTTTGATACGGCAGTTGTCGACCCAAAGGAACTGCCACTGCTTTTCCCTTTTAAGAGCCACTGCTTGAGAAAACAGCCTCTTGTTCTCTGGAGTCAGGTGATCGTTGACGAATATGGGCTTATCCTGATTCGTTATGCCAATGGACCTGGTTGACAGACGCGCATTCCTAGCCTTTGAGCGAATTCGGTCTTCTTTTGACGAGAACAAAAACGCGCAATAATGTTTGGGCCACCTTTAGCAGGGACCCTGTGCACAACATCAACCTCTGCAGGACTCACAGGACAACGAATTTTTTCTGCGATATGTTGCAGAATTGCTTCAGAGCTTTCGCCCTTTGTTTCTGGTACACCTTTGATTACCACATTGTTCATGCGGGAGCATTGCTGCAACTCAGCAACCTGTTTTGTCAGCTGCTCGTTCATTCGTGAGAGCTCCTTATTTTCTTTGACCAGGCCTTCCTACTTAGTCTTCATCGTTTCAAACGTTTCGGTAAATAGGGCTGGTTAAATAGGGAGGAATTGCTGTTACGCAATTCCTCAACTTCTTTTCGCAACGAATCCATCTCTCTAACTCAGCACACGTTGGCATTATGATTTGGCAGCAGTGGGTACGGCAAAAATGTGAAAACGAATTCCTATGCAGTGATGCAAATGCAACCAACCTGCGTAGGCGACGGAAAACGATCAACAGAATGCTCCGCTGCCGCGACCTCAGCTGCCAAGTGATGAATTCTGCGGTTAGCCTAGTTTATATGGTGGCTTCCGGGTGCCGATGGTTCCTGGGGTGTTGGACAGCTGGCGTTCGTCACGGGCGGCACGTGGCGCTCCGCTGACACAGCCAGTCCTGTTAAATCTTTGGGGTGTAAGGCACACGCGCTTTAAATAGGATGGTCGATGCACTGCTGACGCTGATTCATGGTAGTATTGCGCCAGATCTGTAGAAACCTGCGTAGGCGACGGAAAACGATCAACAGAATGCTCCGCTGCCGCGACCTCAGCTGCCAAGTGATGAATTCTGCGGTTAGCCTAGTTTATATGGTGGCTTCCGGGTGCCGATGGTTCCTGGGGTGTTGGACAGCTGGCGTTCGTCACGGGCGGCACGTGGCGCTCCGCTGACACAGCCAGTCCTGTTAAATCTTTGGGGTGTAAGGCACACGCGCTTTAAATAGGATGGTCGATGCACTGCTGACGCTGGTTCATGGTAGTATTGCGCCAGATCTGTAGAAACCTGCGTAGGCGACGGAAAACGATCAACAGAATGCTCCGCTGCCGCGACCTCAGCTGCCAAGTGATGAATTCTGCGGTTAGCCTAGTTTATATGGTGGCTTCCGGGTGCCGATGGTTCCTGGGGTGTTGGACAGCTGGCGTTCGTCACGGGCGGCACGTGGCGCTCCGCTGACACAGCCAGTCCTGTTAAATCTTTGGGGTGTAAGGCACACGCGCTTTAAATAGGATGGTCGATGCACTGCTGACGCTGATTCATGGTAGTATTGCGCCAGATCTGTAGAAACCTGCGTAGGCGACGGAAAACGATCAACAGAATGCTCCGCTGCCGCGACCTCAGCTGCCAAGTGATGAATTCTGCGGTTAGCCTAGTTTATCTGGTGGCTTCCGGGTGCCGATGGTTCCTGGGGTGTTGGACAGCTGGCGTTCGTCACGGGCGGCACGTGGCGCTCCGCTGACACAGCCAGTCCTGTTAAATCTTTGGGGTGTAAGGCACACGCGCTTTAAATAGGATGGTCGATGCACTGCTGACGCTGATTCATGGTAGTATTGCGCCAGATCTGTAGAAACCTGCGTAGGCGACGGAAAACGATCAACAGAATGCTCCGCTGCCGCGACCTCAGCTGCCAAGTGATGAATTCTGCGGTTAGCCTAGTTTATATGGTGGCTTCCGGGTGCCGATGGTTCCTGGGGTGTTGGACAGCTGGCGTTCGTCACGGGCGGCACGTGGCGCTCCGCTGACACAGCCAGTCCTGTTAAATCTTTGGGGTGTAAGGCACACGCGCTTTAAATAGGATGGTCGATGCACTGCTGACGCTGGTTCATGGTAGTATTGCGCCAGATCTGTAGAAACCTGCGTAGGCGACGGAAAACGATCAACAGAATGCTCCGCTGCCGCGACCTCAGCTGCCAAGTGATGAATTCTGCGGTTAGCTTAGTTTATATGGTGGCTTCCGGGTGCCGATGGTTCCTGGGGTGTTGGACAGCTGGCGTTCGTCACGGGCGGCACGTGGCGCTCCGCTGACACAGCCAGTCCTGTTAAATCTTTGGGGTGTAAGGCACACGCGCTTTAAATAGGATGGTCGATGCACTGCTGACGCTGGTTCATGGTAGTATTGCGCCAGATCTGTAGAAACCTGCGTAGGCGACGGAAAACGATCAACAGAATGCTCCGCTGCCGCGACCTCAGCTGCCAAGTGATGAATTCTGCGGTTAGCCTAGTTTATATGGTGGCTTCCGGGTGCCGATGGTTCCTGGGGTGTTGGACAGCTGGCGTTCGTCACGGGCGGCACGTGGCGCTCCGCTGACACAGCCAGTCCTGTTAAATCTTTGGGGTGTAAGGCACACGCGCTTTAAATAGGATGGTCGATGCACTGCTGACGCTGGTTCACGGTAGTATTGCGCCAGATCTGTAGAAACCTGCGTAGGCGACGGAAAACCATCAACAGAATGCTCCGCTGCCGCGACCTCAGCTGCCAAGTGATGAATTCTGCGGTTAGCCTAGTTTATATGGTGGCTTCCGGGTGCCGATGGTTCCTGGGGTGTTGGACAGCTGGCGTTCGTCACGGGCGGCACGTGGCGCTCCGCTGACACAGCCAGTCCTGTTAAATCTTTGGGGTGTAAGGCACACGCGCTTTAAATAGGATGGTCGATGCACTGCTGACGCTGGTTCATGGTAGTATTGCGCCAGATCTGTAGAAACCTGCGTAGGCGACGGAAAACGATCAACAGAATGCTCCGCTGCCGCGACCTCAGCTGCCAAGTGATGAATTCTGCGGTTAGCCTAGTTTATATGGTGGCTTCCGGGTGCCGATGGTTCCTGGGGTGTTGGACAGCTGGCGTTCGTCACGGGCGGCACGTGGCGCTCCGCTGACACAGCCAGTCCTGTTAAATCTTTGGGGTGTAAGGCACACGCGCTTTAAATAGGATGGTCGATGCACTGCTGACGCTGGTTCATGGTAGTATTGCGCCAGATCTGTAGAAACCTGCGTAGGCGACGGAAAACGATCAACAGAATGCTCCGCTGCCGCGACCTCAGCTGCCAAGTGATGAATTCTGCGGTTAGCCTAGTTTATATGGTGGCTTCCGGGTGCCGATGGTTCCTGGGGTGTTGGACAGCTGGCGTTCGTCACGGGCGGCACGTGGCGCTCCGCTGACACAGCCAGTCCTGTTAAATCTTTGGGGTGTAAGGCACACGCGCTTTAAATAGGATGGTCGATGCACTGCTGACGCTGGTTCATGGTAGTATTGCGCCAGATCTGTAGAAACCTGCGTAGGCGACGGAAAACGATCAACAGAATGCTCCGCTGCCGCGACCTCAGCTGCCAAGTGATGAATTCTGCGGTTAGCCTAGTTTATATGGTGGCTTCCGGGTGCCGATGGTTCCTGGGGTGTTGGACAGCTGGCGTTCGTCACGGGCGGCACGTGGCGCTCCGCTGACACAGCCAGTCCTGTTAAATCTTTGGGGTGTAAGGCACACGCGCTTTAAATAGGATGGTCGATGCACTGCTGACGCTGGTTCACGGTAGTATTGCGCCAGATCTGTAGAAACCTGCGTAGGCGACGGAAAACGATCAACAGAATGCTCCGCTGCCGCGACCTCAGCTGCCAAGTGATGAATTCTGCGGTTAGCCTAGTTTATATGGTGGCTTCCGGGTGCCGATGGTTCCTGGGGTGTTGGACAGCTGGCGTTCGTCACGGGCGGCACGTGGCGCTCCGCTGACACAGCCAGTCCTGTTAAATCTTTGGGGTGTAAGGCACACGCGCTTTAAATAGGATGGTCGATGCACTGCTGACGCTGGTTCATGGTAGTATTGCGCCAGATCAGTAGAAACCTGCGTAGGCGACGGAAAACGATCAACAGAATGCTCCGCTGCCGCGACCTCAGCTGCCAAGTGATGAATTCTGCGGTTAGCCTAGTTTATATGGTGGCTTCCGGGTGCCGATGGTTCCTGGGGTGTTGGACAGCTGGCGTTCGTCACGGGCGGCACGTGGCGCTCCGCTGACACAGCCAGTCCTGTTAAATCTTTGGGGTGTAAGGCACACGCGCTTTAAATAGGATGGTCGATGCACTGCTGACGCTGGTTCATGGTAGTATTGCGCCAGATCTGTAGAAACCTGCGTAGGCGACGGAAAGCGATCAACAGAAAGCTCTGCTGCCGCGACCTCAGCTGCCAAGTATTTACATGAATGCTTACATGTATTTCAGCAGCCGTCATCGAAAAAGGGCCCGAGCTAAAGCTTCCTCTTATTGAATCACACAGGTTAGAAAACACACTAAACATAATGCTGACCATACGGAAGCCCGCGGCCGCAGTCGTGCATAAATAATAAGAAAAAGCAATGAAGACAGGCAACCCAACGAAAGCTTTGCGGGAGCCGTTATCTCGGCCAGACATCTCACCCGGAATGCCGACGAGCTGTCTGGCAAGGTATCTAGCAAAATCGTCGATTCATTGCAAGTCGAGCAAGTAGCAGGTTGTGTTCAAGAAAAAGCTGATACATAAGCGCGCTCGTTTCAAGTGCCGAGGTGAAGCAACAGTCTCAGGGTGTGCTTCTTTTTATTATGTTTTCTTTAATTGTGCGTCGTGGCATGCGTCACGGCGGGAACTTCCATTAAGGTCGATACGCCACGTGGTGGCGAAAAAAGAAACTAAACGCATGTCCAGAATTCACGAGTATGGAGGAGGCCTCTAGACTCTGCCCAACCATATAACCAGTCCTTTGACACATGTGTAAAGGCTCTGTACAGTGTGCAAGTGACTGTCAGCGGCTTGTAGCCGCACAGCTGACCTGTTTTGCCTCCCTTCACGGGGATTAGCACCACTATGCCGAGTCGCCATTCTTTTGGTATCTCCGCGCCATCTAACACGGCGGTGAAGAAGCCAGCAAGTTGGTCCTTGGAGTCCGCAGCTAGACGTTTAATCAGGCGACCACCCGGCCCTGTGGCTGTGTGCGTTCGAAGGTTGGGCAGCGCACGATCGACACTGCGAGAAAGCCCAGTTTGTTTCCGGGAGGTATGGAAGCGTAGGCACTTCGAGACTTGATATGTGTAGGGCTGTCACGAGTTTCTGCAGGGCTATACAGGGACTTTAGGTATGTTGTGACATACTCGCTCAGGTCACCGACCGGCCTTCCAGTTTTGCTGTCCCATCACAGTTTTCACGAATGGCGCGTAGGGTTCCTGTCTCGCAGCATGTGCCTTTGCATGATGCAGCCTAAAATGGAGACGTATGCTTCGTACGTCTCCACCTTTCGCCGTTGTCTACTGTCCTCAAATTTCGTAGTCCCTGCTTCAATAGCTTTTGCCGGAAGGTGCATTTGACCCTCGCATCTCGTGTGCCGCTTCGGTTTGAGATGTGTACGAGAAGTCAACCCGAATACGATTATGATCGCTCCCTATCAAAAGTCACCCTTTTCTTCAATGACCAGGGAGTTGAAGAGGCGAGCAAGGTTATGTGAGATGAGGGCATAGTCACTGCCTCGAGCACACCACCTAAATTGTCCATCACATCTGGGGTCTAGATTAGCGACATCCATGTGTAGGCGTTCTTCCAACTGAATCAGGGGATTGCCATTTACGTCCGTGTATCCATCCAACTAATATGTCCATTAAAATTTCCATGGAATAAAACTTCCTGGTTGCTGGTCTAAGATTTTGCGTCCTGGCACACGTACTCTATCAGCTTTTCGTTCGCCTCTAGCCGATCACCGAGGACTGCCACGTATATCACGCAAACCGCGGTAGAAATCCACATGGTGTCCCCCGTTAACCACATATAGTCACTGCTGTTACTCCCTACTTTATTGCGACTGGATTTCCTGCCGCCACAAAAAACCGACTCCTTCTCCTTTGCGGTTGGGTCCGGATCTGTTGTTTCCTGCCCAGCGCCAATCTTTATTTACAGATGGTTCTTTCAGGTCTCTCAAGTGGGTTTCCGCCACCGCGTGCAATGAAATCTTTTCAGGCATCAGATATAATTCTTACCATTTGTCTGCTCGACGAGCCCGATCCAGATATCCCACTCTGAAGGTACCCTGTTTTTTTTTTTTCCGCCGGTGCCGTGGGCAGGCGCCGCGCTTCAGTGGAGCGGAAACGGAACTTGGAGAAGCAGCTGCCGAACCAGGCTCCCCAGAACGTAAAGGAGGTCGGTGCCTACATTCAAGCTCTGGTGCGGAATTGGCCGGCAGATAGTGTTGACGGACCGGGCGCGGTAGCTGGTTGCCGCTGGCCAACCTGGGTATCTGCTCCTCGTCCTTCTTGTGGACCTGAAGTATCGTGTTGCTCTCCAAGCAGTCTAATGGGTGATTTGGTATACTGCTTTGGTTTCTCGGTTTCAGACTGTTCCACGCGGCTTCTCGAGCTAAATAGTTCGCAGGCGCGAGAGGCGCTGTCCTTTGCAGCATTGCAGGATGCGACTGGTCTCCTCTCGCACTCGTCCCTTCTTCCCTTGCCCTAAAAAAAGTCTCACTTGCTCTGTAATTTTCTCCACCACATGTTTTCCTGTTGCTGCGAGGAAGTGTATACCATCCTGCGCCGGGTGCTCTTCCCCTTCTAGGGTTTTTGACAAGTCGACTAACTTGACTCCTCAGCTAGCACAAAGCTTTTTCGACTGGGTGTTCAACAGCACTGCTCGCGCTTGTACCTCTTGTGCTTTGATGTAAATCTCTGGCGCATGAGGAAGTTCGGCCTGTGGTGTGCCATCTCTTCGAGGATGCACTGCAGGACCGTCTCTGGCTGTGCATTCTTCATAGCGTCACTTGCATGAAAAAAATCTTCTGGCCCATCTTGTCACCGTGTCGCCGCCGAGAAGGTTTCTTGAAGAGCGCCTTCACACTCGCGTCACCGTGGACTTGGCGTCGTGGCGCCGTGAGAGGACGCTTTAGCTCGGGCCCAACTCCGACGCGGCCTCTTCAAATACATGTAAAACGCAAAAACGCTTTTCTGAAATAACCCCTGGACCAATCTTAATCAAATTTGTTGCATTTGAGAGAGAAAGTTAAATTTTAGTGGCTGTTGGAAGCGGAATTTGGATTTATGGCGTGAATTTTGTTTAAAAATTTTCAAAAATTTGAAAGTTCGAAAGAGTAGAAGCACGAAGTTTACAAATTAATAGCTCTGCATCAAGAACACATATCGCTGTTCTTTAAGCGGCATGCATTAGATAAATTAAAGCGGACAAATTTGATATGTCAATTTATATCTTACGTGAATTTGTTACGCTGTGTACATGGGTTCTGCAAGAACTGCATTTCCATATTACTAAGTTTTTTCAGATGCATGTGTAACATACCAATTCTGTCCGCTTTAGATGTACTATTAAATACAATTCATGGAATTGTGGTATCATTTTTCATTGCTGAGTAACAGAGTTGTAAGCCTGATTGCTTGGTTTTCTGAAAATTTGCGGATTTTGCCAATTTCTCATGAAAATTGACCGCCTAAATAAAAAATTTGAAACAGACACTCAATTTTCAATTTTCACGCAAAATTTGGTGCAGTGTTTGCCGAGAAAAACTAATTCTCCTTTTACATGTATTTAGATAGGAGCACCCGCGCTACCCGACACCACGGGCGTAGCCAGGGGGGGGGGGCGCTTATGTGACTTCAGCCCCCCCCCCCAAAATTTTTTCGTGCATGTCCATGCACCGCCGGCCAAAATAACCCTTCGCGTGGGAAATCATGCTCCATTTTGTCTAGCATGTCCTTTTCACGCTCGAAAAAACTTTTAGTGCGAACATTGCAAAATCGGGCTGGATTTCGCGGCAACGCCCAGGCACCGGGATTCACATATCGTATTGCAAGGAGCTCCACCCGAGCACGAAGTTGCAAAGGCTTGGCGGGCGGGCTTGTCACGGCATCTCGTTGCGGCCGCGGAATCTAGGAAGCGCTTGTATTTCAATTCTGACACTTTATGGGCATAAAGTTCTAATAAACTTTTGATGCGAAACGTCCATTGACATTGACAAGTCGTGCTTTAGATTTTCAATTCCGGAACATTGTGGGTTTAATGGCGTTATAAACATTTGACGCCAAAGGTGCATTGACTTTTCTAACGTCTTAGATCGGAGCATACAACGAGACAAGCCAAATCAACACACTGTCACACAAGTTGACAAAACACGCAGCTAGATACGATGAGATGAAGCGTTGTGGTGGTTGATTTGTGCCATCATGTCACATACAATAATATCAACATTTTTTTTTTCACCTACGCCAAAGCATCCAAGTCAAGACACTAAAGCAAGCCAGGGTAACTGCGTTCTTATTTATTTTTACTGCGAAGCAATACTACTTTAGGTCGCACTTCAGCCCGTTCCGTGGCGAGGCGGTGGTAGGCACCATTGATCTTTAGCGTGACCTCGCTGCGTGACGTCACACCACGTGACCTAGAGTGACGTCACACCAGCTGTGTAAAAACGGGGCCCCATCTCACGCCGTCGCGAGGCGAGGCGGTAGCCACCAACGGCGGCCTAACTCCCGCTCCTCTCACCAGGGGCGCGGCGCGGCGCCCGAGTCATCCTCGCGTGTCGCGACATCAGCAGCGGCCTCCTCGCAGCCGCCGACGTTCGGCGGGTGTCGAGCATCGAGAACGTCGTCATGCGCTACTTGGACCTCTCGTCCTTCAGCTCGATACGGGCGTTCGCCAACGGCGTGCTCAAGTCCGAGATGCACCTGGACGTGCTGGTGCTTAGATGATTCGCTGTAAGCCGTAACACTAGCATAACCCAAGACTACCACCAGCCATACTACCAGCTGATCCGAGAATAACACACTATTGCTTCGCAATCACCAGGCTTAACCAAGCTAAGCCACGGCCGTTTTTTCTACTTCGACTTTTATTCGTGAGGACACGTTCAGCCTCTTAATTTTTCTCATTCTCTCTACCCTACCCGCGGGCTGCCAGAGCCAGCCAGAGCGCATGCGT
Organism: Dermacentor andersoni; assembly: GCF_023375885.2. Classification (NCBI taxonomy): domain Eukaryota; kingdom Metazoa; phylum Arthropoda; class Arachnida; order Ixodida; family Ixodidae; genus Dermacentor; species Dermacentor andersoni. The sequence continues at coordinate 10,417,315 of NC_092814.1, forward strand.
TTTTCTCGTGTTGCGCCGACCACCGCGCGGCGCACTTCGGTGCGCGTTTGATTTTCTCTGGCCGAGTGGATTTTCACCTGGCAGAGTTTTGGACGCCTTCTGGCTAGCAGACGAGAAAAAGAAACAATGGACACTTACCGCCATCACTGTGAAGACTCGACGGACTGCACCACGTTCGCTCAAGCGCAACCTCTCCGGAAAGTCCTGTCTCGCCGGTGCAGGATACCGAGCACTATGCGTATGGTTCTCGATGGACCAAGCCTCTCACGTTTTCTTCGATATTCTTTCGGTAGCCACCTTAGGAGCCCAACGTAGGCATTGGATTGTGGCCAAAATACTCCCCCTTGCCTTTTTTTTTTCATTTCGGTGCCCTCGCCCCACAAAAGAAAAAAAAATACATTGTAGCGGCGCAGCGAATTCTCGCATGGTGGCAGTTTGTTACTTATTTTGAGGAAAGTAATCAGCCACGGCACGCTTCAGTTGCCGGATACTACTATTATATTATTGTTATAGCAATTATATGAACACTCCAGGCGCATTCCTGCTGTCGCTGTCGCCCTCATGTTTCGTATGAAGTCTAAGGGCGATAACGTCATGACCGCGCGCCGCATGCTGTATGTGCGAGGGAAGGAGTAGGGAAGGGGGCGGAATGGGTGAGCCGACGATGGTGGCTCAGTCTTGTGTGCGCAAAGGAGAAGAGCGGGGAGCAAGCACGCCGCCTTCCGTCGCGCACGATATATCGGGGGGAGTGGATGGAATGGGGGCGGGATCTAGGATCCTGTGAATCTGTGATTGCGCAACATGTTTATTTGCCTTATTGGACACATTATATACAGTCATTTTTTCTTAGATAGGTACATTTATTGAAGACTTATACGTATATTTAAATATCTTGTTGCGAGGTTTTGTGGATACGTGCAGCGAACTTTCTTTCCAGTGACACTTTTTGCCCTTTATCAAGCACTTGTATATTCCATTGTATCTGCGCATTTCTAGTGAACGAGGGCGAGGTAAATGAAAGTGAGCCTACCCACCTCTCGCAGTAATGGTTGGGTTCATTATCTGCGAGGCATGCGCGTAGCACACAGGCATCTTTCATTTACAAAAGTGACAGGCAGGTGTGAGGGTAAATGTTCTTTAATGCTTTCATACACTGGATTGAACATGGTTGCGTGACGTAATTGACACTTCAGAAGTTGAGCAGCGCGGTGCCTGAGGTTTTTGACAGCTGAAGGCGTTTCCCAAAAAGAAATTAGTCGCCATATGGCTGCCGTGTACGTTGAACATTGCATTTCATTGCTGTGAAGCGTTGGAGCAAACGATTGAAAAAGGACGTGAAAGTTGCAAAAACGATCCAAGACCGGGCCATAGCCATCGTGCAATCACCCCCAACACAATTGCAAAGGTTGATGAACTGATGAGGCAAGAACGGAGGATAAGCATCGATGAACTAGCAGAGCGTGTTAACATCAATCGCGGTTGCGATCACAACATAATTCATGAACATCTCGCTTATAGGCTCTTGTGTGCGCAATGGATGTCCAAGATTTTGAACCATCGCCAGAAGAAGGCCCTGCGCTGCCTTGACTCATCTGATCCGGTACCACAATGAGGGTGACGACTTCTTGTCTGCAATTGTGATCGGGGACGAACCGTGGTGCCACTACTACGAGCCTGAATCACGACGGCAAAGCTTACAGTGGAAACATTCGAATTCACCACCCTCAAAGAAAGCGAAGGCCGTCGATTCCGCCGGAAAGGTGTTGTTGACTATTTTTTTCGATCGTCAGGGGCCATTACTGATAGAATTTGCTAAAGCCGGAGAGACTACCAATCGTTTTCGATATTGTGAAACGACGGATCGGCTGCGTGTCGCAATCAAGAAGGAACGACGTGAAAAATTGACGAATGGGGTCATCTTGTTCCACGACCTCGCTATGGTGTTGGTCTGCTGAGCACGAGGTTGCGGAATCGAATCCCGCCCACGGCGGCCGCATTTCGATCGGGGCGAAATGTGAAAACCCCCGTGTACTTAGGTTTAGGTGCACGTTAAGGAACCCCAGGTGGTCAAAATTTCCGGAGTCTTCCACTACGGCGTGCCTCATAATCAGAAAGTGGTTTTGGCACGTGAAACTCCATAATTTAATTTGTAATTGTTCCACGGCAATGCCCGTCCTCACGTCGCTGATGTGGTTAATACAAAACTGGCAAAGTTCAAGTGGGAAACGCTGCAACATCCGCCATACAGCTGAGACCTGTCGCCTTGCGACTTCCACATTTTGGGACAAATGAAAAAACAGCTCAAGGGAAATAGACTCGTGTCCGACGATGACGTGAAAGAGTCAGTTGCAGATTTGTTGAAGCAGTAACCTAAGAAGTTTTATGAGACGGAAATCACCCGACTCCTTAGTCAATGGGACAAATGTCTAACTGCTCATGGAGACTACTTTTGAATAAAGTACCCCGTTTGTCATATATTCGCATTAGCTCACTTTCATTTGACTCGCCCTCGAATATTTTGCAGAACGACTTTATATAGGTGCTCTCTGTTGGGACAATAATTTCGGTGCAATTACTCACGATACACGACCGGTGACAGCTGCTCCTGCGTAATACATTGGAATAAATGACAGCGTCATTGAGATTTTTCACTGGCTGTTGCATATGTAGAAAAATGTAAACAAGGTTATTCAATAAAAAAGTTTCATTAACATATTTGTCCTCAAGTTTTTCATTTCATGGCCTTTACATTTTTCATATCAGTGGCATGCTCTGCTTTGCTGGCTTCGAACTGATATAGTTCTAAAGATCAGGTGATATTTTCTTTTTTTATTAAATAGAGAAAAACATGGAAGCATTGACATCAGTTATTTTGAGCACAATTTCGGGCACATACGAGTATATCTCTTCATGAAAAAATACATTTATTACTTGCTTTTACAGTGCCTAGCGCTCAAGAATTCGTTTGCAGCATCTTTGGCAATGGCAATGCAGTTATTATTCATGTATTTAATCGCTCGACAAATTGTTTAAGAGGAAGCTTTAACTCGGGCCCAACTCCGACGCGGCCTATTCAAATACATGTAAAACGCAGAAACGCTTTTGTGAGACAATTTGTTGAATTATAGAGAGAAAGTTAAATACTAGTATCTGTTGGAAGCGGAATTTCTATTTAGGGCCTGAATTTTGTTTAAAATATTTTTACAATTTTGAAAGTGCGACAGAAATATAAGCACTACGTTTAGAAACTAATAGCTCCTCATTAAAAACAGATATCATGGTTCTTTAAACGGCATCTATTATAAGAGTCAAAGGGGACAAATGTCAATTTGTACGTATGTCAATTTGTATATTACGTGAATTGGTTACGTGGTGCACAAGGGTTCTGCATAAGCCGTATTTCGATAATACTAAATTGTTTGAGATTCATTTGTAACACATCAATTTTGTCCGCTGTAGATGTACTATTAGATGCGATTCACAGAATTGTGATATTATATTTTATTGTTGAGTTAGAGTTTTAAACGTGATAGTTTCGTTTCCTGAAAATTTGCGATTTTTGCCCATCTTTAATAAAAAATTTACAACATACATGAAAAATTCGAAACCAGAAGTCAGTAGATTTTAAGTTTTTTTCTTTTACATGCAACAAACCTCGTCACATTTGGTGCTGTGGTTGCCGAGAAAAATGAATTCACCTTCTACGTGGATTTAGATAGGAGCACCCGAGCTTAAGGAGGAGGTGCAACGTGAGCCCCGCGAAGGAAACTTATGGCTACGCCACTGCCCTGTTTCGCTCTGCCGATTGTCGGCGCCTCGACGCCGACGGTCGCCGGAGAGCGTCGGTACAGAGGCGCCGACACGAAGGCAAAAAACGCCGACACTCGGCAGACCGAAATCGGTGCCCGGTCGGCCTAGTGTGAGTGAGCCTTTAGCGATGCGTGGCGCATTCCCGTCGCCGGATAGTATTTCCCTGTCAAGACTATTTGTGTGGTGATTTTCAAGCCTACGGCTCTTGCTTCCGCCTTGTCTACCCACCGTACCGTGGTTGCCGTGGTTGTTAGTGGCCAGTGCGGTGCTGCTTCCTGCTTTGAAGGCCTCGGACAGACCTGTTTCCATGCCGAGCCTTGATTTTTCGTCTCGTACGCTCGGTCCACCACAGCGTAGACCGCGCTGGTGTCAGTGGATGGCGCTTCATTTCTTCCTCCACGGTGCCGGTGTCGTCCTTGGGTTGCTCCAATTCCCATGCAGTGTCCGCAGGCTAAGTAGGTGGGCCACCTTCGCTGTCCTGAACCGGTTCGTTTCCTATCTCAACCCGCGGCCCGTATCCTCTGGCGCAGCCCCTCCAGTAGTTTGGACGTCTTTAGCCGGGTGATCTAGGTGGTTGATTAGTTGGCCACTGTCACACTCACTTCGCTCGGACTGCGTTGTCAAGTCGCGTCTTTGGAGGTGTTGCACCAGGTCGTGAAGAGCGACAGTCTCTGCCCTCACCAACGTTTTTAGATTTCTCTCAGTTTGAAAGCTGCGGCGCGCGGAGTGTCGCTCTTCTGGTTCCGCTCGTCACGCTGTGTGCCCTGTCGCCGCCACCTGATGGAAGCAGCGAGCTGTACTTTTTCAAGTGTGAACTTCCCTCGAATATTCCGACTGCTTAGTCTCTGCACGCCTCTAAAGAGAGGTCTGCGTGCAACTGTACAGGGTGCACCGAGTGCTGTGCTTGTGGGCGCTGAAGAAATCGAGAGAGGCACACCGTCGGAAGCAAGCTCGCCTGCATGAACTCATCGAGTCCAGAATGCTCGCGTTAACTTCTGAAGCTGAGTCGCCCAAAGACAGTGGCAGCGACCACATTTCCAAGGGAGAAGGGAGAAGTGTATGATACCACTCATACTACGTTTCACGCCATGTGGTGCACAGCCTAAAAAGTAGTATATGAGATGCTATCATACACTTCTCTCTTGGAGTAAATGTGGTCTCTGTCACTGTCATTGGGCGAGTCAGCTTCAGAGGTTATCGCGAGCATCCCGGACTCAATCAGTTCATGCAGGAGAGCTTGCTTCCGACGGTGTGCTTCCAAATTTACTCAATATATCCCCAGTACATCCACGTATACACAGACTGTTCGTGTCATAAATATTCCTTCCAAATCTACTCATTATATCCCCAGTACATCCATGTATATACATACGCTTTGTGTCATCAAAATTCCTCGACTTCAGCATTCGTCATTCCACATTTGGCGCTAGAGCAAACATTTAAATCATCCTGATAGATATCTTCCACCGCGGCAGAACTGTTCGCAATCCTGTCTGCTTTCCGTTTAACATCAGAAAAGAATTCGCAAAAACGGCTTATTCTTAGCGATCCGCAAGTCGCTCTGACATAGCAATAAGAAAAATTCTTTGAACACTTTGCTATTGTATGAGACGCTCAAAGAACATAGAAAAGCAAGCGCAATGAATCACGTAATTGCATTTCAGTGGATACCCGGGCACTGCAATATTCCTGGTAATACTGCAACGGACGCAGCTGCGAATCGGGTGCACAATCACGCGGATGCAACCAATCTTCACCTTTTGCGTAGCGAAGTCCGTCTGCTCTTGAGACAAATTTCCTGTCGTCTCAGCGAAACTACCTGGTTTGATCATCAGTCTAAGAACTCGGAGTTATACTTTATAGACCCATGTATAAACCTACCAATTCCCGAAAATCTAAGAGAAAACAAAAAAATTTCAAACGTTGGTGCACCGCCTGCGGCTTGGAACTGCATAGCGAGACATTTCTTATACAGGATAAAGCGTGCCTACAGTCGGCAGTGTTCTTGGAGCCATCCAGACGAAGATGTGTATCATCTCCTCATCGGGTGCACTAAGTACGATCCACTACGAAGGGTATTGCAACAAAATTTATTTCTTTTAGACAGAAGACCATTCACTCTAAAAAAGATACTTCGTCCATAGCCAACTGCGGGCCTCAGAAAAGAGCACTTCTTGCTTTGAAGAAGTTTTTCGAGGACACCAACATTTAGGAGAAATATTAAGTTTCAGTTGATCTTAATAAGCTAAATTAGTGATATGGGTGTTGTTCTGGGTCAAAAATTGATTTCTTTGGTGATCGTGATTTCTACGCAGTGTGTGATTGTGTTATGTACTTGCAGTGTAATTACACGTGTTGAATTGTATGGCTATTCAAAATGTCTGTCTTTATATATGCAAATGTGTGCTGAATTCATGCACAAAACTTTGCGATTCATGCACTGTTGACTGCATAGTTTTTATTTATCTGGTGTTCTACTGAGTGCCATATTTTGTGTCATTATTCTCCATTGTTGCGCATATTTGTTTCCTTTGCTAAGTGACAAGGAGTAGCCGGTGCCGCCATAATACCTCTCCTAATATTCATTTCAATAAAAAAATGTGGTGCACAAATTCTCCAAGAGCACAACTTGCCCTTCCTGTATGGAAGATATCAGCTCTCCAGTGCCAGTTGTTGGCAGTGACTCATACCCTACGGTGTACAAGAGCTTCAAGCAGCGGTGCCTAAAGCATCCCACCAAGAACATGCTGCAATTTACAAATACTGCAAACAAAGCAGTTTGTATTTCCTTGAGAGAAGGTCCGTTTTTGAAGGATATTTTGGGACGTGCTACACGAGCTGGAAGTGCTAAACCTCGCTCGACTTGGATGTGAGGCAACATGGCCACTTTTACATGCCAGGTATGACATTTCGTCATTGTGACTCGCGTGCATTTTTATTTGAGAGACGTGAATCGCCGGCTGGAAAACAGACATTGCAAATAAAAAGCTCTTCTTCAGTGGCTATTCCCTATATGCTTTCGAATAAGTTTGTGTTCATTTAATGCTTGTTTGTGTTGACTGAAATTAACATTCCAAAAATTAACATGCAAAATCCTGCTCTAGTCTGTGCGGTGCTCCATGGGTCGGCAACAGAGCGCGGAATTTCGTGACTGTGGTCTAGAAACGGAACATCGCTAATTATAGCTTTTCCTTATTGTTTTGTGCATTCATCCACATAAGCGTTACTCCAACAAACACTAAAATGTTCAGTGTAAACGTCGGAGGTGCGTGCGATAAGCAAAGCGCGAGGAAATTAAACGATCAGTTATTCGCGACCTTGCATTAGGCTGCTCTTTATCTCACGCTTACCACTCAGGCCAAACAGTTCTCTAGCCACGAGGCTGACCGCTCAGAAAAGGCCGGCGGGTGCTTCGGGCCGACAGCAGCGTGCTGAGTGGAAGCGGAAGGGGGTCTCGCGCGCCGCTAGGGGGAGCTTGCAAAGCTTGCAAAGTACAAAGAGCCGTAATGGCTGCCAATGAGGCAATATGGAAAATGAGCCGAGAGAAAGGCTTCGAGGTTGTCGAAGTAAACAGGGAAGTGAGAAGTTGTGGTGGTTTTAAACGAGATGGGATCCACTTCAATTACAGGCTAGCACGAGAAGTGGGCTGGCGACTTGGGGGTCGCGCTGTTGCTTTTTTAGGGGGCCCGCGGGCGCTCAGGAGGTCAGAGTAGGTAGTAATAAAGAAGGTCCCCTAGGGGAACATCAGAAGAGCATCGCCGTCGATAACAGAAAAAGGAGGAAAGCAAGAACAAGAGCTCGCCATGCAATAGGCTACATAAACATGCAGGGCGGCAGAAGAAAGGAAAAGTGGGCAGACATTGAGGAGCAGTTACATAGAGAACAAATAGGGGTGTATGCGGTTACAGAAACGCACCTTAGAGACTCAGAAGAGCCGCCAGTTATTGAGAATTATGTATGGGAAGGGTGCAACAGAACTAAGTCGGAAAGAAAGGGAGGGGGAGTCGGAATGCTCATCCATCAGGGAGCCAAATGGAAAAGAGTAAATTCACAATGTCAAGAGCATCTTTGGTTATCAGGTACAATGAGTGGGAAAGAAACTTGGCTTGGAGTTACGTATTTGTGGACCGTAATAAATTGCACAGAGAAGAATAAAGAGTTAGTGGAATGCATAAGCGCTGATATTAGGGGTTTCGGGAATGGTGCTGAGATAGTCCTATTAGGTGACATGAATGCCCACATACAGGATTTAGATGGCTATACCGACAATAACGGGAAGTCAATGCTAGACCTTTGCGAGCAACATAACCTCGTGATCGTGAATACAGGGCCTAAGTGTGAAGGACAGATCACGTGGGAAGTGGGAAACCGGCAATCGACCATTGATTACTGTCTGATGACAGAAGGAATTCATGATAAGTTGAGAGAAATGGTCATCGATGAGGAAGGGTTTAGCAGCATAGGGAGTGACCATAAACGCATCATTTTGAAAATGGGATATGTAGTTGGGAAAGAGAGCAACGAAAGCAAAATGGCCAGTCCAAATTTGAACGCTGAACAAATAGCAAATATAGTCACTAGAGTGGAGGAAGAAATTGGCAAGTCGCCAAGTAAGGGGTGGGAATATGGTGAGCTTCTAAGTGAAGTAACGACAGAAATACGGAAAGAGAAACAACATGTTCATTGGAAAGGAAAAAAGAAACCGAAAAGCTGGTGGAACAAGGAGATATGAGAAGCCATCGCCGAACGACAGAAAGCATCTCGAGAGCACAGGCAGGCAAAGAAGGCGCAGTTGCCACAGGATGAAGTAACCAGTAAATGGGAAATATACCGGGAGAAAAAGTCTATGGTTCAAATACTGGTGCAAGCAAAATTAAAAGGTGAAAGCGAACGTTGGTTGTCAGAAATACGTGAGAAAAAGAAGGCCGCACCTAGAATATTTTGGAATCACATAAAATTATTAGGCAGGAAGGCAACAACAATACAACAACATATCCTAGACGAAGATGAAAACAGACTGGAAGGAGAAGCAGCAATAAATTACATCCAAAAAGTAACAGCCGAATCTTTCCAAGGCAAGGACAAGGTTGTATTTGAAGAAAAAAAGAGCATGAAAGAGACCCAAGGGGGAAAGGAGCTAGTGCTTACAAATTTAAACTGGAAGAAAGCGGAAGAGAAAATTCCTAAGCGCACAGCCACAGCGCTAGACGAGGTTCCCGTTAGGCTGATAAATGAACTGGGACCAAAAAGTAAGGAAGCTCTCGTGAAAGCAGTTGAAAAAACTTTAGAAGATAGACGAATACCAGACAGTTGGCGACAAAGTAGAATGAATTTAATTTATAAAGGTAAGGGGGAGAAAGACAGAATTCACTCGTATAGACCGTTGACCATTACATCGGTAATATACAGGCTAGCAATGCAGGCAATCAAATTAAAGCTTCAAGCATGGGCAGAAAATAATGGCATTTTGGGAGAGCTTCAGAATGGCTTTAGAATAGGTAGGCGTTTGGATGATAACTTGTTTGTTCTTACTCAGTGTATTGAAATATCAAAAGCAGAAAGCAGACCGTTGTATGTGGCCTTTTTGGACATTACAGGAGCATACGACAACGTAGACCGCAGCATTTTGTGGGATATTCTGGAAGGGGAAGGCTTAGGTAACGATTGTATACAGCTTTTGAGAGAGATTTACCTAGAAAATACTGTTTGCGTTGAATGGGAAGGGATGAGGAGCGCGGAGAAAGTTCATATCAACAAGGGACTGAGGCAGGGGTGCCCTTTATCACCGCTGCTGTTTATGATGTACATGGTGAGGATGGAGAGGGCGCTAGAAGGAAGTAATATCGGGTTTAATCTCTCATACAAACAGGCAGGTACAGTAATAGAGCAGCAACTCCCAGGTTTATTTTATGCGGACGACATTGTGTTGCTCGCAAACAAGCAAACTGATTTGCAACGTCTGGCTAATATCTGTGGACAGGAAGGCAACAATTTAGGTTTGAAATTTAGTGTTAGAAAATCAGGTGTTATTGTATTCAATGAAAACAGTGAACAGACAGTGGAGATACAGGGCCAAGAAATACCTCGGGTAACAGAATATAAATACCTCGGTATATGGATAAACGAAGGCAACGGATATATGGAAACACAGGAAAAAACCATAACAGTCAAGGGTAAGATAAATGCAGCCATAATGAAGCACAGAGCGCTATGGGGATACAATAGGTACGAGGTCCTCCGAGGTATGTGGAAAGGGGTAATGGTTCCAGGACTTACTTTTGGAAATGCGGTTGTTTGCTTTAAATCAGGGGTACAATCAGGACTCGACGGGAACCAAAGGTCAGTGGGTCGCCTCGCATTGGGCGCTCACGGGAAGACTACAAATGAAGCTGTGCAAGGGGATATGGGCTGGACTAGTTTTGAAGTGAGGGAAGCTCGCAGTAAAATTGAGTATGAAGAACGGCTGAGGAATATGGAGGAAAGTAATTGGGCTGGGAGAGTGTTCAGGTATCTTTACAGGCCAAACATTGATTCACAGTGGAGGAAAAGAACTAGGAAGCTTACCAGCAAGTATGCGGCCTGTGGGGTGGGCAACACAGCAACAAAGAAGGTCAAGCGGAAAGTCAGAGAGGCTGAATTAATCTCATGGGTGGCGGCAATGGAAAAGAAACCTGCCATGAGTAACTACTTAAGGGGAAAAAACGAAATTAGGAAAGAAACCATTTATGATAACTGAAAGGGAAGCTCATTACTTTTCGAAGCGCGATCGGGATGCCTTAGAACACGCACCTATAAAGCGAGATATAAGAAGGAAGAAGAAGCATGTGCTTGCTGCGGTAAAGCTAGGGAAACGACGGAGCATATTTTATTAGAATGTGAAGACGTCTATCCAGCGGTCGATTTAGGCACCACTGGCCTCCTTGAAGCCCTTGGGTTCAGCGGGAGCAGTGGTAAAGCAAACAGGTCCGCAATAGACATCAGTAAGAGGCGATTGGAGGATTGGTAGAAGAAAAGTAGGGAAACGACAAAAGACGGAGACGTACAAAAGCACAGTTCGCAATAGGGTATCAGAAAATTTGGACGTGGTAGTTCATAGTGGGGTTTTTTTGTTTTTTCATTGGTTAACCTAGGTAGGATATTAGGCAGCATAGTAGCAAGAGCTTGGTGGCGCAAGCCACCGCCCCGTTCCAAAGGGGACGCTCATAACATCCATCCATCCATCCTAAAAACGTTGGCCCTCGCCACCTCCAGCTATGCTTGAAAAGCACTCCGAGTCACGCACAATGTACACACGAACTGTGCTGAATCTGCCTCGGCTTTCAAATTCCTCGAAGATACGTCACCTGGAGCATTTGTCACATTGAATTTAGAGCTCGGCGGTGTTCCGGTGGCGCTCTTCGCCATGATTCGCGTGGAGACTGGCGCCACTTCTCGTCGGGACCGCCGCGTTCCGACGTTCGCGGGCTGCCCGTGTAAGCCCGCGGTGCGTTAAGCCTAACACCCACTGCGGCTGGCTCCGCGCGAAGGCATCTCGGTTGAACTCTGATTCACTCGCTCGCAGAGTTTGCCGACAAACGCCTCATCGCGCGCATGTCGCCAGCGCGCGCCATACTTGTGCAGGCACGGCATGGCGCACATTTCGCGGGGCCAACTGCTCGGCGGAAAAAAAAATCTACATTTACCACTAGAGGCTTGTTGCGCCGAGTCGTCTACTGCGCCTGCTCACATTGTATCGCACGTACAGAGTGCACAACAATACAAATGAAGCGTAATCAAGTGAGAATATTCGCCAGAACTTGGCGTCACAATCAAACCTTAGTACACCCATCTTTATTTATAGGCCTGCCTCATTCTATAACGGTACGCTCTATTCTGGTTTGAGAGCTTCGCATGAATTCAGAGCAATGCGTTCCCTCAGATTTTGAACCAAGTACCTTATCCATGTGTCCTTACTCCCAACAAACATTTGAAATTTTGGTGTTAAGATAAAGTCAGCATTACATTGAAATAATGCATAAAGACCACACCTCAGCTACCACACCACGCGTGCCACATGTAGTTTTTCCCTGCTACTGAAGACATAGCTAAGGCATTAAGTTCATCAGTCATTCCACTCTATGAAGGTGGACGACCAGCGATGATCAGCGCTGAGCTTCGGAAGATGCGCCGGCACCTCTCTACGCGTGCCACACAGGGGAAGCCGCTTCTCGTCGTCCCTCATGGCAGCGATCGCAGTGCCGTCGAACCATAGCCTCTCTCACAGACGTTGCAGGTAGAGCCGATCAAGCAAGCATCTTCGGAACCTCGCGTTCGCATCCTTGAACTCATCCACGTTGACCCCCTTGACGCCGTATAGCGCCTATTTATTTTATTTAGTTATTGGGTACATGCTTCGCCATTCAGGCATTACAGCAGGGAGGGTACAACTCAAATAAACAAACTCAAAATTACATTCATAAAGCATGGAAGAAATCATCATTTGAACAAATACAGACAGTGTCAGGTGGTAGAGTATTTTGGTAGGTATGTTTATTGTTGTATAGCATGTAATACGTTATTGTACTCATTCCTAACTTGGCCCTGTAAAGGGCTGATAGTGTTTTCAAATAAATAAATATCTTATAGTACGAACGAAGAAAGAGTAGCGGAAAGCGTCACTCTTAAAAGGAATCTTACGTATTTTTAATTTGTGATATCGCCTTTTAGAAACATATGTGGGCGGCTGAAAATGCAATTCACTAGTTATCCCCGTTTTAGAGTAGTATATGTTATGAAGAAATTTTAATATGAGATTTCGACGACGGTGTTCAAGAAGATGCCAATTTAATGCTTTTTTTTTTTGCTTTCTGTCATGCTAAGCATCCTGTCATAACTGCCAAGGTCAAACCGAACCGCCCTGTTCTGCACTTTTTCTAGTTTATCTACAAGTTCTGTAATATATGGATCTGAGCAAATACACGCATATTCCAGTGTACTGCGGATATGTGTGAAATACGGTTGCTCCCTAAGTTTCTGTGGCAGACTACAAAGTTACGTTTTAAGAAACCTAATGCTCCGACAGCATTGTTTCTAACATGAGTAACATGTCGGTTCCGCCTTAGATCAGCAGAAAAAAATGCACCTAAATATTTATATTCTGACACTTGTTCAAGAGTAGCATTATTTATAGTGTAATGATTGCTGTCGTATGAGCGCTTCCTGGTAAAGGTGACGTGGACGCTTTTTTTCACCATTTAGCGACATTTTCCATTTTTCACACCATGTGGCAATCAAATCCAAATCATGTTATAGTGCTTGTTGGTCAGATTCGCTCTTGATGACCCTGTATACTATACGGTCATCTGCAAACATTCTAAATGATGATGTAATGCCCAAAGTGATGCCATTAATGAAACGCAAAAGTAAAAGTGGACCTAAATGTGATTTCTGGGGTACACCAGAAGTCACAGGTACATATTCAGAGGAACATCCGTTGAGAGCCACATAGATCTGTCATGAGCGAAGATACTCAGCAATCCATGTGATAACTTTGTCATCGAATTTGTTACGTCGCAGTTTAGCGATCTGTAGGCTATGCGTAACGACGTCAAAAACTTTTTGAAATCCGGAGATATACAGACCGCAATTTTTTTTTTGTCGACTGCTGAGAATAGCTCATGATTGAATGCAACCACTTGGGTCGTACGCGAAAAACCCTTCCGAAACACAGGCTCACTCGCGTTTCCGTGGCATATTTACGTTGGTATTTTTTTCATACGTTTTTGTTATTATCGCGAAGTTGTAGTTAATTGTTAGCTGATTTTAGTAACCACGTCTTGACGCTTTCAAGAAATGGCTGTTCTTAGTGTTCAGGGAGGGGGGGGGGGGCGGTAGGACACGCGAAAGGAATGGAAAAGCAGTAGCGGGTTTTCGTTTCTTCGTAGCCTGATGTCTCTTGGGGGAGGGTGGCCTTGTGCTCGCCGCTTTATGGTTGGGGGTCCGGCACTATTCTGGGGTGATTGCTTGCCCAAACAGGAGATGAAAAGTTGCGAGACCGGTTTGCAAGTCCAGTTCACTAGACCAGAGAGAAAAGACACAAGAGCGTCACGAGGACTGATGAACGACTCCCAGGAATCTACCAGCTACGAACCAAGGGTTCGTCACCCCTGAGGGAAATTCTGCTACTGAAACGCCGACCCCTCCCCCAGTGGCTGCTGGCCCCTACGCGTTGGGATCTTCCTCCCACGCCGGAGATGCTGCTACGGCTGGCGTGTAGTACCCCGTGCAAAAGGGATGCTCCACCACCATGCCTCATAGAAACGAAGGGTGAATTCCTAATTCGCTATGGTTAACTCGAGTGGATGCCGGTCTGGCGGACGCCCCGCTGTGTTCACAGGCCCCTTTGTGTGTGTGCACCCTTTCCGCGAACTAGACAGGACCCCCGGGCTGCCGCCAGCGGAGACACGCTCGTGAAGGCGTCAACTGGGACAATGGATCAGCCGCCTATCCACAACCAGGTGCCCTTTCCACGAACTGTCAAGCTCTATAGGAGAACTTCCGGGAACCAACGTCGCCTAGAAGAAAGTATCAATCGCCCCTTCCGGACCTACAGACTCACTGAAAGTGAGAGCAGCTGCAAAGCCACGACGAGGGCTTACCACGTCAACTGGGAGAATGGACCAGGCGCCCTTTCCGCGAACCAACGTCGCCTAGAAGAAAGGATAAGCGACTTCGATCCCGGACCTGGGGGCTTGGTACCTGCGGAAGCGGGCCCGTACCGACTCACTGAAAGTGGGAGGCGCCCATCTACAAACCAGACTCAGCGCCTGTCAGGTAGCGTTGACGTGAGCAAGATCCCACCCACGATTTTAAAGGGCCTATTTAAAGGGACCCGCAATGTACTTTTTCACTTCATTTTCTTCTTCTCATCTTTCACCAACCATTGAATAAACCGTGCAAGTTTCGCAATAGAAATCGTCTCGTCCTTGCCTAGTCGCCATGATCTACCGGATGCCTGCAGCCTGCCGACAAATGCCACGCTACCCAATAGTAACGTCGGTCGAGCTTTGATAAACAGGCGTCACAACAACTGATCGTCAGCGGTGAGGTACGCTACCCTGGAGAACGCAACAGGGGTCACCTACAGTGCACCTGAAAGCCCCAAGTGTTGGGTTCCTGTTCTGCTCGGCTAAGATGGCATTCCGTTCTACTTTTGACGATGCCGTGACGTCTCCGCAAGAAACGCCCTCCGTGATCGCCAGTCTCTGCGACGTCTTTGCTCTCTACATTCGACACTATCAGAGAGTCGCTCGAGTACTGAGGCACGACTCACGAGGACCTCATCCAGCTCCACACTGACCCCATTGGGGTTGCTGGAACAAGCATCGTCCCCATAAGGAGCGCTCTCCGGGATGGCCACTGACTCGGTTTCGGGGGACGCCTCAATTACGCACTCTCCGAAGCTCGAACCCAGAGCAATTTCCGGTTCCTTGTACTGTCGAGCCAATATACCTGTGCTAATGCTGAAAACTCCTTGCTTAGCCGAGCCCTCCTCGACAGTACTGCTGACACTATCGTCGCGTCCTTACTTTGCTCGGCCACCTAAATATCTGGGTCTACCTTACACGACTCCGGCATGTCGCCCATATACAGAGGCACGAGGAAGATCTCCAGTACCTCCTTATAACCTTCACATGACCGCTGGAACCAGCTTCGTCCCCGCAAGGAACTCTTTCCCAAATCGCTACCTGTTTGTAGACAGGCGAAGACCGCGCTCGCCCTGTGCTGTATCTCAGGCGGTTCTGCTACGTCGCACTTCCAGTACTCTCCATTCACTGACGCAACGCCAACCGCGGCTTGTCGCTCAATTGCCTCAAGAGAAGGAACTCTCTGTTCGTCCCCTTGACCCTTCCGTTCGCTCTCAACCGGAATGCCGAAACGCCGGAATAAAACTCTCTTACCTATATAGTAATTCCGCAACTCGTCATTAGATTAAAGGCGACACAGAACGCAAGACACGCTAAGGGCAAACACTCCATGCAGCTCAAAGGACCAACATCTACAGTTAAGCTCAACCTCCGCGCAAACCTTCTCGAAGAGGGCAAGAAAACTTTTATGTTTTCGACGACTTTGAATGCGCACTACCTTAACCGTACCTGTTGCCCTCTAAGATTATGGATTTCCTTTGGAATTTCTTCCATCTGAATTCTGTGCTCTTCCTGTTTGCGTTCCCATTCCCTTGCGTACTCTTCCTGTTCTCGCTTTCTCTCGAGCGCTTCATTGGCCTCACTTGCTACACGCTCGCGCTCTTTTTCCACAACGCTCTCTAGACATTCCTCGAGTTCATCGTCGTCTGCCACGATCGCATCGATCGCCTCAATGATCTCCGTCTTTGTCCTTGATTTGAGAACTTGGAGGCCCAACTCTCTGGCCAAGTTTAACAATTCCGGCTTCCTTAGTGCCTTCAAGTTCATGGTGGTCCTTAGTGCTGCTAACTCTTCACTGTAGAACAACCTTGACCAACTCCAATACTTCCGTCAACGTTTACACAAGATCACTGCTTTCTACTTCTCGCCAAAAATACGCAAACCCAGGTGAAATCTCAGTGAAGAAAAGCCATGCACTCACCATATTCAGTCATGTATCCCGACACCTTCCTTCCGAAGTTGTTACCCAGAGACGTTGGCTCTTGCCAGGACGAAGCGTAGTCGATCACATCAGCTGCCAATCAGTCACTCGTGAATCAGATGATGGCGACTAGCGTTGGCCGCTGGTTGTATCCCACCGCTGCCGTCCAGATGTTGCGCCCCAGGGTAGTGTATCCCACCGCTGTCAACCAGTTGTTGCGATTAGGTGTCCGAGCGGTTATTACGGTTCCGTGGCTGATGATGTGCCAGGTGCCCGGCGATCGAGAGGTCCGGGGCGACGTCCAAGAGATGACAAAAAGGGTTCATTTTCAAATTTACATCATGACGGTTTACATGTACGATCACGAATTCGAGCACCAGTATGAGCATGAGCACACTTTTCAACGCTGAAGCTCCGCTTCTTAAGCACTTCACTTCCCCTTTCTCTCGTTGAGGGAAATCAATGTCCGCCTTCTTGACTAATCGAAATTGTCTCTGAGTCAGCAGAATCCCAGCCACGGTAGAACTTGCTACACATCTGGTGCCCAAACACACACCCGCCCTCGATGCAATGCAAAGGCTATTTCATGGGAAGCCTGGGTGCAAGCTATTCGCACGTAGTGAAAGTAGTCAGCGTAGCCTGTTTGAAGCAGTTAGCATGCTGCACAAGATTGATGACCCCTTCACAGTTTGGGGTCTCAAGACTTGTTTCGTTGATCAGCTCGAGGCCGTTGACCAGATGAACAGGCGACACATAATCACAGTCTTGGCTTATAGCGCGAAGTGAAAACCGACACAGAAAGGAGCAGACAGGACGAGCGCTAGGTGCGACAGGACGAGCGACAGGACGAGCGCTCGTCCTGTCTGCTCCTTTCTGTGTTCGTGTTCACTTCGCGCTACAGGCCAAGACCATGTTACCGTACCAACTCGCCCAACTGTCTATCCTTTTGACACATAATCACTTGTCAGTCATCCTGATGCCCCGCAGGTTTCGTCGCCAGTTCTTTGGCGTTGAAAAGACGATGCAGCGTGAATGGCCTTTCACACTCGCCGATCAGCATCCTTTGTGCAGAATGCTCGACAGGTACAACAGCATTGCATATCTGCAGGTTGAAACGTTCTTGGACGTGAAGGCCGCCGAGCACAACAGTACTAAATACCAAACGTAACACAGGTCAAGCCTATTGAACGCTTCAAGGTAAGAAATTATTTATTTCATACTTCCAACATAACTTTTTCTATACACCTATTTGTATCAGACGCATAATCAAATATTAATTCATGTGTAAAAGTATTTTTTGTTGTGGCCGTTTAGATAACGGGTCGCAAATTCATGAACAGTACTTAAAAAAATTATTATGGTAAGAAATCCTTGATGAAATCCGTCTTGCCAGCAGCAACCTGTCTCATTTAAACGGATGGTCTCCGAGTGACATAAATTTAATTTGGCATAGTCGCTCCCTCGTCGACTGTCTTGCGCAGCACCTTATCCTAAACATTATCAATAAGCAACAAGTTTTATTCAAGGCCAATTGACTATGCTCCGCAGTTAATGCACCAGATTTACTTGGTGTTGCATTGCCAACGTAGCGACCCACAGCGGACGTACGCGGGCAGCAATGCTGTTGCCGAGGCGCCACCGCTACAAGAGTCCTCACAGAGAATATCATCCTGTGCCGTGAATTTTTTTCAGCGCTAGTTAAGTAGATGTAAATTCTACGCTCGCTGGATGTATGTTGCAGGCGTACGATCACTGTCGCTCGCTATGATTGGACCACTTGATACTGCAATGAAAGTAGGTGTAATTCCCGACGATATCGTGGACTAATCAGGTGATTTGGGTTTGACTGAGGGAGAGGCGGGCGGAGAATGCGAATCCTTGCACAAGAGTAATCCAGGCAATTCAGCTTGTTGCCCAGACAGCCAAAATGACGCGCATCACGTTCACGAGGATAGCGATCAAGTCCGGTAGGGCGCAGATTGCTTTGCTCAACCATGTAGATCAATAAAACCCGATTCCCTGCATGCTCCAGCCGTCAAGGCGTTGTAAGAGTTGATGTTGGGCACGTCAAAAGGTGTAGCTGGCCCATGCCGTTGTCTGACTCGTCCACGCTAAGGACTTTGTTGAAGGAAGGAAGTGTTCTCATCGAGAACGATGAGTACTGGGTTCGTTTACAATAGCTACAAGAAAAGTGGAGAACGTTACATCTAATCAGTCTAGCATGACTAAAGTAAAAAGCACACGCAGGAGCCGGAAGAGTTCGCTTAAACCCCCTCTGTCTTACCTAGATCCCTAGGCCAGGCAATACTGCCGCCCCCCCCCCCCCCCTTCATCCAATCGGAGCGTCCAAAGTCGCCGAAGTACCCGCGTTGAAGGCGAGGGTTCACAAAATCACTCCCGCACCTTTTTTCACTAAACACACAGAAAGGAGGGTAGCTTCGTATACGGGGATTGCCACGCTTGACTCAAGCTGGCGTGTCTTGGTTCCTGGGATGACTACGCAGTTAGCTGGAGTGTCTGTCAAATGACCGTGGCGGTTACCGGAGTCCGTGAGGACACGCCTTAGAACACCCTTTTCCAGGAGTTTCTTGCTCCCATTGGTCAGCGAAGGCGACAATGAACCAACAAAGAATACTCGGTCCGCCAAACGTGTCTCGCCTTGCTGGCGCCGGTAGTCGGTCCGTGGGAGACGCATTGTTAGCTTCAGGAACCAATTCGTCGCAGTGGGGCAGGAGAGGCTAGAAGGTGACTACCCCCGCTGGTCGATTGTAACAGCTCCTCCGTGGCCCGGAATATTTCGACTGGCCAGTACTGATAGTTGCTGGGCAGGAAGAGAATACCTGGTGGCAAGGGGGATAGCTTGGCTTGCAGCAGCCAGCTGCAAAATGCTGACATACACCCCAAAACATCTCACTATGACAGGCAGCAGCAAAGCGAACCCCACAGCATGGCATTGCGTAGCGATGAAGTAACTGGTATCTCGCTTTAGACCCGCCAGTCCTCAAAGAAAACATGAATGCAGAAACAACAAATAGTGCATCTCGCTATGCAAATTTCGAAGCAATTTCGTGCGGAGAAAGTTAGCAATCATGAATGGGGTCGGGCTAAATGGAAAGGGATCGTCTTGGCTTAACGAAATTCTTAAAAATTAATTGGGATCCCTAAACGCAGAACGAGTCTCAAATTAGCTTGCTCAAGCCATCCGCATTGGTATGCAACTTTCCCTTCTTATATATAACGGAGAAGTTGTACGGTTGAAGGGTGAGGCTCCATCGGAGCAAGAGGCCATTTTTTTATTACATTTGATTAAGCCACGTCAGAGGACAATGGTCGGTCACAAAGATGAATCTCGCTCCGTGCAACTAACACGACAACTTCTGGGCTGCCCAAACCAAACAGGCACATTCCTTGTCTGGAGCACTATAGGCTTCCTCTCTTACAGTTAGATTTCGGCTGGCATAGAGAATAGGATGTTCCTCGTTGTCATCGCCGACCTGACTTAATACCACGCCCATTCCCTTGTCGCTTGCGTTGCACTGAAATATGAATTACTTTGTATAGTCCTGTGTGCGAAGCGCAGGCCGCGAAACTAATAATGGGTGTGATCCATTGTAGAGTATCCCTTCCTGAAGCCAGCATGTTCCCTTGGTTGACTAAAGTCAAGTGTTGCCCTTATTCTATTGGAGATTATGTTGGTGAACATTATACTGGGAGTAAGCTAATGCGCCTATAATTTCTCATTTCTTTAACGTCTCCCTTTTTGTTGATTAGTAATATTTCCATTCTTCCAGTTTTCTGGGACCCTTGCATTCGGTAGACGCTTCGTATATAGAGCCGCCAGTTTTCCAAGCAATATGTCTCCTCCATCTTTGATTACATTGACTCTTATTCCATCTTCTCCTGCCGCTATTCCTCGTTTCATGTCTTGCAAAGCGCTTCTGACCTCATCGCTAGTTATAGGAAGAGTTTCTGAATCCTGTTCATTACTGCTTCTAATGGAGCTATCCTCACTCCTCTGGGTACTGTACAGGTCAGTATAGAATTATTTCGCTGCTTTTACTATGCATTCGAGATTGTTGATGATATTGCCCTGCTTATTTTTCAGTGCATAGATCTTGGTTTGTCCTATGCCAAGTTTCTTTCTCACTGATTTCAGGCTGCGTCCATTTTTTAAGGCTTCTTCAGTCTTTCTCATGTTATAGTTTCGAATACCACTTATTTTCGCCTTGTTGATCAGTTTTAACAGTTCCGTGAATTCTGTCTTATCTCTTGAGTTGGACGCTTTCATTCTTTGTCGTATCTTTATTAGGTCCTTTGTTACTTGCGAGAGCTTGCCTACCGGTTGCCTTGGTGCCTTGCCTCCCACTTCAATTGCTGCCCCTGAAGCCAGCCTAGTTACGGGTTCATTCATTACCTCTATGTCATCTTCATCTCTCTGTTCTGAGGCTGCATATTTATTTGCAAGTACCAGCCTGAATTCGTATGCTTTTACCCTTACTGCCTCTAAGTGGACCTCTTTCTTCCTGACCAATTTTACTTTTTCTCTCTTCGAATTGAGGTGAATCCTAGCCCTCAATAACCTATTATCACAGCACTTTACCCTACATATCACTTCTACATCCTGCACTATGCTGGGCTTGGCAGAAAGTATGAAATCAATTTCACTTCTTGTTTCACTATTAGGGCTTTTCCACGTCCACTTTCTGTGTCTGCGCTTCCTGAAGAAGGTGTTCATTATTTGAAGCTTATTCCTTTCTGCAAATTCTACCAGCATCTCTCCTCTAGCCTTCCTAGAATAGACGCCGTAGTTGCCAATTGCTTGATCACCAGTCTTTTTCGCCAGTTTTGCATTGAAGTCGTCCATTACTACAGTATACTTGGCAGCAGCGGGGGCAGCGAAGAGCACGCCTGAAACATCTTTCTTGTCGCCGCAGATAAGCCCACCAAAAAAGCCACAGCTGCTGCTTGCCGCGGATCCACATGCCTACGTTGGGGGTGTGGCAACAGTATCTTCTGGAATCTGCACCACTGTACCGCCACCAGGGGCCATCGAAGCCTACATAAACCGGACATCATCGTGCGCCGTACCACTTGGCAGCAGCGTGGGCAGCGAAGGGCACGCCTGAAACGTCTTTCTTGTCGCCGCTGGTTGGATATCACTCCCATATATACTTTTTTTCTATTTTCGTTTTTTTTTTTTTGCTACTTTCCCGCTGCCATAATTGTGTATTGCTCGTTTGGTACCCTGTCTAACCACGTCTATTCGTTTCGAAGAAGATATCAGGAAAGAAATGAAGGAATTCAAATCTAAAATGGAACGTGATCTGAGGAAGGAGTTGAGAGAAGTCAAAGAAAGTCTTGAGTTCCTAGGTCTGAAATTTGAAGAAAGTAAAGTGAAAGACTAAATGCTGCAAAAAGAGAATGAAGTTCTCAAAAAAGAGAACCTAACGCTGAAAGAAGAATGTGATAGGACTGTGAATCAGAATTAGAATTATTTTTATTGAGATCATTAGAAAAGATCTGTATGAACCAGTAACCGTGAGCGACATTGATATTTGCCACAGAGTGAAAACCAGGAATGATTCTTGTTCAGACATAATAGTGCAATTTAAGTGCCGCTCAAAGCGTGACGCCTTTCTGCTCAAAGCAAGGAAAACTAGGCTCTCGACAAATGACATCGGTCGCTCAAGTAATAGGCCAATATTTGTTAACGAGCATCTCTGCCCTACTCTCAAGAAATTGCTTGGAATGGCAATCAGTAAGAAAAAGGCATGCGAATGGAAATTCGTATGGACAAGAGATGGTAAGATTTTTGCTCGAAAGGATGAACAGTCCGCAGTGCTTCGCGTAAGCACTGAAAGTGACATCGGAAGAATAGTTTAAGTGAATGGCGTCACACTTTCGAACATCACTCCTCTCCATCATGACATTGCAACCCGAAGACGTTAACAGTCTGGCAGCTTCCGAAAACGATATTGGACTAACATGCTTCCACCTAAACATCAGATCTGCCTACCATAAACAGGACTTGCTAAACGTCTTCTTCTACCAATTTTGCTTTAGATTCGACATAATTATGCTGAGCGAAACGTGGTTTAATTCGGACTGCGATGCCATACAGATTGATAATTATAAGACTTTTCTTCTAAACCGCCGAGATAAACGTGGTGGAGGAGTGTTGCTGAATATCAACAAGGGCATTACTTGTGACCTACTTCCTGGATTTTCATTTATAACACATGATGCATTGTGTGTTGCTATTGTATCACAGAAGTATATTCTAGCTGTAATGTACCGCCCTCCAGGTGGAATTGGGGATACATTCATTGTGTATTTGGAAGGTTCATTGAATCATGCGAGTGAAAACGACGTGGTACTAATACTGGGGGGTGATTTTAACATCGACATGCTGAATTACTCAAATGCTCAACACAAGGTACAGACAATACTATCTTCATACTGTTTGGCTAATGTAATTAGAGATTTTAAACGAGTGACGAAGACAACGAATACATCAATTGACTTATTTATAACAAACCTACCAAAGGCATGAAGCATTAGTGACCACTTACCTATTTTTTTGTTGGCTAAAGTGCTCAATCGAGACCGTACGACACTTCCACAAACCAAGAAAATTCAAGATTTTTACGAAAAAACATCGCAGAACTTTTGCAATCACCTTATAAAAATAAAATGGGATGCCGTATACACGTCTCACACCTCTGACGATGCATATGACGAATTCTTGCGCCTATTTCTCGATGCGTACATGAAGTCATTTCCATATATCGTACACAAGAAAAGTAAAAAAGCGCGCAAGCCTTGGATAAATAAGGAATGCCTTAAAATGATTAAAAAGAAAGATAAGTTTTTTAACAGGTTCCTCCACACGCGTAACACCGATGACTGGGACATATTTTGGACACACAGAAACAAAACTAATGCCTTATTACAGAACACAAAGCGAAACTATCTGTACAGGTACAGGTACAGGTATAGGTAATCGGGTACCAAAAAATGCAGAGGTTGGTGAAATAACGCTGAACACTCAACTTAAACAAGGAGCTGAATTAGGGGAAGAATTTATTCGCTACTTCATAAATCTAGTCACCAGCTCTCATTCTCCGGAAACAGTAAATGTGATCTCGAGAAATTCTACGAGCATATGTATGAATCCCAAAACTGAGTGTGAACTAAATAACGTGTACGAATCTCTTAAGAACAGCTTAACGTGTGGCATCGACAACATTCAAATCAGGCGAGTTAAGTACGTTCTCGACATCATACCTGACACAGCTCACGCATATTTATAATCTAGCTCTCTCGGCAGGTGTTTTTCCGAAGAAAATGCAAATAGCAAAAGTTATTACGATATTCAAGGGCGGAGAAAAAAATAACTTATCAAATTACAGGCCGATATCCTTACTACCCGTGTTCTCCAAAGGTTTAGAAAAAATAATGTACGCTAGAATAATTGGGTTTGCCAACAAATACAATTTTATTAGCCCCACCCAATTTGGATTCAGAAAAGGCAAGTCTACAGAACTTGCCCTTGTCATGCAAAAAGAAATCATTCTTAAAGCCTTCGATGAAAAAAGGCTGATCGCTGGTATATATATCGACTTCTCAAAGGCGTTCGACCGTCTAAACCACTTAACACTAACTAAAAAACTTGAATTATGTGAAATTAGAGGCACACCGCTCGCGCTTGTAACGTCCTACTTGCAATATAGAATGCAATGTGTTTGCATTCACGGAAATTTATCTACGTGCAAAGCAGTTACCTCAGGTGTCCACCAAGGGAGCATACTTGGACCGCTTCTATTTAATTTCTATATAAATGACATTACACAAGGTAACCACGGTGCAGAGTATATAACTTATGCAGATGACAAAACTATTTTTCTTCGCAGTCATCAATATGAAACTCTTCAAAGTAATATTAATGAAGCTCTACGCGATTTACACAAGTAGAACATAATAAATTCGCTTGAAATTAACATAGATAAAACGAAAGCTATTATCTTTACACCTCGACAGTCCCCTGCAACACCCACTTTGAATCTAATCTTAGGGAATTCACGTATAGAAATTGTTGTCTCGGCAAAGTCACTCGGTGTAGTTTTCCAAAAGTATATCTCTTGGGACATCCATGTTAACCACGTTGGTACGCAGATTGCAAAGGCAATAGGAATTCTGGCAAAATTCAAGTTCCACTTACCCACAGCTGTCAAACTTCATATTTATAACGCACTGCTTTTTTCACATTTAAATTATTGCTGTCTAGTATGGGGCACAACCATGTTAGCGAACCTGAACCAGTTACTTATATTACAAAAGAAAGCACTTCGTCACATTGCATGCATTGAAAAAACTGCGCACACAAAACCTATATTTATAAAGTACAATCTTGTAACTGTGCATAATTTGTACCCTCTAAATCTAGCCAGAAAATATAAATATGATTCAGACGGCCTTCTACATACACTTTCACAGTTGACAGCACTAAGAAGGTCTTATAATTCACGCAGTGATGATACCTGGAAAATACCCTTTACACTCCTTATGTTAACAAAACAAATGCTTCGTCACACGCTTCCAAAGCTGTTAAACGAACTTCTTCAATACGGAATGAAATTAGAAACAACTGGGGACCGTGCAATCAAGACATTATTTTGTTGCGAAAGATTGATCCATTCCTTTTTTGTGAAGGCTACATATTATGTACAATTTTATTCCAGATTTCCGAATTATTCTTTTGCTGTGTTACGATTGTATAAAGCATCGATGAATTTATTGTCATGAATGCTTCAGGGAATTATCATTGTTCAACGTGTACACACATTTTTGTATTTCCACGCTCTCACTGTATGCCATGTAAACGGGGGCTCGAAGCTTCTCAAGTGGATCCACTTTTTTCGAGCCCTCGTCTTCCACAAAATAACAGATTTGTGGATGGAATAAACTTCTTTTGATTGATTGATTGATTGATTGATTGATTGATTGATTGATTGATTGATTGATACTGAGTTTGCACTTTTCTCATCGCTAATTCAACATCTTCATAAAACTGATCTACTTCCTCATCATGTGACTGGATGTTGGAGCGTAGGCTTGTGCTTCCTTTAATCTATACTTCTTTTTAAGTTTAATTACGACTACTGCTACCCTCTCAATGATGTTGTAGACTCCGTCAATGTTGCTCGCTTTGTCCTTATGGATTAGGAATCCCACACCGTATTGCTTCTTATCTGGGAGACCTCTATAGTAGAGGACATGGCCGTTATTTAGCAATGTATAAGCCTCACCAGTTCTAATCTCACTAAGGCCGATGATATCCCAAACGATGTCTGACAGTTCCTCAAAGAGTCCTGCTAAGCTAGCCTCACACGACAGAATTCGGCTGTTAAAGGTTGCCGAGGTCAGTTTCCATTGGCGGCCTGTCCGGACCCAGAGATTCTTAGCACCCTCTGCTGCGTTACAAGTCTGACCGCCGCCTTGGTCAGGTGTTCCGCAGCTGCTGGGGACTGAGGGCCATAGGTTAGTTGTAGGAATCATCAGGGAGGTAGTGGCCGAATACTGCACCAGGGAGGCCAATTCCTGTTCTGGTGAAGGAGTGCCTTTTTGCAAGCTTACTGGGCCTTCCTAATTTGGTTGTACCTGGATTACTATAGGCCCACTCGCTCTCGGCATCTTTGGGCGGTGTCAGGCGTCACTCCAAGCCTGCAGATGTGTACTGGAGGAGGTGAGATTCAAGCTCACCATCGCCAGATTTTAAAAAAATCTGATAGAAGGAATAAAATGACTTCTTATTTCAGAATAATTCCGAATGTACCGTTGATAGTACCCAACAAATCCCAAACTTACCGTACGTCTGTTTTCGTAGGCGGCGGTGAAAAATCTCCAATAGTAGCTGTTTTCAGCTTGGCCGGCCATCTCGTGCCCTGGCCGACAACATGGCCTAGATAAGTAACCTGCGAGCAGCCAAACCTATATTCATCTTTAAGCCTGCTTCCCTCAACCACGAGTACACCTGCTTGAGGTGCGATACGTGCTATTTCCAGCTGTCAGAAAAAACTGCGACATCATCCAGAAATGGCAATTCGAACACCTGCAAGTCTTTTAGGACAATATCCATCAACTTAGAGAAGCTAAACAGCGCGTTTTTCAGCCCGAAGCTGAGAATGAGACGGCGAAAAGCGCCTACAGGTGAAACAAATGCGGCATAGTGGCTGGCACTTTCTGAAAGGGGAACTTGCCAGTATGCCCGCATGAGATCTATAGTCGAAATGTATTTAGCAACGCTGACTCTTTCGATTCGTTCCTCCATGTAGGGTATCAGGGTACAACAGCTTGGCGTTCTTTTGTGCCGCGCCCATTTTCTTTTCCACTAGTTCTAATGTTGCACTTAGCCGTTCCAGCAGATTTAGCTCGTACTCTACCACTGGTTTACTCTATCTTTCCTCTCGCATCTCTCTGAACATTTTCAGTGAGGAACGGAGAGAATGCCTGGTGATGGCATTTAACTTCCTGTGGTCAACATACGGACGAGGGTCCATATTAGGGGTTTTCACAAGTATTAGCGGTGACGTGTAGTCACTCTCAGCGGGCTCAATAACTCCCAACTCCTGCATGCGCTGTATATATGCCTCCATAATTTCTCTCTATCGTGGAGAAACCCTGTAAGGCTTTGATCTTACGGGTTCGGTTGATGTCAGCTCTATTTCATGCGTTATTAGTTCGGTTCTACCAGGCTGATTTCTCAACCTATCGAGATATTCCTCTAGCAGCTCCTTTAGCTCATCTAGCTGCTCGGGTTTAAAAGCGTGCGTGCTTACCGAGTGTTCTACAACTGCTTCCGGGCTTATTTAAGAGTTGCAGATCACGTTACACTCATTAAACTCGGTATTAATGTCATCCGGCTCTTTGACGGTAAAGTTAACGTCTCCGCTCCGCTCCCCGTACGGCTTCATCAAATTGCAGTGGTATATTCTCATCTCCTTCCTGCGACCGGGCACTTTCAGAGCATAGTATGCATCTGAAAGATTGTGCAACACTTTAACGGGGCCGTCCCAGTAAACTTCAAGCTTGTTCTTTCTTGAAGGTCTGAGGGCCATTACCTGGTCCCCAGCGTTAAACGTTTGAAGCCTCGCATTCCTGTCGTAATAGAGCTTGGCGTTCCTTGTGCCAAGCCCATGTTCTTTTCGACTTGTCCTTGTGTTGCACTTAGCCATTCCAGCAGATTTAGCACGTACTCTACCGCTATTTGACTCTTTCCTCCCGCATCTCTTTCAGCATCCTCAGTGAGGAACGGAGTGTCCTTCTATACACTAGTTCTGCTGGCAAGAACCCTGTAGCTTCAGGAGGAACCGTTCGCAAAGCAAGCAAAGTAGCCGGAAGACAATTCTCACAGTGCTCCTTGTGCTTGTAACGGAGTGCCCGCAAAACTCGCTTACGTATTGAATGCCACCTCTGTACACTATTTGACTGAGGGTGATAAACGGAACTGTGTATTAACTTTACCCCGCACTTTTGTGAGAATGCCTCGCTGGGTCATCGCCGCCTTCATGAGCTGGACCCAGAGATGAAAATAAGCATACCACCCACCATGAAAAGGTGCAATGCAAGCTTGCTGCACAGACGACGATTAGGTGTGGCCTCCGCGCTGCCTGCATCTCCTCGGCCCGGCGGACAGTCCGAATTGTGAGGAATGTGGTATCCCTGAGACGACAGAACACCTCTTGTGCATCTGCCCGCGATGTTATGTATAGAGAAAATTCTTGACAGACATCTCGTCAAACTGAAAAGGTTCTATTGGGACCTTCGCCTGATCCTCATCATAAGCCTGATAACTTGAATGCTCTCAACAAATTTTTGTATGAGAGCGGACTGGGCAAGAGACTTTGAAGAGTCTTGGAGCGTGCAAGATTTTCACCACCGTCTTTATCATCATAATCAGCGTCTTCTCGGGTCTTTCTTTCTACACCCTTTCCCCATTCCCAAACGCCGAGTAGCAGGTCAGAACGTTGATCCATGCCGACTTCCGAGCTTTTCTCTCATAATAAATACCTCTCTTTTGTAAGACTATGGAAGTAATTGAGCTGGTGAACGCTGACCCTTGATCCGCCTGAATTTGGGCTTGAAACCCGACTCGGGCGAATACTGTCCACAGCGCGTATACTAGCTGAGTTCTTTCGGAAGGATTGCCTCCGGAAACTTTGTAGCCGGACACAGCATGGTACACAGGCACCTGTATCCCGACTTCGGTAGAGGCCCTACCGTGTGTATCACAAGTCGTTTGAAAGGTTCTGATATTAAGGGCACTACCTTTAGTGGAGCTTTCCACGTTTCTGCCGGTTTACCCGAGTGCTGGCAGGCGTCGCATGATCTCACAAAGCTTTCTACGTCTTTGAAACAGCCAGGCCAGTAGTATTCCATAAGCAATCTTTCTTTCGATTTGTTTATGCCTAGGCGTCCAGACCACCAATTTCCATGACAGAAACCCAAAAGGTCCTCCCTGTACTTAGTAGGTACGAATAACTTATCCAGAATCCTACCCTTCCGGTCTCTGTAGTGCCGATATAACAAGCCTCTTTTCTGGTGCATCGTCGCGTTGCGCCTAGCAATGGCTTCTTTAGCTGCTACCTGCAATTTAGCTAGGCTGACATCATCCTTTTGCTCGGCTGCCAGTGACTCTCTGTCCACACGTAAGAGCCGATCAAAGTTATTTGAGGCCGGTGACAGTAACGACCCTGTCTCGTTTGCGAGTCCGTCAGCTCGCTCTCGCTTCAGGCGTGAACTTTGACACATGACTTGTGATACGTTCCCCTTGAGCTGGTCAGCTGGCAGGATTTCCTCAACCGTTTTTTCATCCCTCAAGCCTAGCTCGGTTTCTGCTGCCTAAGCTACCTCTTTTGCTACTTCTGCTGTAGTGGCTGTTGCATTTTAAGACTAAAGCAGTGTGATTTGACGAGAGTGGAACCGCGTCAATGCCTCTACTACGCCCTCTCCAGGTTTCAGCCCCTACTCACGCAGTAACTGATCCGACCGATTGGAAAAATGTTAAGGGCAGTGCAGCGACAAGAATTTGAAAACTGCAGCCTCGGTCACGAGCTCCCCGAACGGCCCACCGACTTTGATTTTCGCCATCGGCAAAGACACGCTGTGTTCTTCCACAACCTGTTGCTACTTGAGAATCTTTTCCGATAATTATAGGGGTATTACTCAGGCTCGCGCGTGCGCACCTGACCCTTCTCTGGATCGCACAGCGCCGATGGAGCGGCAGTCGCTCGCTAGCACTTTCGCAGCAGCCCTAGCAGTCAGAGCTGTGACCCCTAACCCGCGGTTCGCAGTGAGTTGCGACCACGGCGGGTTCAGGCCAGGGGGGACAGGGTGAGTCTCGACCTAAGGTGTTTATTCATCTTAGAGTACAAGGATACCAACTGACAACAACAGCAACAACACATACAAATACAACACAAAAACCACAGCGGCGGAGCATTCCGCACGTCTGGGGTGAAACAAACCGCACAATGTGGGAACCACAAAAGAGGCTGATAAGGGTTCAGCTCACCCAGAGTGGATCCGCGCTCGGGCCCTGGGGCGGTCAGTCGCACACAAAGGCCGGGCGCAACAGGGGGACGGCGTGCGGCGGTCTCAGCGGCTGAATTGAGATGCGGCCTGTCGCAAGCTCCTCAGCCGAAAGACAACGGTGCATCGGGGGAATAGCGCTTCTCCCCGAGCGGCGGAGAGGGAGTCTCCCCGGTTCCAAGAAAGGGAAAGGAGGGAACGGGGTGCCTTGGCTGCAGCATCGCGGCCAGGCGCGAAGAGCAGCGGGAGCGGCGAAGGTGCCCTCTCCCCGCTACCCTCCGCGAGCGAGCACGTGATTATCGCGTGATAACCGCGTGGCCGCTCCGGAGATATCGGGATGCGCGTGCGATCCCCACATCCCCCCCTCCTTAAAATAACCCTTTAGCCGCTAAGAGGCCGCCGTCACCTGAGGCTTTCCTGCGAGAGGGGCCAGCTACTCCGCCATCAAGGTCGCGAAGTCCATGTCAATGAGCGAGCAGCCTCCGTTACCTTCGCGTGCAGCCCAGTCGCATAATCGGCGCGTGCCGACGAAACAACCAGTTCCGTGCTGCTTCGTTCCTGTAGAGTAAGTTCTACCGGATTCAACAGCTCCCTCCCAAGGTTGAGGGTGGCGGGTGCATACCCAGTCGATCGGTTCACTGTCGACCTGATCGCAAATCCAATTTCAGGAAGACAAGCGTCCCACTCATTGTGCGTCCCCGCAAATGAAACTAGCATGTGCTTGATGTTGCGGTTCACACGCTCAGTGGGATTCGCCTGGGCATGGTACGTGGTTGTTCTCCTGTGCTTAATGCCGAGAGCTGCACAAGAGTCCACGAAGAGTTTGGCAGTGAAGTAGGACGCATTGTCCGTTATCAGCTGCTCAGGATAGCCGAATCGTGTAAACACCTCGATCAGCTTTCCCATGATTACGCGTGCCGTCAGCTTCCGTAGGGGCAACAGTTCCACCCACTTGCTGAAATGGTCTGTGACTACGAGCAGGAATCGGTTCCCGCTCGGTGTCCTGGGGTAAGGCCCCATGACGTCACATGCCGCAATTTGCCACGGTGTTCGGCTATTGATCGGCTGCATGAGCCCGGGTGGGCGTCCACCACGCGGCTTCACGCGTTCGCACACGTTGCAAGAGCGGGCGTAGCGCATCACATCCCGCTTCATTCCAGGCCAGGTAGCAAAGCGGCACAACTTCAGATAAGTCTTAGGGCCACTTGCATGCCCAACCAGGCACGTATCGTGAAAGTAGCGTAAAAGTGCTCCTCTCAGCGTGCGTGGAATCACCGCTTTGAAGGACTCATGTGTATCCTTCTCCGCGGGGATATATCTCAGCAGGACGCCGTCAGAGTCTAGCAGGTAGGAATCCAACGCGCTCACAGCAATACCAGCTGTTTCGGAGCGCCGCGCACCCACAGCAATACCAGCTGCGTCCATGTGCGCCGCGGCCGCGCCGCCGGGCTCCCGGAGCCCCTGAAACACTTTCTTACAAAACGGATCCTCCCGCTGTGCCTCTAACAGCTCCTTTCTGCCGAACACGCTCCCCACTGAACTGACGCAGTCCAAGTGGTTCACGCTTTCGTCCTGCGAAGGGGGTTCGTCTGCCCTTCCTTCGGGACCAGCGCCGTCGAGCATTGTAGCAGTTACTCTGCTCTTAGGCTGAGTCACTGAGGAGTCACGATGGGTATTAATGTTACCCCTCCTGACGACCTCAATCGTCGCAGCGGTTAGTCCGCTCTCAAGCTCAGTTTCGGGCGAGGTGAGTTGAGTAGTAATGTTACTCTTCTCACAGTCAACGGGCGCGCGCGAAAGTGCGTCCGCCACAACGTTGTTCTTTCCTCTCCTGTAGCGAACGGTAAAATCGTATCGCTGCAGGAGAAGTGCCCATCGCGCGAGCCGGCCGCTCGGCTCTTCTAAGCGCCTCAGCCAAGTTAGTGCCATATGATCGGTCTCAATTATGAATGGGACTCCATCAATATAGTAGTCGAACTTTTTGAGAGCGAAAATGATCGCCAGACATTCCTTTTCGGTCACGGAGTAATTTTTCTCTGCGGGAGTCAAAGAGCGGCTGGCAAAAGCTACCGGGCGCAAGCTACCTTCGTGCTGTTGGAGCAAAACCGCTCCTAGGCCAAGGTCGCTGGCGTCCGTATGAATGACAAATTCTTTGTTCAAATCTGGTAGCCTTAACTCAGTGGTTTCCACGAGCGCTTTTACGAGGTTGCGCAGTGCCTCCTCTTGCTCGAGATCCCACCTCCACTGCTCACCTTTCCTCAACAGCATTGTCAAGGGGGCTTGCAGTGCAGCGCAGTTTGGGATGAACTGTCGATAGAAGTTCGCCAGCCCCAAAAAGCGTCTCAGTCCGCCTATGTCTGCCGGTGACGGGTAGTTCAATAATGCCTGAACCTTGTCATCACACGGTAGAAAGCGTCCGTTATCAAGTTTAAACCCCAGTAGCGTTACTCGGGTTGCTGCGATCTGGGTCTTGGTCGGGTTTAGCGTTATCCCCGCAGACCTCAGACGCTCCAACACGTCCCTGAGATGGCGTAAGTGCCCATCAAAGGTACGCGAGTGTACCACAACATCGTCCAGGTAAGCAAGAGCATGGTGCCACCTTGCGTCACCCAAGACACGGTCCATCAGGCGCTGGTAAGTCGCAGGCGCGCCGACAAGTCCGAATGGCATACGGGTAAACTGGAAAAGTCCCCTGTGACAAGTGAAGGCAGTCTTCTCTCGGTCACAGGGATCTACCTCCACCTGAAAGTATCCTCTGCTTGCATCGAGCGTAGTGAAGTACTTCGCTCCGCCAACGTTGGATACGATCGAGGGAATGCTAGGAAGCGGATATGCGTCCTTGCGTGTCACCTCGTTCAGGCGGCGATAGTCAACACAAAGGCGAGGCGTCCCATCCTTTTTCGGAACCAACACCACAGGAAAACCCCATGGGCTGTCCGACCTTTCAACAACGCCTGTATCGAGCAGTTCGTCCAGAGCGCTGTCTAGTGCTTTCCTTTTAGCCAAACTCACCGGCCGAGGATTGCACTTCCACGGAGAGGCGTCGCCTGTCTCAATTTTGTGCCTGTATAGCATAGTGCAACCAGGCCGCTCTGTGAATACGGCGTCATATTCAGTCAGAAGCGATGAGAGGCGAGCCTTTTCTTCCCCCGACAAACTGCTTGAGTCGTCCAGCAGCGGGTGGTATCGTTCGCCCCTCACTGCGTCACAGTCTGCCACCGCAGCGGGGGTTATGGGCTTTGCGGAAGGGGAGCAGTTCCCCTCCGCGCCTCTTTTCTCAGCGCGGTTGGCCGGACGGCATATCGACCCGGCCGCAACCGTTCTGAGGGACCTTTTCGGGCAATCGTTGGGTCGGTCTGCGCGCGAAGCATCATCGAACGAAGTTGTCTCTGACGCTTTTTGAAATGAAACGAAAGGTTTCAGGGTGCCACATGCTCGCTCCCTATATCCTCCGTTGCAGACGTCAATAACAATGCCCGTCTTGGCGAGGAAGTCTCTACCAAGAATTATAGGAACCGACAGGCCGGGAAGGTGAGCGAGGCGCTGTCGCCTCACCCGTTTCTCCCACCGCACCACAAGCCTGGCAGCACAGCTCACGTGTGCCGTGCCGCTGGCCAGTCGGAAGGTCACATTACTCTCTCTCAGTCGGATAGCGTTCCGACGGAGATGTTCACACACCTCGTCGCCAAATAGTGAAGCGCTTGCTCCTGTGTCTAACAGCGCAAAAAACCTGCGCCGGGCGACTGTAACCTCTATGAGCGGCGCTGGCGTGTCGCTGGGTAATCCAAAACGACAAGCCAGCGGGGCAAGGAGTTCATGTGTCTCACTTCGCACCGCTGTAACCGCCGCCGGCCATGCAGCGTTGCTTACCGGCGGCCCCGCTCGTTTCCCGAAAGCGCGTGCTCTCGGTTCGCAGGCTGTCTGCAATCCCGGGCGAAGTGCCCTGGCTGGTTGCACCGATAACAGAGGAGAGCCGGCCGTTTTCGGGCTTGGTGTCCAGTGCCTCGCGCCGTTTGACCGTTGTTCCTCTCTATCGACTGCTCCCTTGCAGGCACGCTCTGCTCTGGCATCCTCGGGCCGGCATATCGACCACGATTCTGCCTACCTCGGCCATCGGCAGCGCGTGCTGCACGCATGGCATAAGTGTACGGGTCGAGAGCCCGGTCAGATAAGTCCCAACCGTTTCTCAGTTGTCCGTCACTGAAGGCAACCGCACCATCTCCACCGGAACGAGTGCGAAAAGTGTCCCCGTTCCACGCGCATCGCGGCTCAAGTGCCCTCGACGCTGGGGGTGGAGGTCGGTATGAGCGCGAGGCGAGTATGTCCACCTGTATGCGCTTTGCCTCCGAGGCCAGCTCATCCAAATCCCTGAACTTGCTGCCTCTTAGGTACGCTGCGAAGGTGGGATGAGCTTGTCGCGTGACTCTCTCCACCTTATCGCAGTTCGGAGCAGAAGGGTCGACGGTACGATAAAGTTCGTCCATCGCCCTGACGTACTCGAGCAAGGATTCGTCCGGATGCTGAGTACGTAGCTCCAACTCGCGCCGCAGACGACGCTCGTAATCTGCGGGCAGGAATTCCTCGCGTAAGGTCGCTCGGAACTCGGCCAGCGTGCTAGACCGGTGGCCAGTAAGCCGGAACCAGCGGGCAGCGTGATCAGTTAACGACACTGGTACGACGCGTTCCAGTATCTCGCCATCGGACAGCCCCGTTGCGCGCTGGTAAGTCAGCACGCGATCGAGGTATTCGTTGACGCTAACTGAATCATGATACCCGCTGTAGGTGGGTAAGTCCACCCTCACTCTCGGTCTAGCAGCTGCGGCGGCAGATGTCAGCAGAGTGTTCTGCACGGCACCTGTCAACCTCTCAATCAAGCGCATCGCATCGTGCAACAGTGCCTGCTGAGGCTCGCTCTGGCCAGTAATGCCTGGCACAGGAGCGGAAAGCGTTGAGCAAGTGTGCCGCTGTGGCTCCGTGCTCTCCGCAAACTCTGGCGAAGGGTTCGGCGTAATGTGCCTCACGCCTTCAAGGGTACATCCTGCCGGAGAGAGCGCCTCATGTGTAGCGCTACCCTCTTCGAAGCTTATCAAATTCCCAGGGCTAATGTTCGCCGCAGGGCATGACTGAGCGGTAGCAGTTACCGCCGCTTCGAATTGTTGCCTGTTGGTAGCAACCTGCGACAGCGTATACAACGGCTGTAAGTCAGCCCCGTATGCTGCCATGGTTCGTTCGTGTGGTGGCAATCACTCACACCAACAGACTCAACCTGTCGCACCTCTGGCCCCACGTTGGGCGCCAAATATATTGGGCGCCAAATATAGGGGTATTACTCAGGCTCGCGCGTGCGCACCTGACCCTTCTCTGGATCGCACAGCGCCGATGGAGCGGCAGTCGCTCGCTAGCACTTTCGCAGCAGCCCTAGCAGTCAGAGCTGTGACCCCTAACCCGCGGTTCGCAGTGAGTTGCGACCACGGCGGGTTCAGGCCAGGGGGGACAGGGTGAGTCTCGACCTAAGGTGTTTATTCACCTTAGAGTACAAGGATACCAACTGACAACAACAGCAACAACACATACAAATACAACACAAAAACCACAGCGGCGGAGCATTCCGCACGTCTGGGGTGAAACAAACCGCACAATGTGGGAACCACAAAAGAGGCTGATAAGGGTTCAGCTCACCGAGAGTGGATCCGCGCTCGGGCCCTGGGGCGGTCAGTCGCACACAAAGGCCGGGCGCAACAGGGGGACGGCGTGCGGCGGTCTCAGCGGCTGAATTGAGATGCGGCCTGTCGCAAGCTCCTCAGCCGAAAGACAACGGTGCATCGGGGGAATAGCGCTTCTCCCCGAGCGGCGGAGAGGGAGTCTCCCCGGTTCCAAGAAAGGGAAAGGAGGGAATGGGGTGCCTTGGCTGCACCATCGCGGCCAGGCGCGAAGAGCAGCGGGAGCGGCGAAGGTGCCCTCTCCCCGCTACCCTCCGCGAGCGAGCACGTGATTATCGTGTGATAACCGCGTGGCCGCTCCGGAGATATCGGGATGCGCGTGCGATCCCCACATAATTCAAACCAAAATAATGAGTGAACTTGGTGTCTTCTTGGTTTTTTAAAAAATCGATGAACACTTAATGTAGACAAGACTAATACGTCATTTTTCACTCTAGGTACAATACCACCAACAATTTACTTACACTTACTGTGGGTAGCTCGTTAATACAGCCAGTTTCGCATTTCAAATACCTTGGAGTTATTTTTGATAGTCATTTCCACTGGAGAGAACAAATTAACAACGTATGTAAAAAAATTGGCCTTTGGATGCCACGAGCTCTTTAAAGCGAGGTATTATTTTCCGTACGACGCAGATCTACCATAATTTCTGTCATTTACATATCGGTTACTGTTGTGAATCTTGGGGGCAAATATATAAACCCTACTTATCGTCATCTGCAAAAACGAGCATTCACCGCGATAACTACCAATTCGGGTCATTCCGGGAGCAACGTTTTCCATGATAATCATGTACTATCGTTTTGCTCCTTGCGCAACTATGAAACTTCGCTCTTGATCAGCGCTATAATAAACACTAATTCTCCCCTTCCATTAAGCCTCTTCGTTTTACCTTCTCGCAGTACAAGGCAAGCATCCAATTGCAATTTTAACCTGCCCAAATGTAACAATGTATATGGTGAACGCCTGGGATATGGAACGAACTACCGATACAGGTTAAAGCAGCGAGAAATATTAAAATGACCATTAAACTGCATTACAAGTGCAATGAAACTGTGCCTCAAACTCTTATGTGAATTTTTTTGTCATATTTTTCTCTTGGATTCGTTGTCTGTACTTCGTAAACATGTTGTATTCCACTTGTTTAATATATTGATGTATACATCTCAATCGTTACCCGCCATAGTTGCTCAGTGGCTATGGTGTTGGGTTGCTGAGCACGAGGTCGTGGGATCGAATCACGGCCGCGGCGGCCGCATTTCGATGGGGGCGAAATGCCAAAACACCCGTGTACTTAGATTTAGGTGCATGTTAAAGAACCCCAGGTGGTCGAAATTTCCGGAGTCCTCCACTACGGCGTGCCTCATAATCAGAAAGTGGTTTTGGCACGTTAAACCATATAATTTAATTTTTTTAAATCTCAATTGTTCTTCAGCCCTTCACTCTCTGCGACTGAATTGCTTGTAATTTTTGTATTGGATCGGCCACTAGCCTTTGCAGCTATCGTTCCAAACAGTGTTTTGTACATAATTTATGTTTTGTTGAATAAAGGTTCACATTTTAAAAAATCCACGCTACTTCTCCGGTGAAGTCATCTAGAGTCACGTAAGACGGATGGACAATGTCCATGGTGGCGGCACTGTCTCGTAGCACCCGGCATGGCTTGCCATTAAAAGGCAGATCGTGAAGATATGGGCGTAAAAGTTTCATGTTCTCGTCTCTTTCGTCCACGTATGAAAAACTACGCTAGGCTTCACGCAGTTCGCAGCGATATGTCCAAGTTTGTGGCACTTATTAGCAGCGGATCCGTCGAAAGGATTCGAATTCCCTTTTCTGCTCTTTTTGGACGGCTTCGCCATTTGACGTCTCTTCGCTCTTTTCTGGCGTCCTTTTCCCTGCGTTTACATGCTCCGATCATATCGTCTGCGATCCCTTTTTGAACGGAAGTTGTTTGCGCGGTCCATTTGGACCGTTCGAAATTCCGTCCTCGGCGTTCAGCTTTCTATGCGTTGCGTACTCTTCGGCTGATTCGGTCGCCCTTTCCACAGTGTTTACGTTTCCTCTGTCTTGCACCCACAGCTTCACAGATTGTGGGGTGCTTTTGTAACACTGCTCTAGACACATACATTCAATAATCATCTCCGCTCTCGCATGCTTCCGCGCTTTTCAATCACTCGACTAGCCTTGCCCTTAAGCCGTATGCCAATTCCAGTATCCCTCGCTGTCCTTCTTGCCCGTGCTTCGAAACCTTTGCCGAAAAGCTTCGGCTGAAAGGCGGTGCTTCTTCAAGAGGCTAGCCTTAACCTTCCCATAATCATATCCGTCTTGCGCACTGAGTCTGGCTGTTACTTCAGAAGCTTCACACGACAGTATAGACAGCGACAGGAGCGGCCATGTACTGGGAGCGAAGTTCATGCTCTCGCAAGTCTTTTCAAAATTTACTAGGAACAACCCTATGCCGTTCCTGACTTCAAATGGCTTTAACACCCTGTCCATGCGGTATGATTCTGCCTCACTTGATCGTTCCAGAGCCCCTTCACTCGCCAGAGACAATTCCAAATGTTTACTTTCAAGTAGAAGCTGCATTTTGCTTAGCAGGCGTTCCTCTCTGTCCCGTTCATCTCTCTCTCTCTCTCTGTCTGTCCCGCGTTTCTCTTTTCCTAAAAAGTTCTAACCCGATTTCAATTTTCTCCTCACTGTCCTGCTCGAAAATAATCTTTCATATTTCCGATTTCATCATTTCCTTGTGCACCTCTAGGCCTAGTTCTTCACCGACAGCCAACAATTCGTCTCTCAGCAGTATCCTCAAATCCATGATTGCTGCTTTACTACCTTGGTCCTGCTCACTAACCATAACTACGTAAACACAACCTAGCTAACAATCAGCAATCTAGCTTCCGTACTGTTCTAAACTGAACAACCGCAAAATGAAGCCTAGAGGGTCAAAGCAAAAACCAAGCACTCACGTCGCAAAGTCCGTCTCATCGTTGCCAGCCTTGGCAGCGATGAAGGCGACAATAAGAGCTGGTGTCGGGCACGTCAAAAGGGGCCCATGTCGTCGTCCGACTCATCCACGCTAAGGAGGTTGTTGAAGGGAGGAACGTGCTCTCATCGAGGACTACTGGATTTACTTACAATATCTACATGAGAATTTGACAACGTTACATCTGATCAGTCTAGCATGACTGAAGTGAAGCACACACAGGAGCCGAACAAGTTCGCTTAAACCCCCTTTGTCCTACCTAGATCGTTAGTCCAGGGAAAACTGCCACCCCCCTTCATTCAATTGGAGCGCCCAAAGTCGTCGAAGGACCCGCGGTTGGTGCGAGGATTCACACAATCACTCCCGCACCTTTTTTCACTGAACACACAGAACGGAAGATAGCTTCGTAGACAGGGATTCCCATGCTTGACTGAAGCTGATGCGTCTTGGTTCCTGGGATGACCCCGCAGTTAGCTGGAGCGTCTGTCAAACGACCGTGGCGGCTACTGGAGTCCGTGAGGGCACGCCTTAGAACACCCTTTTCCACAAGTCTCTTGTTCCCGTTGGTCAGTGAAGGCGACAATGAACCAACCAAGAATACTCGGTCCGCCAAACGTGTCTCGCCTTGCTGGCGCCGGTAGTTTGGCCGTGGGAGACGCATTGTTAGCTTCACGAAGCAATTCGTCGCAGTGGGGCAGGAGAGGCTAGAAGTTCACTAGCCCCGCTGGCCGATTCTAGCATCTATCGTTCAGTTTGACGAAGGCAAACGTGCAGACTGAACAAGCTATACACGTCATATAGTCAGGTAACACTCCCTCCAACCTTGTATTGGTGACGTCTTGAGGAGATAATGTCAAGCTGTACGTAGGTATTCTTAATTTAGGCTATTATATGTATACATAAGCGTCCTTCAGTTAAACTTGGTCTTGTATGCTGTTCAGAAGCTATTCCATCGCAGACATTCCATGCTCTTCAAATGTAGGAATGACATAACCAAACCTAACGTATGTTAATAATTAATTATGGGGTTTTAGGTGCCAAAACCACTTTCTGATTATGAGGTACGCCGTAGTGGAGGACTCCGGAAATTTCTACCACCTGGGGTTCTTTAAGGTACACCTAAATCTAAGTACACGGGTGTTTTCGCATTTCGCCCCCACCGAAATGCGGCCGCCGTGGCCCGGATTCGATCCCGCGACCTCGTGCTCAGCAGGCGAACACCATAGCCACTGAGCAACCACGGCGGGTAAACCTAACGTATGTGCTGCCACCGTGAGCCATTATTTTGCAAACCGCATACACACGTGTTTCACTAGAGTGTGCCATGCTTGGAACACACAGCTACCGTCTATTTTGCAACCCACGTTGATCAAATGACCTAGCTATAACAACGTATGACCAGCTATGAAAGTTCAGCTGTGCAGGCTTGAAGGTCAAGATTTATCCGCAACAGAAAAGCATGCGTGCACTCAAATTGCTGCAAATAAGTGCGATGACTAGCATCGTTTGTCAGAGAAAATAGACATGAAAGGCAACAATACTTATTACTCAGATGATGGTGAATACAGCGCAAGTGCT
This sequence comes from Dermacentor andersoni, assembly GCF_023375885.2. NCBI lineage: Eukaryota > Metazoa > Arthropoda > Arachnida > Ixodida > Ixodidae > Dermacentor > Dermacentor andersoni. Next base: position 10,457,602 of record NC_092814.1, read on the forward strand.
TTTCATCACTTGACATATATCAGGACATTGTCGCCCGACAACTAAAGTTTCCGCACATAACAAAATTTAAAAAACGTTGACATACAAACACAGCAGCAGTTCTGAATGCTGCTGAACTTGCTAACGTATTTCGGAAGCAGATGGAAAGTTTGACAGTATCAACAGTAGTCTGTACAAGCTGCTATGTCGGTGAACGTGTATAAGCAGACATGGCATGTGTACACAAAGTAGAAAATAAAGATGTACGAAAACAGCTGGCATCCTGGTAACTATTTTCCTTCATATAAAAAGTCACAGTTTCTCCCGAAAGTCGAAGCATCCATTGCGATAGCAAATTAGTAGACAGTTATACGAAGTAAGGACCGTAGTTTTATTGGCCGTATAAACTTGGAAACATTCACTTACTAATTGAATTAACAAGCATGGTGTCAGTGCGCACAAGCTTACATGAACACATCACACCCGTTGTGTTCGATATGTTTATGGAAATCATGACAAAATATCATCCGAATGTGACAAGGATAGTAAAAAATAATGAGTCCCGAAATAACTGGCCAAAATTTTAAAGTAACTGCCTTCTATCGTTAAATTAATTGAAAAGTAAATATTAAATTCAATGTATTCAGTTTCGCTTAAAGGTGAAACACCGATTGCGATAGCCAATTAGTAGATCACTATACGAAATAAGGATAGCAGTTTTATCGGCCATATAAACTTGCAAATATGTGCTTACTAAATAAATTGACAATGAGAGAATGTGTAAGCACGACTTAATGAGGACGTAGAAAGATACACACACAGAGACAGCGCTGTCTCTGTGTGTCTGTTTATTTCTACGTCCTGATTCAGTCGCTCTTACACATTCTATCATGGATTCAAACTAACTAGCCCAGCAACATGCTTTAACTAAATTAACAAGCACGGTGTCGCGCTTGTACAAGTCACCATGAGCACATCTCGCTCGATGAGCGCGGAACCTCGCTGTCAAAACGCTGGAGTGAGAAATAGCGGCAGCAGCAGCGAGCCAACTGACCTCCGTGCACCTCTCGCTTCAGCGCGAACGAAACGTCGAAAGCACAGCGCATACGAACCTACCGGCACTACGCGCACTCAGCAAACATCTCAGATCGTTTCGAAGATGAGGCGCGCACTTTGGCCACGTCGCTTTCAAGATATGGCGCCCGCACGGCGTCAGCCGAGCGCTCCCCTCCTCCGTTCCGCGACAGGAGAGGGCCGCGAGATCGAGTGCGCCGGCTCGCACGCCTTCTCTCTCGCGCATATAGGTGCGCGGGGACGATTTCATCGCCCGTGAACTTCACACGTAATCTCACGGCGACGCCGACGGCAGAAATGCGCCTGGAGTGTATATAATCGTTATCGCAATAAAAAGCAGCAAAGTCCTTTGCTGTGCCATCAGTTCTCTAATAGGTAAGATGCTGCCAACCACTTCGGTTGGCAACAGCGGCTGTGGCAACAAGTTTCTGCCGCTAATCCCACGCATTTCACTACGCAGGCGCCGAGGCACTGCTTTCAGCAGTCACCATTCCAAGCCGTCGGCATCAACCCTTGAGGACGACAGATCGACACGTGCATCTGCTTGCAGTGACGAGTGGAAGTGGGCCCTGACGTGGCGCTGCCATCGACCCTGCCATCGACGCTACTTAAGCGGGACCGCACTCATCGCTCTGCACTTCGGTTGGCAGCAGCGGCTGTGGCAACAAGTTTCTGCCGCTAATCCCACGCATTGCACTACGCAGCCGCCGAGGCAGTGCTTTCAGCGGTCACCATTCCAAGCCGTCGGTATCATCCCTTGAGGACGACAGATCGACACGTGCATCTGCTTGCAGTGACCAGTGGAAGTGGGCCCTGACGTAGCGCTGCCATCGACGCTACTTAAGCGGGACCGCACTCATCGCCCTGCACTTCGGTTGGCCGCAGCGGCTGTGGCAACAAGTTTCTGCCGCTAATCCCACGCATTGCACTACGCAGGCGCCGAGGCAGTGCTTTCAGCGGTCACCACTCCAAGCCGTCGGTATCATCCCTTGAGGACGACAGATCGACACGTGCATCTGCTTGCAGTGACGAGTGGAAGTGGGCCCTGACGTGGCGCTGCCATCGACGCTTCCATCGACGCTACTTAAGCGGGACCTCACTCATCGCTCTGCACTTCGGTTGGCAGCAGCGGCTGTGGCAACAAATTTCTGCCGCTAATCCCACGCATTGCACTACGCAGGCGCCGAGGCAGTGCTTTCAGCGGTCACCACTCCAAGCCGTCGGTATCATCCCTTGAGGACGACAGATCGACACGTGCATCTGCTTGCAGAGACGAGTGGAAGTGGGCCCTGACGTAGCGCTGCCATCGACGCTTCCATCGACGCTACTTAAGCGGGACCTCACTCATCGCTCGGCACTTCGGTTGGCAGCAGCGGCTGTGAAAACAAATTTCTGCCGCTAATCCCACGCATTGCACTACGCAGGCGCCGAGGCAGTGCTTTCAGCGGTCACCACTCCAAGCCGTCGGCATCAATTCTTGAGGACGACAGATCAACACGTGCATCTGCTTGCAGTGACGAGTGGAAGTGGGCCCGTACGTGGCGCAGCCATCGACGCTACTTAAGCGGGACCGCACACATCGCTCTGCACTTCGGTTGGCAGCAGCGGCTGTGGCAACAAGTTTCTGCCGCTAATCCCACGCATTTCACTACGCAGGCGCCGAGGCAGTGCTTTCAGCGGTCACCATTCCAAGCCGTCGGTATCATCCCTTGAGGACGACAGATCGACACGTGCATCTGCTTCCAGTGACGAGTGGAAGTGGGCCCTGACGTGGCGCTGCCATCAACGCTGCCATCGACGCTACTTAAGGGGGACCGCACTCATCGCTCTGCACTTCGGTTGGCAGCAGCGGCTGTGGCAACAAGTTTCTGCCGCTAATCCCACGCATTTCACTACGCAGGCGCCGAGGCAGTGCTTTCAGCGGTCACCATTCCAAGCCGTCGGTATCATCCCTTGAGGACGACAGATCGACACGTGCATCTGCTTGCAGTGACGAGTGCAAGTGGGCCCTGACGTGGCGCAGCCATCGACGCTACTTAAGCGGGACCGCACACATCGCTCTGCACTTCGGTTGGCAGCAGCGGCTGTGGCAACAAGTTTCTGCCGCTAATCCCACGCATTTCACTACGCAGGCGCCGAGGCAGTGCTTTCAGCGGTCACCATTCCAAGCCGTCGGTATCATCCCTTGAGGACGACAGATCGACACGTGCATCTGCTTGCAGTAACGAGTGGAAGTGGGCCCTGACGTGGCGCTGCCATCGACGCTGCCATCGACGCTACTTAAGCGGGACCTCACTCATCGCTCTGCACTTCGGTTGGCAGCAGCGGCTGTGGCAACAAGTTTCTGTCGCTAATCCCACGCATTTCACTACGCAGCCGCCGAGGCAGTGCTTTCAGCGGTCACCATTCCAAGCCGGCGGTATCATCCCTTGAGGACGACAGATCGACACGTGCATCTGCTTGCAGTGACGAGTGGAAGTGGGCCCTGACGTGGCGCTGCCATCGACGCTGCCATCGACGCTACTTAAGCGGGACCGCACTCATCGCTCTGCACTTCGGTTGGCCGCAGCGGCTGTGGCAACAAGTTTCTGTTGCTAATCCCACGCATTGCACTACGCAGGCGCCGAGGCAGTGCTTTCAGCGGTCACCACTCCAAGCCGTCGGTATCATCCCTTGAGGACGACAGATCGACACGTGCATCTGCTTGCAGAGACGAGTGGAAGTGGGCCCTGACGTAGCGCTGCCATCGACGCTTCCATCGACGCTACTTAAGCGGGACCTCACTCATCGCTCTGCACTTCGGTTGGCAGCAGCGGCTGTGAAAACAAATTTCTGCCGCTAATCCCACGCATTGCACTACGCAGGCGCCGAGGCAGTGCTTTCAGCGGTCACCACTCCAAGCCGTCGGCATCAATTCTTGAGGACGACAGATCGACACGTGCATCTGCTTGCAGTGACGAGTGGAAGTGGGCCCGTACGTGGCGCAGCCATCGACGCTACTTAAGCGGGACCGCACACATCGCTCTGCACTTCGGTTGGCAGCAGCGGCTGTGGCAACAAGTTTCTGCCGCTAATCCCACGCATTTCACTACGCAGACGCCGAGGCAGTGCTTTCAGCGGTCACCATTCCAAGCCGTCGGTATCATCCCTTGAGGACGACAGATCGACACGTGCATCTGCTTCCAGTGACGAGTGGAAGTGGGCCCTGACGTGGCGCTGCCATCAACGCTGGCATCGACGCTACTTAAGCGGGACCGCACTCATCGCTCTGCACTTCGGTTGGCAGCAGCGGCTGTGGCAACAAGTTTCTGCCGCTAATCCCACGCATTTCACTACGCAGGCGCCGAGGCAGTGCTTTCAGCGGTCACCATTCCAAGCCGTCGGCATCAACCCTTGAGGACGACAGATCGACACGTGCATCTGCTTGCAGTGACGAGTGGAAGTGGGCCCGTACGTGGCGCAGCCATCGACGCTACTTAAGCGGGACCGCACACATCGCTCTGCACTTCGGTTGGCAGCAGCGGCTGTGGCAACAAGTTTCTGCCGCTAATCCCACGCATTTCACTACGCAGGCGCCGAGGCAGTGCTTTCAGCGGTCACCATTCCAAGCCGTCGGTATCATCCCTTGAGGACGACAGATCGACACGTGCATCTGCTTCCAGTGACGAGTGGAAGTGGGCCCTGACGTGGCGCTGCCATCAACGCTGCCATCGACGCTACTTAAGCGGGACCTCACTCATCGCTCTGCACTTCGGTTGGCAGCAGCGGCTGTGGCAACAAGTTTCTGTCGCTAATCCCACGCATTTCACTACGCAGCCGCCGAGGCAGTGCTTTCAGCGGTCACCATTCCAAGCCGTCGGTATCATCCCTTGAGGACGACAGATCGACACGTGCATCTGCTTGCAGTGACGAGTGGAAGTGGGCCCTGACGTGGCGCTGCCATCGACGCTGCCATCGACGCTACTTAAGCGGGACCGCACTCATCGCTCTGCACTTCGGTTGGCCGCAGCGGCTGTGGCAACAAGTTTCTGTTGCTAATCCCACGCATTGCACTACGCAGGCGCCGAGGCAGTGCTTTCAGCGGTCACCACTCCAAGCCGTCGGTATCATCCCTTGAGGACGACAGATCGACACGTGCATCTGCTTGCAGAGACGAGTGGAAGTGGGCCCTGACGTAGCGCTGCCATCGACGCTTCCATCGACGCTACTTAAGCGGGACCTCACTCATCGCTCTGCACTTCGGTTGGCAGCAGCGGCTGTGAAAACAAATTTCTGCCGCTAATCCCACGCATTGCACTACGCAGGCGCCGAGGCAGTGCTTTCAGCGGTCACCACTCCAAGCCGTCGGCATCAATTCTTGAGGACGACAGATCGACACGTGCATCTGCTTGCAGTGACGAGTGGAAGTGGGCCCGTACGTGGCGCAGCCATCGACGCTACTTAAGCGGGACCGCACACATCGCTCTGCACTTCGGTTGGCAGCAGCGGCTGTGGCAACAAGTTTCTGCCGCTAATCCCACGCATTTCACTACGCAGGCGCCGAGGCAGTGCTTTCAGCGGTCACCATTCCAAGCCGTCGGTATCATCCCTTGAGGACGACAGATCGACACGTGCATCTGCTTCCAGTGACGAGTGGAAGTGGGCCCTGACGTGGCGCTGCCATCAACGCTGCCATCGACGCTACTTAAGCGGGACGACACTCATCGCTCTACACTTCGGTTGGCAGCAGCGGCTGTGGCAACAAGTTTCTGCCGCTAATCCCACGCATTTCACTACGCAGGCACCGAGGCAGTGCTTTCAGCGGTCACCATTCCAAGCCGTCGGTATCATCCCTTGAGGGCGACAGGTCGGCACGTGCATCTGCTTGCAGTGACGAGTGGAAGTGGGCCCTGACGTGGCGCTGCCATTGACGCTGCCATCGACGCTACTTAGCGGGACCGCACTCATCGCTCTACACTTCGGTTGGCAGCAGCGGCTGTGGCAACAAGTTTCTGCCGCTAATCCCACGCATTTCACTACGCAGGCGCCGAGGCAGTGCTTTCAGCGGTCACCATTCCAAGCCGTCGGCATCAACCCTTGAGGACGACAGATCGACACGTGCATCTGCTTGCAGTGACGACTGGAAGTGGGCCCGTACGTGGCGCAGCCATCGACGCTACTTAAGCGAGACCGCACACATCGCTCTGCACTTCGGTTGGCAGCAGCGGCTGTGGCAACAAGTTTCTGCCGCTAATCCCACGCATTTCACTACGCAGGCGCCGAGGCAGTGCTTTCAGCGGTCACCATTCCAAGCCGTCGGTATCATCCCTTGAGGACGACAGATCGACACGTGCATCTGCTTCCAGTGACGAGTGGAAGTGGGCTCTGACGTGGCGCTGCCATCGACGCTGCCATCGACGCTACTTAAACGGGACCGCACTCATCGCTCTGCACTTCGGTTGGCAGCAGCGGCTGTGGCAACAAGTTTCTGCCGCTAATCTCACGCATTTCACTACGCAGGCGCCGAGGCAGTGCTTTCAGCGGTCACCATTCCAAGCCGTCGGCATCTACCCTTGAGGACGACAGATCGACACGTGCATCTGCTTGCAGTGACGAGTGCAAGTGGGCCCTGACGTGGCGCTGCCATCGACGCTGCCATCGACGCTACTTAAGCGGGACCGCACTCATCGCTCTGCACTTCGGTTGGCCGCAGCGGCTGTGGCAACAAGTTTCTGTTGCTAATCCCACGCATTGCACTACGCAGGCGCCGAGGCAGTGCTTTCAGCGGTCACCACTCCAAGCCGTCGGTATCATCCCTTGAGGACGACAGATCGACACGTGCATCTGCTTGCAGAGACGAGTGGAAGTGGGCCCTGACGTAGCGCTGCCATCGACGCTTCCATCGACGCTACTTAAGCGGGACCTCACTCATCGCTCGGCACTTCGGTTGGCAGCAGCGGCTGTGAAAACAAATTTCTGCCGCTAATCCCACGCATTGCACTACGCAGGCGCCGAGGCAGTGCTTTCAGCGGTCACCACTCCAAGCCGTCGGCATCAATTCTTGAGGACGACAGATCAACACGTGCATCTGCTTGCAGTGACGAGTGGAAGTGGGCCCGTACGTGGCGCAGCCATCGACGCTACTTAAGCGGGACCGCACACATCGCTCTGCACTTCGGTTGGCAGCAGCGGCTGTGGCAACAAGTTTCTGCCGCTAATCCCACGCATTTCACTACGCAGGCGCCGAGGCAGTGCTTTCAGCGGTCACCATTCCAAGCCGTCGGTATCATCCCTTGAGGACGACAGATCGACACGTGCATCTGCTTCCAGTGACGAGTGGAAGTGGGCCCTGACGTGGCGCTGCCATCAACGCTGCCATCGACGCTACTTAAGGGGGACCGCACTCATCGCTCTGCACTTCGGTTGGCAGCAGCGGCTGTGGCAACAAGTTTCTGCCGCTAATCCCACGCATTTCACTACGCAGGCGCCGAGGCAGTGCTTTCAGCGGTCACCATTCCAAGCCGTCGGTATCATCCCTTGAGGACGACAGATCGACACGTGCATCTGCTTCCAGTGACGAGTGGAAGTGGGCTCTGACGTGGCGCTGCCATCGACGCTGCCATCGACGCTACTTAAACGGGACCGCACTCATCGCTCTGCACTTCGGTTGGCAGCAGCGGCTGTGGCAACAAGTTTCTGCCGCTAATCTCACGCATTTCACTACGCAGGCGCCGAGGCAGTGCTTTCAGCGGTCACCATTCCAAGCCGTCGGTATCATCCCTTGAGGGCGACAGGTCGGCACGTGCATCTGCTTGCAGTGACGAGTGGAAGTGGGCCCTGACGTGGCGCTGCCATTGACGCTGCCATCGACGCTACTTAGCGGGACCGCACTCATCGCTCTACACTTCGGTTGGCAGCAGCGGCTGTGGCAACAAGTTTCTGCCGCTAATCCCACGCATTTCACTACGCAGGCGCCGAGGCAGTGCTTTCAGCGGTCACCATTCCAAGCCGTCGGCATCAACCCTTGAGGACGACAGATCGACACGTGCATCTGCTTGCAGTGACGACTGGAAGTGGGCCCGTACGTGGCGCAGCCATCGACGCTACTTAAGCGAGACCGCACACATCGCTCTGCACTTCGGTTGGCAGCAGCGGCTGTGGCAACAAGTTTCTGCCGCTAATCCCACGCATTTCACTACGCAGGCGCCGAGGCAGTGCTTTCAGCGGTCACCATTCCAAGCCGTCGGTATCATCCCTTGAGGACGACAGATCGACACGTGCATCTGCTTCCAGTGACGAGTGGAAGTGGGCTCTGACGTGGCGCTGCCATCGACGCTGCCATCGACGCTACTTAAACGGGACCGCACTCATCGCTCTGCACTTCGGTTGGCAGCAGCGGCTGTGGCAACAAGTTTCTGCCGCTAATCTCACGCATTTCACTACGCAGGCGCCGAGGCAGTGCTTTCAGCGGTCACCATTCCAAGCCGTCGGCATCTACCCTTGAGGACGACAGATCGACACGTGCATCTGCTTGCAGTGACGAGTGCAAGTGGGCCCTGACGTGGCGCTGCCATCGACGCTGCCATCGACGCTACTTAAGCGGGACCGCACTCATCGCTCTGCACTTCGGTTGGCCGCAGCGGCTGTGGCAACAAGTTTCTGTTGCTAATCCCACGCATTGCACTACGCAGGCGCCGAGGCAGTGCTTTCAGCGGTCACCACTCCAAGCCGTCGGTATCATCCCTTGAGGACGACAGATCGACACGTGCATCTGCTTGCAGAGACGAGTGGAAGTGGGCCCTGACGTAGCGCTGCCATCGACGCTTCCATCGACGCTACTTAAGCGGGACCTCACTCATCGCTCGGCACTTCGGTTGGCAGCAGCGGCTGTGAAAACAAATTTCTGCCGCTAATCCCACGCATTGCACTACGCAGGCGCCGAGGCAGTGCTTTCAGCGGTCACCACTCCAAGCCGTCGGCATCAATTCTTGAGGACGACAGATCAACACGTGCATCTGCTTGCAGTGACGAGTGGAAGTGGGCCCGTACGTGGCGCAGCCATCGACGCTACTTAAGCGGGACCGCACACCTCGCTCTGCACTTCGGTTGGCAGCAGCGGCTGTGGCAACAAGTTTCTGCCGCTAATCCCACGCATTTCACTACGCAGGCGCCGAGGCAGTGCTTTCAGCGGTCACCATTCCAAGCCGTCGGTATCATCCCTTGAGGACGACAGATCGACACGTGCATCTGCTTCCAGTGACGAGTGGAAGTGGGCCCTGACGTGGCGCTGCCATCAACGCTGCCATCGACGCTACTTAAGGGGGACCGCACTCATCGCTCTGCACTTCGGTTGGCAGCAGCGGCTGTGGCAACAAGTTTCTGCCGCTAATCCCACGCATTTCACTACGCAGGCGCCGAGGCAGTGCTTTCAGCGGTCACCATTCCAAGCCGTCGGTATCATCCCTTGAGGACGACAGATCGACACGTGCATCTGCTTCCAGTGACGAGTGGAAGTGGGCTCTGACGTGGCGCTGCCATCGACGCTGCCATCGACGCTACTTAAACGGGACCGCACTCATCGCTCTGCACTTCGGTTGGCAGCAGCGGCTGTGGCAACAAGTTTCTGCCGCTAATCTCACGCATTTCACTACGCAGGCGCCGAGGCAGTGCTTTCAGCGGTCACCATTCCAAGCCGTCGGAATCTACCCTTGAGGACGACAGATCGACACGTGCATCTGCTTGCAGTGACGAGTGCAAGTGGGCCCTGACGTGGCGCAGCCATCGACGCTACTTCAGCGGGACCGCACACATCGCTCTGCACTTCGGTTGGCAGCAGCGGCTGTGGCAACAAGTTTCTGCCGCTAATCCCACGCATTTCACTACGCAGGCGCCGAGGCAGTGCTTTCAGCGGTCACCATTCCAAGCCGTCGGTATCATCCCTTGAGGACGACAGATCGACACGTGCATCTGCTTGCAGTAACGAGTGGAAGTGGGCCCTGACGTGGCGCTGCCATCGACGCTGCCATCGACGCTACTTAAGCGGGACCTCACTCATCGCTCTGCACTTCGGTTGGCAGCAGCGGCTGTGGCAACAAGTTTCTGTCGCTAATCCCACGCATTTCACTACGCAGCCGCCGAGGCAGTGCTTTCAGCGGTCACCATTCCAAGCCGTCGGTATCATCCCTTGAGGACGACAGATCGACACGTGCATCTGCTTGCAGTGACGAGTGGAAGTGGGCCCTGACGTGGCGCTGCCATCGACGCTGCCATCGACGCTACTTAAGCGGGATCGCACTCATCGCTCTGCACTTCGGTTGGCCGCAGCGGCTGTGGCAACAAGTTTCTGTTGCTAATCCCACGCATTGCACTACGCAGGCGCCGAGGCAGTGCTTTCAGCGGTCACCACTCCAAGCCGTCGGTATCATCCCTTGAGGACGACAGATCGACACGTGCATCTGCTTGCAGAGACGAGTGGAAGTGGGCCCTGACGTAGCGCTGCCATCGACGCTTCCATCGACGCTACTTAAGCGGGACCTCACTCATCGCTCTGCACTTCGGTTGGCAGCAGCGGCTGTGAAAACAAATTTCTGCCGCTAATCCCACGCATTGCACTACGCAGGCGCCGAGGCAGTGCTTTCAGCGGTCACCACTCCAAGCCGTCGGCATCAATTCTTGAGGACGACAGATCGACACGTGCATCTGCTTGCAGTGACGAGTGGAAGTGGGCCCGTACGTGGCGCAGCCATCGACGCTACTTAAGCGGGACCGCACACATCGCTCTGCACTTCGGTTGGCAGCAGCGGCTGTGGCAACAAGTTTCTGCCGCTAATCCCACGCATTTCACTACGCAGGCGCCGAGGCAGTGCTTTCAGCGGTCACCATTCCAAGCCGTCGGTATCATCCCTTGAGGACGACAGATCGACACGTGCATCTGCTTCCAGTGACGAGTGGAAGTGGGCCCTGACGTGGCGCTGCCATCAACGCTGCCATCGACGCTACTTAAGCGGGACCGCACACATCGCTCTGCACTTCGGTTGGCAGCAGCGGCTGTGGCAACAAGTTTCTGCCGCTAATCCTACGCATTTCACTACGCAGGCGCCGAGGCAGTGCTTTCAGCGGTCACCATTCCAAGCCGTCGGTATCATCCCTTGAGGACGACAGATCGACACGTGCATCTGCTTCCAGTGACGAGTGGAAGTGGGCCCTGACGTGGCGCTGCCATCAACGCTGCCATCGACGCTACTTAAGCGGGACCTCACTCATCGCTCTGCACTTCGGTTGGCAGCAGCGGCTGTGGCAACAAGTTTCTGTCGCTAATCCCACGCATTTCACTACGCAGCCGCCGAGGCAGTGCTTTCAGCGGTCACCATTCCAAGCCGTCGGTATCATCCCTTGAGGACGACAGATCGACACGTGCATCTGCTTGCAGTGACGAGTGGAAGTGGGCCCTGACGTGGCGCTGCCATCGACGCTGCCATCGACGCTACTTAAGCGGGACCGCACTCATCGCTCTGCACTTCGGTTGGCCGCAGCGGCTGTGGCAACAAGTTTCTGTTGCTAATCCCACGCATTGCACTACGCATGCGCCGAGGCAGTGCTTTCAGCGGTCACCACTCCAAGCCGTCGGTATCATCCCTTGAGGACGACAGATCGACACGTGCATCTGCTTGCAGAGACGAGTGGAAGTGGGCCCTGACGTAGCGCTGCCATCGACGCTTCCATCGACGCTACTTAAGCGGGACCTCACTCATCGCTCTGCACTTCGGTTGGTAGCAGCGGCTGTGAAAACAAATTTCTGCCGCTAATCCCACGCATTGCACTACGCAGGCGCCGAGGCGGTGCTTTCAGCGGTCACCACTCCAAGCCGTCGGCATCAATTCTTGAGGACGACAGATCGACACGTGCATCTGCTTGCAGTGACGAGTGGAAGTGGGCCCGTACGTGGCGCAGCCATCGACGCTACTTAAGCGGGACCGCACACATCGCTCTGCACTTCGGTTGGCAGCAGCGGCTGTGGCAACAAGTTTCTGCCGCTAATCCCACGCATTTCACTACGCAGGCGCCGAGGCAGTGCTTTCAGCGGTCACCATTCCAAGCCGTCGGTATCATCCCTTGAGGACGACAGATCGACACGTGCATCTGCTTCCAGTGACGAGTGGAAGTGGGCCCTGACGTGGCGCTGCCATCAACGCTGCCATCGACGCTACTTAAGCGGGACCGCACTCATCGCTCTGCACTTCGGTTGGCAGCAGCGGCTGTGGCAACAAGTTTCTGCCGCTAATCCCACGCATTTCACTACGCAGGCGCCGAGGCAGTGCTTTCAGCGGTCACCATTCCAAGCCGTCGGCATCAACCCTTGAGGACGACAGATCGACACGTGCATCTGCTTGCAGTGACGAGTGGAAGTGGGCCCTGACGTGGCGCAGCCATCGACGCTACTTAAGCGGGACCGCACACGTCGCTCTGCACTTCGGTTGGCAGCAGCGGCTGTGGCAACAAGTTTCTACCGCTAATCCCACGCATTTCACTACGTAGGCGCCGAGGCAGTGCTTTCAGCGGTCACCATTCCAAGCCGTCGGTATCATCCCTTGAGGACGACAGATCGACACGTGCATCTGCTTCCAGTGACGAGTGGAAGTGGGCTCTGACGTGGCGCTGCCATCGACGCTGCCATCGACGCTACTTAAGCGGGACCGCACTCATCGCTCTGCACTTCGGTTGGCAGAGGCGGCTGTGGCAACAAGTTTCTGCCGCTAATCCCACGCATTTCACTACGCAGGCGCCGAGGCAGTGCTTTCAGCGGTCACCATTCCAAGCCGTCGGTATCATCCCTTGAGGACGACAGATCCACACGTGCATCTGCTTGCAGTAACGAGTGGAAGTGGGCCCCGACGTGGCGCTGCCATCTACGCTGCCATCGACGCTACTTAAGCGGGACCTCACTCATCGCTCTGCACTTCGGTTGGTAGCAGCGGCTGTGGCAACAAGTTTCTGTCGCTAATCCCACGCATTTCACTACGCAACCGCCGAGGCAGTGATTTCAGCGGTCACCATTCCAAGCCGTCGGTATCATCCCTTGAGGACGACAGATCGACACGTGCATCTGCTTGCAGTGACGAGTGGAAGTGGGCCCTGACATGGCGCTGCCATCGACGCTGCCATCGACGCTACTTAAACGGGACCGCAATCATCGCTCTGCACTTCGGTTGGCCGCAGCGGCTGTGGCAACAAGTTTCTGCCGCTAATCCCACGCATTGCACTACGCAGGCGCCGAGGCAGTGCTTTCAGCGGTCACCACTCCAAACCGTCGGTATCATCCCTTGAGGACGACAGATCGACACGTGCATCTGCTTGCAGTGACGAGTGGAAGTGGGCCCTGACGTGGCGCTGCCATCGACGCTTCCATCGACGCTACTTAAGCGGGACCTCACTCATCGTTCTGCACTTCGGTTGGCAGCAGCGGCTGTGGCAACAAATTTCTGCCGCTAATCCCACGCATTGCACTACGCAGGCGCCGAGGCAGTGCTTTCAGCGGTCACCACTCCAAGCCGTCGGTATCATCCCTTGAGGACGACAGATCGACACGTGCATCTGCTTGCAGTAACGAGTGGAAGTGGGCCCTGACGTGGCGCTGCTATCGACGCTGCCATCGACGCTACTTAAGCGGGATGACACTCATCGCTCTACACTTCGGTTGGCAGCAGCGGCTGTGGCAACAAGTTTCTGCCGCTAATCCCACGCATTTCACTACGCAGGCACCGAGGCAGTGCTTTCAGCGGTCACCATTCCAAGCCGTCGGTATCATCCCTTGAGGGCGACAGATCGGCACGTGCATCTGCTTGCAGTGACGAGTGGAAGTGGGCCCTGACGTGGCGCTGCCATTGACGCTGCCATCGACGCTACTTAAGTGGGACCGCACTCATCGCTCTACACTTCGGTTGGCAGCAGCGGCTGTCGCAACAAGTTTCTGCCGCTAATCCCACGCATTGCACTACGCAGGCGCCGAGGCAGTGCTTTCAGCGGTCACCATTCCAAGCCGTCGGTATCATCCCTTGAGGACGACAGAGCGACACGTGCATCTGCTTGGAGTCACGAGTGGAAGTGGGCCCTGACGTGGCGCTGCCATCGACGCTGCCATCGACGCTACTTAAGTGGGACCGCACTCATCGCTCTCTACTTCGGATGGCAGCAGCGGCTGTGGCAACAAGTTTCTGCCGCTAATCCTACGCATTTCACTACGCAGGCGCCGAGGCAGTGCTTTCAGCGGTCACCATTCCAAGCCGTCGGCATCAACCCTTGAGGACGACAGATCGACACGTGCATCTGCTTGCAGTGACGACTGGAAGTGGGCCCGTACGTGGCGCAGCCATCGACGCTACTTAAGCGGGACCGCACACATCGCTCTGCACTTCGGTTGGCAGCAGCGGCTGTGGCAACAAGTTTCTGCCGCTAATCCCACGCATTTCATTACGCAGGCGCCGAGGCAGTGCTTTCAGCGGTCACCATTCCAAGCCGTCGGTATCATCCCTTGAGGACGACAGATGGACACGTGCATCTGCTTCCAGTGACGAGTGGAAGTGGGCCCTGACGTGGCGCTGCCATCGACGCTGCCATCGACGCTACTTAAACGGGACCGCACTCATCGCTCTGCACTTCGGTTGGCAGCAGCGGCTGTGGCAACAAGTTTCTGCCGCTAATCCCACGCATTTCACTACGCAGGCGCCGAGGCAGTGCTTTCAGCGGTCACCATTCCAAGCCGTCGGCATCAACCCTTGAGGACGACAGATCGACACGTGCATCTGCTTGCAGTGACGAGTGGAAGTGGGCCCTGACGTGGCGCAGCCATCGACGCTACTTAAGCGGGACCGGACACATCGCTCTGCACTTCGGTTGGCAGCAGCGGCTGTGGCAACAAGTTTCTGCCACTAATCCCACGCATTTCACTACGCAGGCGCCGAGGCAGTGCTTTCAGCGGTCACCATTCCAAGCCGTCGGTATCATCCCTTGAGGACGACAGATCGACACGTGCATCTGCTTGCAGTGACGAGTGGAAGTGGGCCCTGACGTGGCGCTGCCATCGACGCTGCCATCGACGCTACTTAAGCGGGACCGCACTCATCGCTCTGCACTTCGGTTGGCCGCAGCGGCTGTGGCAACAAGTTTCTGTTGCTAATCCCACGCATTGCAATACGCAGGCGCCGAGGCAGTGCTTTCAGCGGTCACCACTCCAAGCCGTCGGTATCATCCCTTGAGGACGACAGATCGACACGTGCATCTGCTTGCAGAGACGAGTGGAAGTGGGCCCTGACGTAGCGCTGCCATCAACGCTTCCATCGACGCTACTTAAGCGGGACCTCACTCATCGCTCTGCACTTCGGTTGGCAGCAGCGGCTGTGAAAACAAATTTCTGCCGCTAATCCCACGCATAGCACTACGCAGGCGCCGAGGCAGTGCTTTCAGCGGTCACCACTCCAAGCCGTCGGTATCATCCCTTGAGGACGACAGATCGACACGTGCATCTGCTTGCAGTGACGAGTCGAAGTGGGCCCTGATGTGGCGCTGCCATCGACGCTGCCATCCACGCTACTTAAGCGGGACCTCACTCATCGCTCTCCACTTCGGTTGGCAGCAGCGGCTGTGGCAACAAATTTCTGCCGCTAATCCCACGCATTGCACTACGCAGCCGCCGAGGCAGTGCTTTCAGCGGTCACCATTCCAAGCCGTCGGTATCATCCCTTGAGGACGACAGATCGACACGTGCTTCTGCTTGCAGTGACGAGTGGAAGTGGGCCCTGACGTGGCGCTGCCATCGACGCTGCCATCGACGCTGCCATCGACGCTACTTAAGCGGGACCGCACTCATCGCTCTGCACTTCGGTTGGCAGCAGCGGCTGTGGCAACAAGTTCCTGCCGCTAATGCCACGCATTTTACTACGCAGGCGCCGAGGCAGTGCTTTCCGCGGTCACCATTCCAAGCCTTCGGTATCATCCCTTGAGGACGACAGATCGACACGTGCATCTGCTTGCAGTAACGAGTGGAAGTGGGCCCTGACGTGGCGCTGCCATCGACGCTGCCATGGACGCTACTTAAGCGTGACCTCACTCATCGCTCTGCACTTCGGTTAGCAGCAGCGGCTGTGGCAACAAGTTTCTGTCGCTAATCCCACGCATTTCGCTACGCAGCCGCCGAGGCAGTGCTTTCAGCGGTCACCATTCCAAGCCGTCGGTATCATCCCTTGAGGACGACAGATCGACACGTGCATCTGTTTGCAGTGACGAGTGGAAGTGGGCCCTGACGTGGCGCTGCCATCGACGCTGCCATCGACGCTACTTAAGCGGGACCGCACTCATCGCTCTGCACTTCGGTTGGCCGCAGCGGCTGTGGCAACAAGTTTCTGCCGCTAATCCCACGCAATGCACTACGCAGGCGCCGAGGCAGTGCTTTCAGCGGTCACCACTCCAAGCCGTCGGTATCATCCCTTGAGGACGACAGATCGACACGTGCATCTGCTTGCAGTGACGAGTGGATGTGGGCCCTGACGTGGCGCTGCCATCGACGCTTCCATCGACGCTACTTAAGCGGGACCTCACTCATCGCTCTGCACTTCGGTTGGCAGCAGCGGCTGTGGCAACAAATTTCTGCCGCTAATCCCACGCATTGCACTACGCAGGCGCCGAGGCAGTGCTTTCAGCGGTCACCACTCCAAGCCGTCGGTATCATCCCTTGAGGACGACAGATCGACACGTGCATCTGCTTGCAGTGACGAGTGGAAGTGGGCCCTGACGTGGCGCTGCCATCAACGCTGCCATCGACGCTACTTAAGCGGCACCTCACTCATCGCTCTGCACTTCGGTTGGCAGCAGCGGCTGTGGCAACAAGTTTCTGCCGCTAATCCCACGCATTGCACTACGCAGGCGCCAAGGCAGTGCTTCCAGCGGTCACCATTCCAAGCCGTCGGTATTATCCCTTGAGGACGACAGATCGGCACGTGCATCTGCTTGCAGTGACGAGTGGAAGTGGGCCCTGACGTGGCGCTGCCATCGACGCTGCCATCGACGCTACTTCAGCGGGACCTCACTCATCGCTCTGCACTTCGGTTGGCAGCAGCGGCTGTGGCAACAAGTTTCTGTCGCTAATCCCACGCATTTCACTACGCAGCCGCCGAGGCAGTGCTTTCAGCGGTCACCACTCCAAGCCGTCGGTATCATCCCTTCAGGACGACAGATCGACACGTGCATCTGCTTGCAGTGACGAGTGGAAGTGGGCTCTGACGTGGCGCTGCCATCGACGCTGCCATCGACGCTACTTAATCGGGACGACATTCATCGCTCTACACTTCGGTTGGCAGCAGCGGCTGTGGCAACAAGTTTCTGCCGCTGATCCCACGCATTTCACTACGCAGGCGCCGAGGCAGTGCTTTCAGCGGTCACCATTCCAAGCCGTCGGTATCATCCCTTGAGGACGACAGATCGACACGTGCATCTGCTTGCAGTAACGAGTGGAAGTGGGCCCTGACGTGGCGCTGCCATCGACGCTGCCATCGACGCTACTTAAGCGGGACCTCACTCATCGCTCTGCACTTCGGTTGGCAGCAGCGGCTGTGGCAACAAGTTTCTGTCGCTAATCCCACGCATTTCACTACGCAGCCGCCGAGGCAGTGCTTTCAGCGGTCACCATTCCAAGCCGTCGGTATCATCCCTTGAGGACGACGGATCGGCACGTGCATCTGCTTGCAGTGACGAGTGGAAGTGGGCCCTGACGTGGCGCTGCCATCGACGCTGCCATCGACGCTACTTAGGCGGGACCGCACTCATCGCTCTGCACTTCGGTTGGCAGCGGCGGCTGTGGCAACAAGTTTCTACCGCTAATCCCACGCATTTCCCTACGCAGGCGCCGAGGGCAGTGCTTTCAGCGGTCACCATTCCAAGCCGTCGGCATCAACCCTTGAGGACGACAGATCGACACGTGCATCTGCTTCCAGTGACGAGTGGAAGTGGGCCCTGACGTGGCGCTGCCATCGACGCTGCCATCGACGCTACTTAGGCGGGACCGCACTCATCGCTCTGCACTTCGGTTGGCAGCGGCGGCTGTGGCAACAAGTTTCTACCGCTAATCCTACGCATTTCACTACGCAGGCGCCGAGGCAGTGCTTTCAGCGGTCACCATTCCAAGCCGTCGGTATCATCCCTTGAGGACGACAGATCGACACGTGCATCTGCTTCCAGTGACGAGTGGAAGTGGGCCCTGACGTGGCGCTGCCATCAACGCTGCCATCGACGCTACTTAAGCGGGACCTCACTCATCGCTCTGCACTTCGGTTGGCAGCAGCGGCTGTGGCAACAAGTTTCTGTCGCTAATCCCACGCATTTCACTACGCAGCCGCCGAGGCAGTGCTTTCAGCGGTCACCATTCCAAGCCGTCGGTATCATCCCTTGAGGACGACAGATCGACACGTGCATCTGCTTGCAGTGACGAGTGGAAGTGGGCCCTGACGTGGCGCTGCCATCGACGCTGCCATCGACGCTACTTAAGCGGGACCGCACTCATCGCTCTGCACTTCGGTTGGCCGCAGCGGCTGTGGCAACAAGTTTCTGTTGCTAATCCCACGCATTGCACTACGCATGCGCCGAGGCAGTGCTTTCAGCGGTCACCACTCCAAGCCGTCGGTATCATCCCTTGAGGACGACAGATCGACACGTGCATCTGCTTGCAGAGACGAGTGGAAGTGGGCCCTGACGTAGCGCTGCCATCGACGCTTCCATCGACGCTACTTAAGCGGGACCTCACTCATCGCTCTGCACTTCGGTTGGTAGCAGCGGCTGTGAAAACAAATTTCTGCCGCTAATCCCACGCATTGCACTACGCAGGCGCCGAGGCGGTGCTTTCAGCGGTCACCATTCCAAGCCGTCGGCATCAACCCTTGAGGACGACAGATCGACACGTGCATCTGCTTGCAGTGACGAGTGGAAGTGGGCCCTGACGTGGCGCAGCCATCGACGCTACTTAAGCGGGACCGGACACATCGCTCTGCACTTCGGTTGGCAGCAGCGGCTGTGGCAACAAGTTTCTGCCACTAATCCCACGCATTTCACTACGCAGGCGCCGAGGCAGTGCTTTCAGCGGTCACCATTCCAAGCCGTCGGTATCATCCCTTGAGGACGACAGATCGACACGTGCATCTGCTTGCAGTGACGAGTGGAAGTGGGCCCTGACGTGGCGCTGCCATCGACGCTGCCATCGACGCTACTTAAGCGGGACCGCACTCATCGCTCTGCACTTCGGTTGGCCGCAGCGGCTGTGGCAACAAGTTTCTGTTGCTAATCCCACGCATTGCAATACGCAGGCGCCGAGGCAGTGCTTTCAGCGGTCACCACTCCAAGCCGTCGGTATCATCCCTTGAGGACGACAGATCGACACGTGCATCTGCTTGCAGAGACGAGTGGAAGTGGGCCCTGACGTAGCGCTGCCATCAACGCTTCCATCGACGCTACTTAAGCGGGACCTCACTCATCGCTCTGCACTTCGGTTGGCAGCAGCGGCTGTGAAAACAAATTTCTGCCGCTAATCCCACGCATAGCACTACGCAGGCGCCGAGGCAGTGCTTTCAGCGGTCACCACTCCAAGCCGTCGGTATCATCCCTTGAGGACGACAGATCGACACGTGCATCTGCTTGCAGTGACGAGTCGAAGTGGGCCCTGATGTGGCGCTGCCATCGACGCTGCCATCCACGCTACTTAAGCGGGACCTCACTCATCGCTCTCCACTTCGGTTGGCAGCAGCGGCTGTGGCAACAAATTTCTGCCGCTAATCCCACGCATTGCACTACGCAGCCGCCGAGGCAGTGCTTTCAGCGGTCACCATTCCAAGCCGTCGGTATCATCCCTTGAGGACGACAGATCGACACGTGCTTCTGCTTGCAGTGACGAGTGGAAGTGGGCCCTGACGTGGCGCTGCCATCGACGCTGCCATCGACGCTGCCATCGACGCTACTTAAGCGGGACCGCACTCATCGCTCTGCACTTCGGTTGGCAGCAGCGGCTGTGGCAACAAGTTCCTGCCGCTAATGCCACGCATTTTACTACGCAGGCGCCGAGGCAGTGCTTTCCGCGGTCACCATTCCAAGCCTTCGGTATCATCCCTTGAGGACGACAGATCGACACGTGCATCTGCTTGCAGTAACGAGTGGAAGTGGGCCCTGACGTGGCGCTGCCATCGACGCTGCCATGGACGCTACTTAAGCGTGACCTCACTCATCGCTCTGCACTTCGGTTAGCAGCAGCGGCTGTGGCAACAAGTTTCTGTCGCTAATCCCACGCATTTCGCTACGCAGCCGCCGAGGCAGTGCTTTCAGCGGTCACCATTCCAAGCCGTCGGTATCATCCCTTGAGGACGACAGATCGACACGTGCATCTGTTTGCAGTGACGAGTGGAAGTGGGCCCTGACGTGGCGCTGCCATCGACGCTGCCATCGACGCTACTTAAGCGGGACCGCACTCATCGCTCTGCACTTCGGTTGGCCGCAGCGGCTGTGGCAACAAGTTTCTGCCGCTAATCCCACGCAATGCACTACGCAGGCGCCGAGGCAGTGCTTTCAGCGGTCACCACTCCAAGCCGTCGGTATCATCCCTTGAGGACGACAGATCGACACGTGCATCTGCTTGCAGTGACGAGTGGATGTGGGCCCTGACGTGGCGCTGCCATCGACGCTTCCATCGACGCTACTTAAGCGGGACCTCACTCATCGCTCTGCACTTCGGTTGGCAGCAGCGGCTGTGGCAACAAATTTCTGCCGCTAATCCCACGCATTGCACTACGCAGGCGCCGAGGCAGTGCTTTCAGCGGTCACCACTCCAAGCCGTCGGTATCATCCCTTGAGGACGACAGATCGACACGTGCATCTGCTTGCAGTGACGAGTGGAAGTGGGCCCTGACGTGGCGCTGCCATCAACGCTGCCATCGACGCTACTTAAGCGGCACCTCACTCATCGCTCTGCACTTCGGTTGGCAGCAGCGGCTGTGGCAACAAGTTTCTGCCGCTAATCCCACGCATTGCACTACGCAGGCGCCAAGGCAGTGCTTCCAGCGGTCACCATTCCAAGCCGTCGGTATTATCCCTTGAGGACGACAGATCGGCACGTGCATCTGCTTGCAGTGACGAGTGGAAGTGGGCCCTGACGTGGCGCTGCCATCGACGCTGCCATCGACGCTACTTCAGCGGGACCTCACTCATCGCTCTGCACTTCGGTTGGCAGCAGCGGCTGTGGCAACAAGTTTCTGTCGCTAATCCCACGCATTTCACTACGCAGCCGCCGAGGCAGTGCTTTCAGCGGTCACCACTCCAAGCCGTCGGTATCATCCCTTCAGGACGACAGATCGACACGTGCATCTGCTTGCAGTGACGAGTGGAAGTGGGCTCTGACGTGGCGCTGCCATCGACGCTGCCATCGACGCTACTTAATCGGGACGACATTCATCGCTCTACACTTCGGTTGGCAGCAGCGGCTGTGGCAACAAGTTTCTGCCGCTGATCCCACGCATTTCACTACGCAGGCGCCGAGGCAGTGCTTTCAGCGGTCACCATTCCAAGCCGTCGGTATCATCCCTTGAGGACGACAGATCGACACGTGCATCTGCTTGCAGTAACGAGTGGAAGTGGGCCCTGACGTGGCGCTGCCATCGACGCTGCCATCGACGCTACTTAAGCGGGACCTCACTCATCGCTCTGCACTTCGGTTGGCAGCAGCGGCTGTGGCAACAAGTTTCTGTCGCTAATCCCACGCATTTCACTACGCAGCCGCCGAGGCAGTGCTTTCAGCGGTCACCATTCCAAGCCGTCGGTATCATCCCTTGAGGACGACGGATCGGCACGTGCATCTGCTTGCAGTGACGAGTGGAAGTGGGCCCTGACGTGGCGCTGCCATCGACGCTGCCATCGACGCTACTTAGGCGGGACCGCACTCATCGCTCTGCACTTCGGTTGGCAGCGGCGGCTGTGGCAACAAGTTTCTACCGCTAATCCCACGCATTTCCCTACGCAGGCGCCGAGGGCAGTGCTTTCAGCGGTCACCATTCCAAGCCGTCGGCATCAACCCTTGAGGACGACAGATCGACACGTGCATCTGCTTCCAGTGACGAGTGGAAGTGGGCCCTGACGTGGCGCTGCCATCGACGCTGCCATCGACGCTACTTAGGCGGGACCGCACTCATCGCTCTGCACTTCGGTTGGCAGCGGCGGCTGTGGCAACAAGTTTCTACCGCTAATCCTACGCATTTCACTACGCAGGCGCCGAGGCAGTGCTTTCAGCGGTCACCATTCCAAGCCGTCGGTATCATCCCTTGAGGACGACAGATCGACACGTGCATCTGCTTCCAGTGACGAGTGGAAGTGGGCCCTGACGTGGCGCTGCCATCAACGCTGCCATCGACGCTACTTAAGCGGGACCTCACTCATCGCTCTGCACTTCGGTTGGCAGCAGCGGCTGTGGCAACAAGTTTCTGTCGCTAATCCCACGCATTTCACTACGCAGCCGCCGAGGCAGTGCTTTCAGCGGTCACCATTCCAAGCCGTCGGTATCATCCCTTGAGGACGACAGATCGACACGTGCATCTGCTTGCAGTGACGAGTGGAAGTGGGCCCTGACGTGGCGCTGCCATCGACGCTGCCATCGACGCTACTTAAGCGGGACCGCACTCATCGCTCTGCACTTCGGTTGGCCGCAGCGGCTGTGGCAACAAGTTTCTGTTGCTAATCCCACGCATTGCACTACGCATGCGCCGAGGCAGTGCTTTCAGCGGTCACCACTCCAAGCCGTCGGTATCATCCCTTGAGGACGACAGATCGACACGTGCATCTGCTTGCAGAGACGAGTGGAAGTGGGCCCTGACGTAGCGCTGCCATCGACGCTTCCATCGACGCTACTTAAGCGGGACCTCACTCATCGCTCTGCACTTCGGTTGGTAGCAGCGGCTGTGAAAACAAATTTCTGCCGCTAATCCCACGCATTGCACTACGCAGGCGCCGAGGCGGTGCTTTCAGCGGTCACCACTCCAAGCCGTCGGCATCAATTCTTGAGGACGACAGATCGACACGTGCATCTGCTTGCAGTGACGAGTGGAAGTGGGCCCGTACGTGGCGCAGCCATCGACGCTACTTAAGCGGGACCGCACACATCGCTCTGCACTTCGGTTGGCAGCAGCGGCTGTGGCAACAAGTTTCTGCCGCTAATCCCACGCATTTCACTACGCAGGCGCCGAGGCAGTGCTTTCAGCGGTCACCATTCCAAGCCGTCGGTATCATCCCTTGAGGACGACAGATCGACACGTGCATCTGCTTCCAGTGACGAGTGGAAGTGGGCCCTGACGTGGCGCTGCCATCAACGCTGCCATCGACGCTACTTAAGCGGGACCGCACTCATCGCTCTGCACTTCGGTTGGCAGCAGCGGCTGTGGCAACAAGTTTCTGCCGCTAATCCCACGCATTTCACTACGCAGGCGCCGAGGCAGTGCTTTCAGCGGTCACCATTCCAAGCCGTCGGCATCAACCCTTGAGGACGACAGATCGACACGTGCATCTGCTTGCAGTGACGAGTGGAAGTGGGCCCTGACGTGGCGCAGCCATCGACGCTACTTAAGCGGGACCGCACACGTCGCTCTGCACTTCGGTTGGCAGCAGCGGCTGTGGCAACAAGTTTCTACCGCTAATCCCACGCATTTCACTACGTAGGCGCCGAGGCAGTGCTTTCAGCGGTCACCATTCCAAGCCGTCGGTATCATCCCTTGAGGACGACAGATCGACACGTGCATCTGCTTCCAGTGACGAGTGGAAGTGGGCTCTGACGTGGCGCTGCCATCGACGCTGCCATCGACGCTACTTAAGCGGGACCGCACTCATCGCTCTGCACTTCGGTTGGCAGAGGCGGCTGTGGCAACAAGTTTCTGCCGCTAATCCCACGCATTTCACTACGCAGGCGCCGAGGCAGTGCTTTCAGCGGTCACCATTCCAAGCCGTCGGTATCATCCCTTGAGGACGACAGATCCACACGTGCATCTGCTTGCAGTAACGAGTGGAAGTGGGCCCCGACGTGGCGCTGCCATCTACGCTGCCATCGACGCTACTTAAGCGGGACCTCACTCATCGCTCTGCACTTCGGTTGGTAGCAGCGGCTGTGGCAACAAGTTTCTGTCGCTAATCCCACGCATTTCACTACGCAACCGCCGAGGCAGTGATTTCAGCGGTCACCATTCCAAGCCGTCGGTATCATCCCTTGAGGACGACAGATCGACACGTGCATCTGCTTGCAGTGACGAGTGGAAGTGGGCCCTGACATGGCGCTGCCATCGACGCTGCCATCGACGCTACTTAAACGGGACCGCAATCATCGCTCTGCACTTCGGTTGGCCGCAGCGGCTGTGGCAACAAGTTTCTGCCGCTAATCCCACGCATTGCACTACGCAGGCGCCGAGGCAGTGCTTTCAGCGGTCACCACTCCAAACCGTCGGTATCATCCCTTGAGGACGACAGATCGACACGTGCATCTGCTTGCAGTGACGAGTGGAAGTGGGCCCTGACGTGGCGCTGCCATCGACGCTTCCATCGACGCTACTTAAGCGGGACCTCACTCATCGTTCTGCACTTCGGTTGGCAGCAGCGGCTGTGGCAACAAATTTCTGCCGCTAATCCCACGCATTGCACTACGCAGGCGCCGAGGCAGTGCTTTCAGCGGTCACCACTCCAAGCCGTCGGTATCATCCCTTGAGGACGACAGATCGACACGTGCATCTGCTTGCAGTAACGAGTGGAAGTGGGCCCTGACGTGGCGCTGCTATCGACGCTGCCATCGACGCTACTTAAGCGGGATGACACTCATCGCTCTACACTTCGGTTGGCAGCAGCGGCTGTGGCAACAAGTTTCTGCCGCTAATCCCACGCATTTCACTACGCAGGCACCGAGGCAGTGCTTTCAGCGGTCACCATTCCAAGCCGTCGGTATCATCCCTTGAGGGCGACAGATCGGCACGTGCATCTGCTTGCAGTGACGAGTGGAAGTGGGCCCTGACGTGGCGCTGCCATTGACGCTGCCATCGACGCTACTTAAGTGGGACCGCACTCATCGCTCTACACTTCGGTTGGCAGCAGCGGCTGTCGCAACAAGTTTCTGCCGCTAATCCCACGCATTGCACTACGCAGGCGCCGAGGCAGTGCTTTCAGCGGTCACCATTCCAAGCCGTCGGTATCATCCCTTGAGGACGACAGAGCGACACGTGCATCTGCTTGGAGTCACGAGTGGAAGTGGGCCCTGACGTGGCGCTGCCATCGACGCTGCCATCGACGCTACTTAAGTGGGACCGCACTCATCGCTCTCTACTTCGGATGGCAGCAGCGGCTGTGGCAACAAGTTTCTGCCGCTAATCCTACGCATTTCACTACGCAGGCGCCGAGGCAGTGCTTTCAGCGGTCACCATTCCAAGCCGTCGGCATCAACCCTTGAGGACGACAGATCGACACGTGCATCTGCTTGCAGTGACGACTGGAAGTGGGCCCGTACGTGGCGCAGCCATCGACGCTACTTAAGCGGGACCGCACACATCGCTCTGCACTTCGGTTGGCAGCAGCGGCTGTGGCAACAAGTTTCTGCCGCTAATCCCACGCATTTCATTACGCAGGCGCCGAGGCAGTGCTTTCAGCGGTCACCATTCCAAGCCGTCGGTATCATCCCTTGAGGACGACAGATGGACACGTGCATCTGCTTCCAGTGACGAGTGGAAGTGGGCCCTGACGTGGCGCTGCCATCGACGCTGCCATCGACGCTACTTAAACGGGACCGCACTCATCGCTCTGCACTTCGGTTGGCAGCAGCGGCTGTGGCAACAAGTTTCTGCCGCTAATCCCACGCATTTCACTACGCAGGCGCCGAGGCAGTGCTTTCAGCGGTCACCATTCCAAGCCGTCGGCATCAACCCTTGAGGACGACAGATCGACACGTGCATCTGCTTGCAGTGACGAGTGGAAGTGGGCCCTGACGTGGCGCAGCCATCGACGCTACTTAAGCGGGACCGGACACATCGCTCTGCACTTCGGTTGGCAGCAGCGGCTGTGGCAACAAGTTTCTGCCACTAATCCCACGCATTTCACTACGCAGGCGCCGAGGCAGTGCTTTCAGCGGTCACCATTCCAAGCCGTCGGTATCATCCCTTGAGGACGACAGATCGACACGTGCATCTGCTTGCAGTGACGAGTGGAAGTGGGCCCTGACGTGGCGCTGCCATCGACGCTGCCATCGACGCTACTTAAGCGGGACCGCACTCATCGCTCTGCACTTCGGTTGGCCGCAGCGGCTGTGGCAACAAGTTTCTGTTGCTAATCCCACGCATTGCAATACGCAGGCGCCGAGGCAGTGCTTTCAGCGGTCACCACTCCAAGCCGTCGGTATCATCCCTTGAGGACGACAGATCGACACGTGCATCTGCTTGCAGAGACGAGTGGAAGTGGGCCCTGACGTAGCGCTGCCATCAACGCTTCCATCGACGCTACTTAAGCGGGACCTCACTCATCGCTCTGCACTTCGGTTGGCAGCAGCGGCTGTGAAAACAAATTTCTGCCGCTAATCCCACGCATAGCACTACGCAGGCGCCGAGGCAGTGCTTTCAGCGGTCACCACTCCAAGCCGTCGGTATCATCCCTTGAGGACGACAGATCGACACGTGCATCTGCTTGCAGTGACGAGTCGAAGTGGGCCCTGATGTGGCGCTGCCATCGACGCTGCCATCCACGCTACTTAAGCGGGACCTCACTCATCGCTCTCCACTTCGGTTGGCAGCAGCGGCTGTGGCAACAAATTTCTGCCGCTAATCCCACGCATTGCACTACGCAGCCGCCGAGGCAGTGCTTTCAGCGGTCACCATTCCAAGCCGTCGGTATCATCCCTTGAGGACGACAGATCGACACGTGCTTCTGCTTGCAGTGACGAGTGGAAGTGGGCCCTGACGTGGCGCTGCCATCGACGCTGCCATCGACGCTGCCATCGACGCTACTTAAGCGGGACCGCACTCATCGCTCTGCACTTCGGTTGGCAGCAGCGGCTGTGGCAACAAGTTCCTGCCGCTAATGCCACGCATTTTACTACGCAGGCGCCGAGGCAGTGCTTTCCGCGGTCACCATTCCAAGCCTTCGGTATCATCCCTTGAGGACGACAGATCGACACGTGCATCTGCTTGCAGTAACGAGTGGAAGTGGGCCCTGACGTGGCGCTGCCATCGACGCTGCCATGGACGCTACTTAAGCGTGACCTCACTCATCGCTCTGCACTTCGGTTAGCAGCAGCGGCTGTGGCAACAAGTTTCTGTCGCTAATCCCACGCATTTCGCTACGCAGCCGCCGAGGCAGTGCTTTCAGCGGTCACCATTCCAAGCCGTCGGTATCATCCCTTGAGGACGACAGATCGACACGTGCATCTGTTTGCAGTGACGAGTGGAAGTGGGCCCTGACGTGGCGCTGCCATCGACGCTGCCATCGACGCTACTTAAGCGGGACCGCACTCATCGCTCTGCACTTCGGTTGGCCGCAGCGGCTGTGGCAACAAGTTTCTGCCGCTAATCCCACGCAATGCACTACGCAGGCGCCGAGGCAGTGCTTTCAGCGGTCACCACTCCAAGCCGTCGGTATCATCCCTTGAGGACGACAGATCGACACGTGCATCTGCTTGCAGTGACGAGTGGATGTGGGCCCTGACGTGGCGCTGCCATCGACGCTTCCATCGACGCTACTTAAGCGGGACCTCACTCATCGCTCTGCACTTCGGTTGGCAGCAGCGGCTGTGGCAACAAATTTCTGCCGCTAATCCCACGCATTGCACTACGCAGGCGCCGAGGCAGTGCTTTCAGCGGTCACCACTCCAAGCCGTCGGTATCATCCCTTGAGGACGACAGATCGACACGTGCATCTGCTTGCAGTGACGAGTGGAAGTGGGCCCTGACGTGGCGCTGCCATCAACGCTGCCATCGACGCTACTTAAGCGGCACCTCACTCATCGCTCTGCACTTCGGTTGGCAGCAGCGGCTGTGGCAACAAGTTTCTGCCGCTAATCCCACGCATTGCACTACGCAGGCGCCAAGGCAGTGCTTCCAGCGGTCACCATTCCAAGCCGTCGGTATTATCCCTTGAGGACGACAGATCGGCACGTGCATCTGCTTGCAGTGACGAGTGGAAGTGGGCCCTGACGTGGCGCTGCCATCGACGCTGCCATCGACGCTACTTCAGCGGGACCTCACTCATCGCTCTGCACTTCGGTTGGCAGCAGCGGCTGTGGCAACAAGTTTCTGTCGCTAATCCCACGCATTTCACTACGCAGCCGCCGAGGCAGTGCTTTCAGCGGTCACCACTCCAAGCCGTCGGTATCATCCCTTCAGGACGACAGATCGACACGTGCATCTGCTTGCAGTGACGAGTGGAAGTGGGCTCTGACGTGGCGCTGCCATCGACGCTGCCATCGACGCTACTTAATCGGGACGACATTCATCGCTCTACACTTCGGTTGGCAGCAGCGGCTGTGGCAACAAGTTTCTGCCGCTGATCCCACGCATTTCACTACGCAGGCGCCGAGGCAGTGCTTTCAGCGGTCACCATTCCAAGCCGTCGGTATCATCCCTTGAGGACGACAGATCGACACGTGCATCTGCTTGCAGTAACGAGTGGAAGTGGGCCCTGACGTGGCGCTGCCATCGACGCTGCCATCGACGCTACTTAAGCGGGACCTCACTCATCGCTCTGCACTTCGGTTGGCAGCAGCGGCTGTGGCAACAAGTTTCTGTCGCTAATCCCACGCATTTCACTACGCAGCCGCCGAGGCAGTGCTTTCAGCGGTCACCATTCCAAGCCGTCGGTATCATCCCTTGAGGACGACGGATCGGCACGTGCATCTGCTTGCAGTGACGAGTGGAAGTGGGCCCTGACGTGGCGCTGCCATCGACGCTGCCATCGACGCTACTTAGGCGGGACCGCACTCATCGCTCTGCACTTCGGTTGGCAGCGGCGGCTGTGGCAACAAGTTTCTACCGCTAATCCCACGCATTTCCCTACGCAGGCGCCGAGGGCAGTGCTTTCAGCGGTCACCATTCCAAGCCGTCGGCATCAACCCTTGAGGACGACAGATCGACACGTGCGTCTGCTTGCAGTGACGAGTGGAAGTGGGCCCTGACGTGGCGCAGCCATCGACGCTACTTAAGCGGGGCCGCACTCATCGCTCTGCACTTCGGTTCGCAGCAGCGGCTGTGGCAACAAGTTTCTGCCGCTAATCCCACGCATTTCACTACGCAGGTTAGTTTTCATTCAATTGAATCTTTCCACCCAATTCATATTGCCACACCTGCTGCTGCCATCCTGGTGCATCTTTGTGAACGACGGTTACGAATGCAGTATTGTCTCGCGAGGTTGACGTACTTCGACGAGGAGTGGCTGAAATGCGCCAAAGCCTAGAGATGTTTAACTCCCTGTACGAAATAATGAAACAAGATCAGGAAGCACTAGCATTAGACAACAAAGCTTTAAAGCAAGAAAATGAGCACTTAGTCAAAAGGCTTGCTGATTCGGAGCCGTACTCTCCAGTCAACAACCTCGAGATTAAGGGTATGCCGTGCACGCAAGGGGAGGACTGCGATGCCATTTTGCAAAAAATCGGAGACAACATTGGGTGTCCAGTGACTTCTGCAGATATTGACGTCATTCACCTGGTACCCGCCAAGAAAGACAAAAACATAATAGCCCGATTGTGCCTGAGAACAAAGAAGGCTGATTTTATCAGCAAAGCTAGAAAGGCTAGATTAACTACGACTGACCTTGATCTCTGTCAGACCCCAGCCACTCCAGTCTATATCAATGAACACTTGACGGCCGACAATAAGCGTCTTTTTGCCCAGGCATTGGCTCTGAAGAGAGTTTCTTTGGACCGATGGTTGCCGCATCAAGGCGAAGGAAACGGGAGTTAGCCGGGTGTGTGTCATTGGAAGCGCAAGGGACCTGTCTAAAATTTGATAATTGGGACTAACCATGCTTCACTTGTTGCCACAGCCGCTTCCGGACAGGCCGCCATTGGAATCTGAACCTGGCAACGTTTAACGTTAGAACGCTATCTAGTGAGGCGAGTCTAGCAGTGTTATTGGAGGAATTAGAGGGTAGTAAATGGGATATAATAGGGCTCAGTGAGGTTAGGAGGACAAAAGAAGCACATACAGTGCTAAAAAGCGGGCATGTACTGTGTTACCGGGGCTTAGCGGAGAGACGAGAACTAGGAGTCGGATTCCTGATTAATAAGGAAATAGCTGGTAACATACAGGAATTCTATAGCATTAACGAGAGGGTGGCATGTCTTGTTGTGAAACTTAATAAGAGGTACAAAATGAAGGTTGTACAGGTCTACGCTCCTACATCTAGTCATGATGACCAGGAAGTCGAAAGCTTTTATGAAGACGTAGAATCGGCGATGGGTAAAGTCAAAACAAAATACACTATACTGATGGGCGACTTCAATGCCAGGGTAGGCAAGAAGCAGGCTGGAGACAAGGCAGTGGGGCAATATAGCATAGGCTCTAGGAATAGCAGAGGAGAATTGTTAGTAGAGTTTGCAGAACAGAATAATATGCGGATAATGAATACCTTTTTCCGCAAGCGGGTTAGTCGAAAGTGGACGTGGAGGAGCCCGAATGGTGAGACTAGAAATGAAATTGACTTCATACTCTGCGCGAACCCTGGCATCATTCAACATGTAGACGTGCTCGGCAAGGTACGCTACAGTGACCACAGGATGGTAAGAACTCGAATTAGCCTAGACTTGAGGAGGGAACGAAAGAAACTGATACACAAGAAGCCAATCAATGAGTTAGCGGTAAGAGGGAAACTAGAGGAATTCCGGATCAAACTACAGAACAGGTATTCGGCTTTAACTCAGGAAGAGGACCTTAGCGTTGAAGCAATGAACGACAATCTCATGGGCATCATTAAGGAGGGCGCAATAGAAGTCGGTGGTAACGCCGTTAGACAGGAAACCAGTAAGCTATCGCAGGAGACGAAAGATCTGATCAAGAAACGCCAATGTATGAAAGCCTCTAATCCTACAGCTAGAATAGAACTGGCAGAACTTTCTAAGTTAATCAACAAGCGTAAGACAGCGGACATCAGGAACTATAATATGGATAGAATTGAACAGGCTCTCAGGAACGGAGGAAGCCTAAAAACAGTGAAGAAACTAGGAATAGGCAAGAATCAGATGTGTGCGTTAAGAGACAAAGCCGGCAATATCGTTACTAATATGGATGAGATAGTTCAAGTGGCTGAGGAGTTCTATAGAGATTTATACAGTACCAGTGGCACCCACGACGATAGTGGAAGAGAGAATAGCCTAGAGGAATTCGAAATCCCACAGGTAACGCCAGAAGAAGTAAAGAAAGCCTTAGGAGCTATGCAAAGGGGGAAGGCAGCTGGGGAGGATCAGGTAACAGCAGATTTGTTGAAGGATGGTGGTCAGATTGTTCTAGAGAAACTGGCCACCCTGTATACTCGATGCCTCATAACCTCGAGCGTACCGGAATCTTGGAAGAACGCTAACATAATCCTAATCCATAAGAAAGGGGACACCAAAGACTTGAAAAATTATAGACCGATCAGCTTACTGTCCGTTGCCTACAAAGTATTTACTAAGGTAATCGCAAATAAAATCAGGAACACCTTAGACTTCTGTGAACCAAAGGACCAGGCAGGATTCCGTAAAGGCTACTCAACAATAGACCATATTCACACTATCAATCAAGTGATAGAGAAATGTGCAGAATATAACCAACCCTTATATATAGCTTTCATTGATTACGAGAAAGCGTTTGATTCAGTCGAAACCTCAGCAGTCATGGAGGCATTACGGAATCAGGGTGTAGATGAGCCATATGTAAAAATACTGGAAGATATCTATAGCGGCTCCACAGCCACCGTAGTCCTCCACAAAGAAAGCAACAAAATCCCTATAAAGAAAGGCGTCAGACAGGGAGATACGATATCTCCAATGCTATTCACAGTATGTTTATAGGAGGTATTCAGAGGCCTGGAGTGGGAAGAATTGGGGATAAAAGTTGATGGAGAATACCTTAGCAACTTGCGATTCGCTGATGATATTGCCTTGCTTAGTAACTCAGGAGACCAATTGCAATGCATGCTCAATGACCTGGAGAGGCAAAGCAGAAGGGTGGGTCTGAAAATTAATCTGCAGAAAACTAAAGTATTGTTTAACAGTCTCGGAAGAGAGCAGCAGTTTACGATAGGTAGCGAAGCACTGGAAGTGGTAAGGGAATACATCTACTTAGGGCAGGTAGTGACCACGGATCCGGATCATGAGACTGAAATAACCAGAAGAATAAGAATGGGTTGGGGTGCGTTTGGCAGGCATTCTCAAATCATGAACAGCAGGTTGCCACTATCCCTCAAAAGGAAAGTGTACAACAGCTGTGTGTTACCAGTACTCACATATGGGGCAGAAACCTGGAGGCTTACGAAAAGGGTTCTGCTGAAACTGAGGACGACGCAACGAGCTATGGAAAGAAGAATGATGGGTGTAACGTTAAGGGATAAGAAAAGAGCAGATTGGGTGAGGCAACAAACGCGGGTAAACGACATCTTAGTTGAAATCAAGAAAAAGAAATGGGCATGGGCCGGACATGTAATGAGGAGGGAAGATAACCGATGGTCACTAAGAGTTACGGACTGGATTCCAAGGGAAGGGAAGCGTAGCAGGGGGCGGCAGAAAGTTAGGTGGGCGGATGACATTAAGACGTTTGCAGGGACAACATGGCCACAATTAGTACATGACCGGGGTAGTTGGAGAAGCATGGGAGAGGCCTTTGCCCTGCAGTGGGCGTAACTAGGCTGATGATGATGATGATGCTTCACTTGGCTTAATAATGGGCTATGCTCCATGCGAAATAAAACCATTAGTGTCAGTTAAAAAGCCCGAACTGACGTATTTTTCATTAATATGTTCGATCACTTCCAAATAAAATAGACGACTTGACCTTGTTAATCGACACTTTCGGAGTACCGTTTACAGCAATAATGTTAACTGAAACTTGGTTGACGCCCACATCGCACATTTTTCAGCCTCCTCGCTATCAATCGTTTTTCCGAAGTCATCAGGTCAAGCGTGGGGGCGGTGTCGCGCTTTTGCTCAGGGACGATATTGTGACTAAGCCTGTAGATGAATTCACTGATATAACTTCCGACTACGAGGTGTTAACAATGCAGAGTCATAGCAATATGTTTTCCGCTGTGTACAGTCCACCATCAGGTGATGCAACCCGATTTCTTGTGTTTCTTGAAAAACTTTTCAGTTATATATTGGAAGAGAAGGTCAATCTAATCTTAGGTGGTAATGTCAATATAAACATGCTTTCGTCTTCTCCGCTACAAAAAGATTTTCAATCTCTATTACTACCTATGCTTTTTCAAACACAATATCTAGTTCAACGCGCGTGACAATTGAAGGTGCATCCGTATTAGATGTATCCATTTCAAACATTAATATTGATTCATTAGAGGCCGACGTTGTGTACACTGATATCAGTGATCATCTGGGCATTATATTACTAGTAAATAGAACTCACTACATTGCTAGTAAAACTAAAAAACCAGTCTTTATTCAAAACATTACTTCATCAAATCTTGAAGCATTTCGCCAAGCTATTACTCAAGTAGCTTGTAACAGCGTTTATTGAGCAGAAGATGGTGACACGGCGTATACTGCTTTTATGAGCACTGTCAAAACTGTTTACCATGAACACTTCCCCATGAAAAAAATGACACGGCCATCCAAAGCACGAAAACCTTGGCTAACACCTGAGCTTCTTGCTATGGTTAAACACAAACCCGCCATGTATTCTCGATTTGTGAAATCTAGAGATCCTGCCCTGCTCAGAGAGTTTAAGAAATACAGAAATAATCTCACAAATCAGCTTAGGGCTGCTAGGGATGCTTATTACGTGGGAATTTTCAGTGACCCAGCCAATCAAAAAAAGTTATGTTCTCTGGCACAAGTTAAATTATTTGCTAAAGCCCAATTCAATTTCAGCTATTCCAGATGTTTTGTGTAATAGCGGGCAGAAACTTTCCGGAAATACTATACTCAGTTCCTGCCTGTAAACGCGTTTAGTAACACTCTATTTCTTGCCCCAACTTACCCCTCAGAAGACTTTTCTTGCATCAGTGATATACGTAACAGCCGGTCCCTGAACGCCGATGGCATCTAGATTCGCCCCATAAAGTATGTGCTTGATATTATATGCCCTGTTCTTACCCATATTTATACCTTAATATTAACTACAGGCATATTTCCAAAACAAATGCAGACTTCACGCGTTGTTCCAGTCTTCAAGCATGGTGATAAGGGGGCACTAAACAACTATCGACCCATTTCGATAATTCCAGTGCTTTCGAAAGGTATTGAGAAATTAATGCATATCAGATTGCTATCATTTTTTAATCACCACAATTTGTTCAAAGACTTTCAACATGGGTTTAGGAAGCATCGCTCTACCGGAATAGCCCTCTTGACTCAAAAAGAAATAATTATAGATGCATTCAGTCGCAGTCAAATGGCATTAGGCATATACGTCAATTTTTCCAAGGTACTTGACTTAATTGATCATACCATCCTTCTTAGTAAATCAGAAAACTATGGTATGCGTGGAACAGCGCATGCGCTTTTAGAATCCTATCTTTCAAACAGGACACAATTCGTAGATACAAACAATGAAACATCTGCAAGGAAGCCGGTCGTTGTTGGTGTGCCACAGGGAAGCATTCTAGGGCCACTCTTATTTTTGATTTACATAAATGATATTGTACACTGCACAGACAACGCAACATTCGTCTCATATGCTGATGATACGACAGTTTTTATTACAGGGAACTTCGAAACAGAGATAGAAGCGACGGCTAACAAAACGCTGTCTAACCGAGATACCTGGGCCACGGTGAATTCTTTAAAAATAAACCCTTCAAAAACACAAGTTATATTGTACACGCCTAAAGGAGAAACGCTGACAAAGAAGTTGAATTTATTTTGGGGCTCTCAGCAGTTACAGTTGGTGGATTCTGTTAAAACTTCTGGAATACATTTTTCAAAGCACCTTGCATGGAATGTACATGTCGAAAACCTCCATTCAAAGATGTCGTGTGCCATTGGTGTCCTTGCACGTACGCGATGTATTCTTCCTACAAAGGTGAAGATTACGATCTACAATGCATTGGTGTCCTCTATGTTGCAGTACTGCAGCATAGTGTGGTGTACTACTGGTGTAACAAATTTTCGCAAGCTGTATTTACTGCAGAAAAGAGCCATACGACATATTGCTGCTGTACATTATGCTTCTTCTACAAAACTTCTTTTTGCAAAGTATGAAATTCTTCCAGTGTTCTGTTTATATAGTTATAGGCTGATGCTGTGTTATAAAGCTTTTGTTAGGTATGGTAACAATACCATAATTAATCTTGCTAAGTTAAAAGCAAACACAAGTGTTCGTTCTACCAGGCACAAAGAAATGTGGACTGTACCCACCCCAAGAACTTCTTATGATGAACAATCATTGTCCTATAAGCTACCTTCCCTTCTGAACCTATTAAACCATGGAGATTTTGATCCTTCGTGTAATCAAAATTCTCTCACTAAGCGCTACGCCCAGTCATTCATTTTCAGGAATAGTACATCCTTTCGAATTTTTTTCCCTCTACTTGTCGGTCACTGTGTTTCATGTTCATGCCATTTCAAGTCTATGCAATAGGGTTGTATTGTTCTTGCGCTTTGCTACAAAACTTTTTTTGTTGCTCGATGTTATTTAATATTCGTTGATTTATTTGAACTCTTTGTGCATGACTGACCGTCATCCTGCTGTTTTGCCTACTGTAAATGGGTCGGGACCTCGTCAAGCTGCTCAAGCTTTTAGTCCCGTACTCCCCCTATTCCAAGGGAATAAAGCTGACTGATTGATTGATTGATTGATTGATTGATTGATTGATTGATTGATTGATTGATTGATTGATTGATTGATTGATTGATTGATTGATTGATACAATAAGCCCACCCCTATTGCTAAGAAATGGGCAGGAGCGGCCATAAGTTCTGTCAGACAAGAGCCTAAACAGAAACAGCTTTGGGTTATTCTGAGTGCAAAAGAACACTGCCATGAAATACTTTTAGTACAAAGCATACGAGTACAGACAAGAAACAGCGTACCACAAAGTCACGTAGTGGACATTTGAGCAAAATCAGAACAAGGTAAAAGCGGGAGCCCGCGTTTACCTTGTTTTCGTTTAGCTCATGGTCTTGAATTTTCATCTCCCGCCTTCCCCGTGTTTTCCTTGCAATGGACATTTGGGGCTTGAAAGTTACACAAAACGAGACTTGTAATAAAAGTGAGACGTTAATCATTGACCACTGTAGTGACTTCCTTGGCGTCACTGTTGAGCCCAGTAGTACCGAGCGAGCACACCGGCTGGGAACTTACAGAAATAATAAACACAGGCCAATCATTTTAAAACCGTCAAATTTCAAAGACAAAGAACAAATTCTTTCATCAGCCCTAAAATTCAAAAGTGCCGGATACCGCGTTAGCGAATCATCATCATCAGCCTGGTTACGCCCACTGCAGGGCAAAGGCCTCTCCCATACTTCTCCAACTACCCCGGTCATGTAGTAATTGTGGCCATGTTGTCCCTGCAAACTTCTTAATGTCATCCGCCCACCTAACTTTCTGCCGCCCCCTGCTACGCTTCCCTTCCCTTGGAATAGAGTCCGTAACCCTTAACGACCATCGGTTATCTTCCCTCCTCATTACATGTCCTGCCCATGCCCATTTATTTTTCTGGATTTCAACTAAGATGTCATTACCCGGGTTTGTTCCCTCACCCAATCAGCTCTTTTCTTATCCCTTAACGTTACACCCATCATTCTTCTTTCCATAGCTCGTTGCGTCGTCCTCAATTTAAGCAGAACCCTTTTCGTCAGCCTCCAGGTTTCT
Organism: Dermacentor andersoni; assembly: GCF_023375885.2. Taxonomy (NCBI): domain Eukaryota; kingdom Metazoa; phylum Arthropoda; class Arachnida; order Ixodida; family Ixodidae; genus Dermacentor; species Dermacentor andersoni. Next base: position 10,494,681 of record NC_092814.1, read on the forward strand.
ACCCCATACGGCAGTGCTGGTAAGACACAGCTGTTATACACTTTTCTCTTGAGGGATAGTGGCAACCTGCTCTTCATGATTTGAGAATGCCTGCCAAACGCACCCCAGCCCATTCTTATTCTTCTGGTTATTTCCGTTTCATGATCCGGATCCGTGGTCGCTACCTGCCCTAAGTAGATGCATTCCCTTACCACTGCCAGTGCCTGGCTACCTATCGTAAACTCCTGTTCTCTTCCGAGACTGTTAAATATTACTTTAGTTTTCTGCAGATTAATTTTCAGACCCACCCTTCTGCTTTGCCTCTGCAGGTCAGTGAGCATGCATTGCAATTGGTCTCCTGAGTTACTAAGCAAGGCAATATCAACAGCGAATCTCAAGTTGTTAAGGTATACTCCATCAACTTTTATCCCCAATTCTTCCCACTCCAAGTCTCTGAATACCTTTTGTAAACACGCTGTGAATAGCATTGGACAGATCGTATCTCCCTGTCTGACGCTTTTCTTTATTGGGATTTTGCTTTCTTTATGGAGGACTACGGTGGCTGTGGAGCCGCTATAGATATCTTTCAGTATTTTTGCATATGGCTCATCTACACCCTGATTCCGTAATGCATCCATGACTGCTGAGGTTCCGACTGAATCAAACGTTTTTTCGTAATCAATGAAAGCTATATATAAGGGTTGGTTATATTCCGCACATTTCTCTATCACCTGATTGATAGTGTGAATATGGTCTATTGCTGAGTAGTCTTTACGGAATCCTGCCTGGTCCTTTGGTTGACAGAAGTCTAAGGTGTTCCTGATTCTATTTGTGATTACCTTAGTAAATACTTTGTAGGCAACGGACAGTACGCTGATCGGTCTATAATTTTTCAAGTCTTTGGCGTCCCCTTTCTTATGTATTAGGATTATGTTAGTGTTCTTCCAAGATTCCGGTACGCTCGAAGTCATGAGGCATTGCGTATACAGGGTGGCCAGTTTTTCTAGAACAATCTGCCCACCATCCTTCAACAAGTCCGCTGTTACCTGATCCTCCCCAGCTGCATTCCCCCTGTGCATAGTTCCCAAGGCGTTCTTTACTTCTTCCGGCGTTACTTGTGGGATTTCAAATTCCTCTAGACTATTCTCTCTCACATTATCGTCGTGGGTGCTTCTGGTACTGTATAAATATCTATAGAACTCCTCAGCTACTTGAACTGTCTCATCCATATTAGTAACGACATTGCCGGCTTTGTCTCTTAACGCATACATCTGATTCTTGCCTATTCCTAGTTTCTTCTTCACTGCTTTTAGGCTTCCTCCATTCCTGAGAGCATGTTCAATTCTATCCATATTATAGTTTCTTACGTCAGCTGTCTTACGCTTGTTGATTACCTTGGAAAGTTCTGCCAGTTCTATTCTAGCTGTAGGGTTAGAGGCTTTCATACATTGGCATTTCTTGATCAGATCTTTCGTCTCCTGCGATAGCTTACTGGTATCCTGTCTAACGGAGTTACCACCGACTTCTACTGCACACTCCTTAATGATGCCCATAAGATTGTCGTTGATTGCTTCAACACTAAGGTCCTCTTCCTGAGTTAAAGCCGAATACCTGTTGTGTAGCTTGATCCGGAATTCCTTTGTTTTTCCTCTTACCGCTAACTCATTGGTCGCCTTCTTATGTACCAGTTTCTTCCGTTCCTTCCTTAAGTCTAGGCTAGTTCGACATCTTACCATCCTATGGTCACTGCAGCGCACCTTGCTGAGCACGTCCACATCTTGTATGATGCCAGGGTTAGCGTAGAGTATGAAGTCTATTTCATTTCTAGTCTCGCCGTTCGGGCTCCTCCACGTCCACTTTCGGCTATCCCGCTTGCGGAAGAAGGTATTCATTATCCGCATATTTTTCCGTTCTGCAAACTCTGCTAATTACTCTCCCCTGCTATTCCTAGAACTTATGCGATATTCCCCGACTGACTCGTCTCCAGCCTGCTTCTTGCCTACCTTGCCATTGAAGTCGCCCATTAGTATATTGTATTTTGTTTTAACTTTACGCATCGCCGATTCCACATCTTCATTGAAGCTTTCGACTTCCTGGTCAGCATGACTGGATGTAGCGGCGTAGACCTGTACTACCTGAAAGTCTGGATACATCTTCAGATACTGTTTGATGTCTCGTATGGCACGTTCCGCTAGGCCGTTTGCTGCCGGGTAGTATGGCGAAGAATACTTTATCATTATGCCGTGCTCCTGTGCCCACTTTGATAATTTGGCACTCCGGAAAGCCGGCCCATTGTCGCAGACGAGCGTCTTTGTGTGTTTAAAACATTCAGCTTTGAGGAGATCTATTACGCTGTTTGCGTCTTCTTTGCCAGCTTTAGCCGCAATCGTCCTTGTGCACTCATCTATGGAGAGCAAGAAAGCTTGCGTTCGCTTGACTCCTTCCCCCTTCTTTTTGAGCTCCGCGAAGTCCAAATGAATTACTTCGAACGAGACGCTTGAATATTCAGGGTTTGTCATAACGTCTGTCGATTGCTTGAATTTAACTTAATTTAAGGGATGTAATGGCTGATGTCGTTTTTCGTGCCCGGCCATGTGAATCTCATGAGCAATTTCTTATAAGTGCGCCAGAAGCCATCATGACCACCCGAACCAGGGGTGTCGTGGTATAGATGAAGAATCCTTGGAATCATAGTTGGTGGTACGCGATACCTTCCATTGATAAACTGAAGCTCTTCTGTACCTTCCCAAAGCTTAATATGATTGATTGTCTCTGGATTATTGCTCGATTCTTGTACAAGTAATCTTGATAGTGCGTCAGCGTCAGTGAGGAGTGGGCCAGGACGGTGCGAAATTACGAAATCAAATTGTTGCAGATAGTTCACCCATCTAGCAGTGCGGCCTCTTGGCTGGGCCATGCTCAGAAGTTGAGTCAGTGCTTGATGGTTCGTGAAAAGTATGAATTTGGCACCTTCCAGGTAAGTACGAAAGTACTGCACAGCTTTTACGACGGCCAGAGCTTCCTTTTCTGTGGTAGAGTAATTGATTTCGGCGGGTTTCAGGGTATAGCTGTAGTACCCCACAACGTAGTGTTTGGTCTGATTCGCTTGTTTGGATGGCTTCTGGTATAGAACTGCACCGGTAGTATAATGTGATGCGTCCGTGTTCAGCACGAAAGGCAGAGAAAAATCCGGTATTCGCAAGATGGAGTCCGACGATATTAGTTTTACAAGCTCAAGATAGACAGCTTTGCACTTCTCGCCCCAATGAAAAGGCACGTCTTTCTGAGTTAAACGTGTGAGGCACCCTGTTCTGACTGCATAGTCTTTGATAAAAGCCCGGAAGTGTCCTGCAAGGCCAAGAAATACGCGCAGGGAGTGCACATCATAAGGCTTTACCAGCTTGGAGATTCTCTCTACCGATTCTTGCTTAGTGCTTTTAGTCTGTCCATCAAACACCCTGCCAAGAAATACAACAGTATCTTGAAAGAACGCACTTTTCTTGAAGTTGACCTTGAGTTGGGCAAGTCTGAGGGCATGAAGAACTTTTGAAAGATGACTACGGTATTCTTCCTTTGTCTTTGAGTAGATGATGATGTCGTCGATGTACACATTGCAAAATATGCCCGGGTAAGTTTTCAGAATATCCGTCATAATCTTCTGAAACCACGCAGGGGAGTTTTTCCAACCAAATGGTAGGCAGTTGTACTCAAACAAGTCAAATGGGGTTATGAACGCGGTGTACTTCTTCGTTTCTTCACTTAGTGGAATCTGCAAAAAGCCCTTGCAGAGATCTATTCGGGAAAAACAATGGCAACCACCAGTTTCGTCAATGATGTCGTCGATTCTCGGCATTGGATAAGGTATCAATTCAGTTTGACGATTGAGAGCCCGGTAGTCTGTGCAGAGGCGGAGTGTCCCGTCTTCTTTAGGTGCAATAGTTATAGGAGAAGCAAATGGGGATACAGAAGGCCGGATGATACCTGCGTCTAACATTTCTAGCAACTCCTTTTTCAACCACGCCTTTTTATCTCTGGACATATTATAGGGGGTTCTACGAACCACTGTTTTATAGACCGAAAAGAACGACATGTTATTTCATTGCTGGAGGGTAGCTTACCATGCATATAAGCTCTGGGTACTTAGTCTTGATGTCTTCCTGGTGAAAAATTAGCCTTGATAGACTGGGTTCATCACCAGGATCTTCTGTTCTTATCGTGTCTTCGGCCATTACCTTGTCATCCCAATAGAGGTTTATCTTAAGTTTTTTCATGTCTGGACGGGACAAAAGAAAATCGTAGGTGACATTGGGAATTGCCAATACGTCACTGGTAATAGCATTTCCTTGAAATTCAATAGCCAGGGTTACCCATTCGCTATGCATGGTCACTGACCCATCATAGGCTTGAACACGCAATGTTCTACCAGCGTGCAGACGACTGGCATCCACTCGAGTCTTGTTGATAATTGATACCGAAGCTCCACTGTCAACGAGAGCCTTCACTTCAATGCCATCTACCTTAATGGGGGCGTACAATAAGCTTGACGACATCAAATACACTGTCTCACTGAAGCTCTTTTTCTGGGGCTTGTGATGCACGGTAGACAGATTATGTGGAAGTAGGTTGCCATGAACTGCGGTAATTGGTTCTTCACCATCCTCCCAGTCATGATTTACGCTTCCCAGAGATTTGTTTATGAAGCTGTGTTCACATTCAGTTGACGGCAACGACTCTAGATGCTCACTCAGCTTACGAGAATCAAGTTGCTCTGTTCTACCATCTGGCTGTCTTCTCGGTGTAATTCTTGGCACTGAGGTCTGTAGAAAGTTCAGAAGGTCATCAAACGTTCTTGGACCTTTGAGCCGGACATGACTACGGATCTCGATACACAACCCTTGCGTTATCAAAGCTACAACAGCAGAAGACGACAGCTTCGGTTCTGCAGAATACAATAGGCGACGCTTCTCAAGACAGTACTCAAGCAGAGAGCCACCTGTATAACTGAACCGTAGTGCTGCATCCCATCTGTCTACTGCATTGCCTTCGAAAGCCGCTAAAAAGTTGCTTTTCCACAGTTCCCAACATGTTGTTCCATGATCCATGAGTTGCACGTCATACCATTTTCTGGCTATACCGCCCAAATAGCGGCGCATATTCAAAATCTTTGTGTCGTCGGAGTGCCACATATTCTTGTCACAGGCGTACTCGAAAAACCACAGCCAGTAGTGTGCACTTTACGAGTTTCTTTCAAAAACATCTGGTTCAATAATGTTTCGTGCTGACTGCTCTCGACTAAGCGCTTGGACGAAAGTTCTCATTATTTCGATCTGTTGTATAATGTTCCTTTGTAGTTCCATAACACTCAAGTCTAGGCTCACCTTCCCGGCAGGCGTTTTCTCTTTGAGGGCGCCACGTGGTATGGGTTCCAGAACGAGTTCGCTCAGTGTCTGCAGTTGTAGATTCACTATCACCGATCCTGTTTGCACGAGGGCTTGGCGGCTGATTGCAGCTTGTTGCAGCACTACGTTGATCAGCGCGGTAGAACTAACTTCAAGAGGAAGGTCCGTCGCTGGCTCACCGTGCACTTGGTATCGGGTGAATACAACAGACTCCGATGACGCCTGGTCGACGAAAAACGTCAGCCGCATGGCTGGTCTTCGAAAACTGTCGGCTGCGCCAAAATGTAGCGTTCCTAACTAGAGCGGCAACAGAAATGACATAATCTAAGTGAGACGGCTGTCGTCCGCCATTTTATTCCAACTTCTTCCTCCTTAATTCTCCCCTAGCCCATTTCTTCGTCTTCTGTCATGCGTCCAGCGCAGACCGCTTCAAGATGATTGCACCGGACCTCTCAACCCAACAAGCCGCGCAGCTCCGTGGCCTCGAGTCCTACTCCAACATTTTCGATCTGAACGATCGCCCTTTGCGTCAAACTACGGTCGTGACGCATCGGATAAATACCGGAGATGCAGCACCTGTTCGCAGACGCCCATACCGGGTGTCGCCCTCTGAGCGACAAGTTATCCAGAGCGAGGTTGACAAGATGCTTGCCAAAGGGATTATTGAACACTCTTCCAGCCAGTGGGCGTCCCCTGTTGTTCTCGTCAAAAAGAAGGATAACAGCTGGCGATTCTGCATTGACTATCGTCATCTAAATACGATCACCAGGAAAGATGTATATCCACTTCCCCGCTTTGACGATGCTCTGGATTGTCTCAACGGTGCCACTTATTTTTCATCTATAGACCTTCGCTCTGGATATTGGCAAATTTCCGTGGATGAAATGGACCGTGAAAAGACCGCATTCGTCACACCAGACGGCCTATATCAGTTCCGAGTAATGCCATTTGGCTTGTGCAATGCCCCGGCGACCTTTGAACGGATGATAGACATGCTCTTGCGTGGTTTGAAATGGTCCATCTGTTTGTGCTACTTGGATGACGTCATCGTATTCTCTTCAACTTTTGCGACTGATCTTGAAAGACTTTCATCTGTTCTTTCTGTTTTTCGCACTTTTGACTTGCAGCTCAACTCATCCAAGTGCCACTTCGGTCACCGCCAAATAACCATGCTCGGACACTTCGTCGATTCATCAGGCATTCGCCCCCACCCCACTAAAGTTCTTGCTGTGCAGAATTTCCCCGTACCAACTTGTGCCAAAGATGTTCGCAGCTTTATGGGCCTTTGCTCTTACTTCCGCAGGTTTGTGGAAAATTTCGCCCATGTTGCCCGCCCCCTTATGACCTCCTGAAGACGTTCCTTTCTGTTGGAGCTCTGAACAAGCGTCTGCTTTCTCGCAGCTCATCACGCTGCTTACCACACCTCCTGTTCTCGCCCATTTTGACCCCTCCGCTCAGACAGAAATCCGCACTGACGCCAGTGACTACGGCCTCGGCGCAGTTTTAGCTCAACGCCAATGTGGGCACGACCGCGTTATCGCCTACGCCAGTCGCCTCCTCACTCCCGCCGAGCGCAATTACTCGATTACTGAGGCGAGTGCCTCGCCCTCATTAGGGCGGTGGGCAAGTTCCGACTCTACATATATGGTCGACCATTTACAGTTACAACCGACCACCACGCCCTTTGTTGGCTTTCCTCCCTCAAGGATCCCACCGGACGCCTCGGTCGCTGGGCCCTACGGCTGCAAGAATACACATACACTGTGGTCTACAAGTCGGGTCGTCTACATCAGGACGCCGACTGCCCGTCTCGTCATCCCGTCGATGTACCGGACGGTTTAGTGGATGTCGCACCGATCTGCGTTCTTTCGCTCTCAGCCTTGCAAGACATTGGCGCTGAACAACGACGCGATGAGTCGTTACGCCCCATTATCGAACGCCTGCTCTCTGCTCCGTCTGACCCATCCCTTCACATGTTCGTACTACAAAATGGCATCCTGTATCACCGCAACATGCACCCCGACGGACCCGACCTCCTAACCGCCATTCCGTCTCATCTGCAACAGATTGTACTGCAGCAACTGCACGACGTTCCCACCGCTGGACACCTTGGCGTCACGCGGACCTATGACCGAATTCGGCGACGGTTTTTCTGGCCCCGTCCGGCGCTATGTTGCCGCGTGTGAGTCATGTCAACGCCGAAAAAGACCAGCTGTGCCTCCTGCCGGACTGCTGCAGCCTTTGGAAATACCGGCCGACCCTTTTTTTCGCGTTGGCCTTGATCTCCTCGGACCATTCCCTATATCCAAGGACGGAAATAGGTGGATTGCCGTCGCTACGGACTATACAACTCGCTATGCCATTACTAGAGCCCCACCGACCAGCTGCGCTACAGACGTCGCCGATTTCTTGCTTCACGATGTTATCTTGCACCACGGTGCACCTCGTCAACTTCTCACCGATCGCGGCAGATACTTTCTTGTCAAAGTCATAGACGACCTACTTCGATCATGAGCTACTAAGCACAAACTTACTACCGCTTACCATCCTCAAACTAACGGTCTTACCGAACGCCTGAACCGCACAATAACTGACATGCTAGCAATGTATGTTTCCTCCGATCATCGCGACTGGGACATTGCTCTACCATTTGTCACGTTCGCCTACAATTCCTCGCGCCACGACACAGCTGGCTACTCACCCTTCTATCTCATCTTCGGCCGTGAGCCGACTTTGCCTTTCGAGACTCTCCTTTCGACCACACTCGACTCGCCGACGGAGTACACTCGGGATGTAATAGCCACAGCGACCCAAGCACGCCAGATTGCCCGCATTCGTCTTTCTGCTTCACAGACACGCCAGAAGTGCCGCTACGACAAGCGCCATCACGACGTGAACTACGAACCAGGTGCTCTTGTGCTAGTTTGGTATCCAACTCGGCATGTTGGTCTTTCCGAGAAATTCCTCTCGCGATACTATGGCCCTTACCGCATCCTTCGCCAGGTGAGCCCTGTCGCATATGAAGTGTCTCCGCTGAATGCCACGGTGCCTTCCCCTCTCTCTGACATCATCCACGTCAGCCGTCTCAAACCTTACCTTTCTCAGACCGATGAGCCGCACCAATCAGGTGCTTTTTCCGACGGGGGTGATGTCACAGTCGCTAATGTGGAAAGAAGACGACGCTGATGGTGGTCTTAGAGACGACGAATAAGTGTTTAGCAGTATCGATGCTCTACGCTTGTTGGCTCAGCCATTAAAAGCCACCTGTAAATAGACGAACGCTTCTTCCTTCCCGTAACAATATTATTACGCTGGTTTCCAGGTACCATAAACCCATTTAGAAAACATCTATATTTGGGTTTGTTCAAACCAAAAGCTTGTCTACACTCCGACTTGTATGAGCTCAGCAATAGCCCTAGAACTCCGCAAGCGTCCCTGAAGCCAAGCTGTTGCTGCCTCCGTATTCGTTTCGGGAAAGTCTTGGCAAGGTGTTCGTTAGACTATGTGTAGAACTCGCGTATGAAGGCTCGTTTTGCTTGACCAAGAAATTACAGGGTGTTTCGGCAAACACTTTTAAATTTTAAAAAATCTCTGTGGCAGACAGCACAATGTTAATCTATGAGCTGCACTACTTGAAGAGGCGGACATTGTTTGCACAAGAAATTGAAATGTATAAATGAATAATTACCAAAAATTCACTAATTATGTTTTAAACTAATTACTTTATGCCACATGTTTTAATTTACACATTGCAGTGGGTGAGACTGCAAGATATATCCACTTGAAAAGAATATTGTGTGGATTACACCATTCACGAGATATACGCCACCAAACCTGCGATAAAAGTGCACTGTCGTTTCACCTAATTTCCTAACGTCCTTTTATGCATTGAAATACAAAAGTAACTGGAGCACCAATGCCTTTCTGTGCAAAGTTGGGGAATTAATATCTTGAAACTCGTGTCAGCCTGAGAATTCGTTCCAAGTAGATCCACCATGCGAACTCCCCAGCTAGAATTTGTAAACTGCAATATGTGCCATAAGGTAACTCGTTAAAACTTAATTAGTGATTTTTCTTAATTAGACCATTATGAATTTCAATTTTTTGTGCAAGTAATGTCTGCCTCTTCGAGAAGACCAGCTCATGGACTATAATTGTGCTATCTGCCACAGGCAATTTTTAAAAAATGTTTAAAAGCGTTCGCTGGAACACCCGATAAAAAAAAAAGATGTGAACTAACGCATATGGTAATCATGCGCTAATGAAGATCCCTGGTACTTGTATATTTTTCTTGGAACCTGTGTCATGATTCAGGATTTCTAGTAAATGTAAATGCATTGAATACGGCTGTATTAGCTTCAAAATTAAAATGCGTGAAAATCTACTAATCTGAAAAACATTCAGTATTGTGCGCTAAATGCATGATTTAGCAAAGGCATACATTAATAAAAGCACCTGCATAGATTCCACAGTCTGAGATAAAATCTGTGAAGGTATAACATTGATAGCCTGCGTATGACACGCAAACATGTGCACGTATGGCAGCCACGTCAGGTCTGCACCAAAATGAAATTCTTCACGAATGAATAGCCTCGTAACAGCGTAACACTTTGCAATTGAAGAGCACATTAGAAATTTGTGTATACTGCTAATACAAGACAAATACATGCATCGTAAAAGGGCTTAAATGCTGTAAGATGTTGAATTTATAACTTCTAACGCTAATCGCACGCTAGGCTACCTACGCAGAAACTTTTACGCCGTTCCTGCATCTTTAAAACTGACGCTTTACAAAACACTCGTTCGATCAAAATTAGAGTATGCCTCGGCCATCTGGGATCCCCCTCAAATATCACTAACCCTCTCCCTCGAAGCCATTCAGAACCGCGCGTGCCGCTTTATTCTATCTAATTACTCTCGTCATGCTAGCGTAACACTCATGAAGCAAACCCTTAATATACCGGAACTTTCAGTACGTCGTGCGTACAGTCGCCTCTGCCTTTTCCACAAGATTTACCACAACCCGGTATTAAAAGCAAAACTTCTTACTCGTCCTTCCTACTTTTCATCCCGCAGCGATCACCTTCATAAAGTTTTCGTGCCATCTTGTCGCACGAACGCGTACTATTACTCTTTTTTACCTCGCACCTGCAATGACTGGAACCACCTCCCCGCATCGGTCGCTACTATTGTAGAATCATCGGGGTTCAAGACTGCTGTTTTCCATGCCATCTAACAAATGTTTTATTCATTCATCTGCATTCCTTTTTCTATGTATATGTACCACTCCTTTCTGTAGCGCCTACGGGCCTTGAAAGTATTTAAAATAAATAAATAAATAAATAAATAAATAAAAGATGCCTTTTGTACATCCAGCATTTTATAACAATGTTTAGAAGAAAGGAAATCAGCAAAATAAAGATGTTTATTTTTACAAATTATGTACATCTGCTTGCCTTGCATTTATTGTGACTGAATTTATATATAGGTAATGAATGACATGCCATGGTTTGCAGTGACTGTCTAGATTACATATATATATATATATATATATATATATATATATATATATATATATATATATATATATATATATATATATATATATATTATGAATGTAATGTCCAGACAAACTGACCCCGCATCCCAAGACTAAGGCACAGGACTAAGGAAGGCACGTCAGCTGACGTGGCAGGCCCAGTGGCTTTTGGAGAATTCGCACCAGTCAAAAAAAGCAAAAAAGTACTCATTTAGAGTAAAACCAGCAAATAATAGTTGAATGCTGAACACAAACATGATTAAGAAATAATCTCTACATATTAAAAAATAGCGATGACACTATCCAAAAAGATACTGTTACCCATTGATAGCTGTCAAGTGTATATATATAACCATATAGTTTCTGTAATAGACACACCATCTTCAAGGACTGATTTCATGCTAGTTATGAAATTATAATATTTTAGGACCTCAATTAACACTCACGATGCATAGGGCTTGTTTCAAGCCACGCTTTTCAGTGGCTGTCCTCACAAGATTGAACACTGGCATAAAAACAAATGCAACAATAACAAGCACCATAATTAAGGGACCAAAATTATAAAAGTGAAGGCATAGCATAATGTCAGAAGACCAGTATTATTCACTCTATAATTTAAAAGGCCTATTCAGGATCACCCAAAGCATCTCCCATGTTCCTTTGCTGCTTGGAAGTTAACAATTATTATAGCTTTGTTTTACTTTGCATGTTGTTGGCAAGTGGCCCTGAACACCAATTACAACGGTAATAATTGATGTCTTACAGTACTTGGTGTTCCTAAAATTTATTATATGTAAATTAGAATATGTCATAATGTATACAAATTTCCATATTACCACAGTAAAGCATGATGTCGCAACAGCATGCACAGATGGTCCTTGGGCAGTAGCCTAGCCAGATATTTCGTTCGAGGGAGGGGGGGGGAGGGTTACGTTGCAGCTCGGCCTCATTCTTAAGAATTTGTCGAGGGATAAAATAGATGAATAATATCTGCATTGTCATTGCCAAAGATGCTGCAAACCAATTCTTGAACGCTGCGCAATGTCAAGACCAGTAAAATATGTATTTTTTCATTAAAGGATGTACTCCTATGTCCCAAAAATTGTACCCGAAATAACTGATATCAATGCTTCCGTGTTTTTTGTCTATTTAATAAGTAAAGAAAATATCACACGAACTTTAGAACTATATCAGTTCGAAACCAGCAAAGCAGTGCATGCCACTGATATGAAAAATGTAAAGGCCATGAAGTGAACAAGTTGAGGACAAATATTTTAAGGTAACGTTGTCATTCATGAACCTTGTTTACATTTTTGTCAAAATACAGCGGCCAGGGAAAAATCTCAGTGACGCTGTCCTGTGTTCCAATGTATTGCGCAGGAGCAGCTTGTCAGCGGTCGTGTATTGTGAGTGTTGCACCGAAATTATAGCCGCAACACAGAGCACGTATAAAAAGCAGGAGTTCTGCAAAATATACAAGGGCAAGTCAAATGAAAGTGAGCCAATGTGGATATATGACAAACGAGGTACTTTATTTAAAAGTAGTCTCCATGACCATCTAGATATTTGCCCCACTGATGCCGTCTCATAAAACTCCTTGGGTTTCTGGTTAAAAAAGTATGTAACTGACTCTTTCACGTTATCGTCCGACACTAATCTGGTTCCTTGAGCTGTTTTTTCGATTGCCCCAAAATCTGGAAGTCGCTTGGCGACGGGTCTAAGATGTATGGCTGATGTTGCAGCGTTCCCCACTTGAATTTTGCCAGTTTTGTGTTAAACGCATCAGCGACGTGGGGACGGGCATTGTCGTGGAGCAAGATGACCCCATTTGTCAATTTTTCATGCCGTTTGTTCTTGATTGCGACACGCCGGCGATCCGGTGTTTCACAATATTGGAAACGATTGATGATCTTTACAGGTTTAGCAAATTTGACCAGTAATGGCCCCTGACGACCGTAAAAAAAAAGTCAACAACACCCTTCCGGCGGAAATGACGGCCTTTACTTTCTTTGGGGGTGGTGAATTCGAATGTTCCCACTGTAAGCTTTGCTGTCGTGTTTCAGTCTCGTAGTAGTGGCACCATCATTTGTCCCCGGTCACAAGTGCAGACAAGAAGTCGTCACCCTCATTGTGGTACCGAATCAGATGAGTCCAGGCAGCGCCGAACCTTTCCGTCTTCTGGCGGTGGTTCAAAATCTCGGGCATCCATTGCGCACACAAGAGGTGATAACCGAGATGTTCATGAATTATGGTGTGACCCGAACCGTGGCTGATGTTCGCACGCTCTGCCAGTTCATCGATGCTTATCCTCCGTTCTTGTCTAATCACCTCATCAACCTTTGCATTTGTGTTGGGGGTGATTGCACGGTGGCTTTGGCCCGGTCTTGGATCGTCCTTGCAACATTCACGTCCTTCTTTGAACCGTTTGCTACAATACTAAAAGACATGTTTTTGCCGCAATTTAACACACACAAAAGGAAGACACATATAGGCAACACGGGCGGCACTTCCAACTGGTTTAATTCGGACTGTGACCAATGAACATATATACACATACACGCATGCGCTGCCTGTTGACAAATCTACTTTACCCAGTGGTCAAACAATCTAGTTTCCGATTTGTAGAGCACGATAGATGTATCGCTAATGCAATTTGTACCTGTATTTTTATATAGTAAGCTTCCATTAGCTGACGTGCTGTTTGAAATCTACTTCTGCCAAGAATCCTAATCTCAGAAAAACGTGGTTTGCACATGCAGGCCTTGCAGTGCGCAGGCGAATGTGCCACGCCATCTTTCATTAGATTTAGCTCGTGTTCCCTGGTTCGTTCATTTATGCAGCGTCCAGTCGTTGTAGGACTTGCCGCACTCAAGGGGAATTTCATACACCACGCCCGCAGCGTATCTCCCGTTGGACGGGCTATGTTTCTCCCCGCAGCCTTGCGAACCGGTCCCCTCGCGAGTGGTTCTCGAACAGAGTCGACCCACTTTGACGGGGGCAGAAAAGGCAATGGGTACACCACACCGGCCTGCCACCTTCTTGAGGTTATGGGAGACCTTATGAACATAAGGAATCACTGCAAGTCTTACGGTTCTGGCCCTTTCTTCCTCCCTTGTGGCGCTGGTACCTTTAACCTTCCGTAAAAGGCTTTCGGTGACTGAGGTCACCAACGAGTCAGGGAGCCATGCTGCTTTAAGTCGCTTAATCTGATTATTGAACGAGGCCTGCATCGTGTGTGTACACGACCTTCCGAGGGCAGACTCCAGGCAGAGCATAACAATTCCACCCTTGACAATTTTGGAATGGCACGAATTATACGGCAGCAACCCTTCCTTGGCACGTGGGAAATATTGCCAACAAGCTTGTCCGTCATGAAAGGTTAATCTTAAATCTAAAACTGCAGGATGTTACGCTGTGGCACTTCATGCGTAAACGAAAGCGCTTTACCACTGTCCCTAAATATGTTTAAAATATCATCGCAGCGCTTCAATGAACCTTGTCTCTTAAAAAGGATTAAGAAGTCGTCCCTGTATCTGCCTGGAGTCTGCCCTCGGAAGGTTGTGTACACACACGATGCAGGCCTCGTTCAATAATCAGATTAAGTGACTTAAAGCAGCACGGTTCCCTGACTCGGTGCCCTCAGTCACCGAAAGCCTTTTACGGAAGGTTAAAGGTACCAGCGCCACAAGGGAGGAAGAAAGGGCCAGAACCGTAAGACCTGCAGTGATTCCTTATGTTCATAAGGTCTCCCATAACCTCAAGAAGGTGGCAGGCCGGTATGGTGTACCCATTGCCTTTTCTGCCCCCGTCAAAGTGGGTCGACTCTGTTCGAGAACCACTCGCGAGGGGACCGGTTCGCAAGGCTGCGGGGAGAAACATAGCCCGTCCAACGGGAGATGCGCTGCGGGCATGGTGTATGAAATTCCCCTTGAGTGCGGCAAGTCCTACAACGACTGGACACTGCATAAATGAACGAGCCACGGAACACGAGCTAAATCAAATGAAAGATGACGTGGCACATTCGCCTGCGCACTGCAAGGCCTGCATGTGCAAACCACGTTTTTCTGAGATTAGGATTCTTGGCAGAAGCAGATTTCAAACAGCACGTCAGCTAATGGAAGCTTACTATATTAAAAATAAAGGTACAAAGTGCATTAGCGATACATCTATCGTGCTCTACAAATCGGAAACTAGATTGTTTGACCACTGGGTAACGTAGATTTGTGAACAAACAGCGCATGCGTGTATGTGTATATATATATATATATATATATATATATATATATATATATATATATATATATATATATATATATATATATTCATGGGTCACAGCCCAAATTAAACCACTTGGAAGTGCCGCCCGTGTCGTATATATGTGTCTTCCTTTTGTGCGTGGTAAATTGCGGCAAAAAACATGTCTTTTAGCAAGCACCAATTAGGCCAACAAGCAGTTCTCTTTGCTACAATGCTTCACAGTGGCCAATGAAATGCTCAACGTACACGGCAACCATATGGCGACTAATTTCTTTTTGGGAAACCCACCTTCAGCTGTCAAAAACCTCACGACACCACGCTGTTCAACTCTTCGAGCGCCCATTATGCCGCGAAACCAAGTTTAACCCAGCGTATGAAAGCATTAAAGGACATTTATCCTCACACCAGTGTGTCACTTTTGTAAATGAGAGATTCCTGTGTGAAACGTGCATGCCTGGAAGATAATGAACCAGACCATTATTGCGCGGGATGGGTTGGCTCACTTTCATTTGACTTGCCCTCGTACATTGGAAATGCGAAGATACAATGAAATATACAAATGCGAAGATACAGCTTGATAAACGCCAAAAATTGTCACTGGAAACAAAGTTCACTGCACGTATACACAAAACCTCGTAACGAGATATTTAAATATACGTATAAGTCTCGAATAAATCTACGCATCTAAGAAAAAGTAACACTACATATTGCGTCAGAAAAGGTAAATAAACATGTTGCGCAATCAGATTCACAGATCACAGAATCCTAAGGCCCGCCCTCGATTTACCTCAACTCCCCCTGACGTATCGCGCGCGACGGAAGGCGGCGCGCTTCCTCCCCGTTTTTCTACATCGCGCACACAAAACTGAGCCCCCATCGTCGCATACGGAACATGAGGGCGACGACGACGGCAGGAATGTGCCTGGAGTGTCCATATGATTGCTATCGCAATAACACAATAAGACCCAATAATCTATAATAATAATATAATATCCGGCAACTGAAGCGTCCCGCGGCTCATCACTTAGCGCAAAAGGAGTAATCACACCGAACTTTCACCATGCGACTATTCGCAGCGCCGCAACAATTACTTTCAACGCGACAGCGTTAAGGAGCTCGTGTCGCAGAAAAGCCGGTGTCGTCGGTGTCGGCATCGGCGGCGTTGGCCATGAGCGAAGAATCCCGGAAGGCAATTCATAAATAAAAGCAACTTGCAAGATGTGCTGCGTGGGGATCGAACCAGGGTCTCGGGAGGGTGAGGCGGAGACGCTACCACTCAGCCATGAGTTCGACTGTTCAAAGTGCGACAAAAACGCCTCTAGTGAATGCGGTGTTGCCTTACAAACGTGCCGTAGAAAGCTATACTGCTGTGTATGTCGGTAATTATGAGCATGTAAATAACAGAAGTCGCAGTTAAACGCGTAGCGAAGTACGTTTCCGCTACATTTCTTCTGCGCTTTCCGCACACGCAAAGCCACCTTGCGGCAAACACAGAAGACCCCCTCCTCTCAATGTACGGCGCTGCCCCGACAGGTGGCGCGCCACGCGCGCATTGGGGCTGTGGGGGACCGGTGCGAGGCGCGTCGCGGCCCGGACTCCCTCTCCCTTGACGACGCTACGCCGTGCCCTCACGGGTTGCAGAATCAAGCGTCCTTCCTTTCTTTAGATCACTATCTATCTCTCTGCCCGTGCCGATCACGACGTTTGGCTGGCGTAGATCGTTTCCCCCTCCGAGACACCAAGTTCTTTGGTTCGTCCCGCTTGCTCAGGCGCACGTTTCGTTGCCGCGCTGAACGCTGCGTTGCTCGACGCTCACCGCGTGATTGGTGGGTGCAAAGTCTGATGCGGGGCGCCTCGTAAGTGATCGCTGCGCCGTAGCGCATTGTCTTCAGGCGGAACCGCATGGCGCGATTTCAGGCGCGATTGACGCGCGGATGGTGGGACGCGCGCGTCATTTTGACGCGTGCCCAGCATGATCCGTCACGAAATCGCGCCGCCGCGTGCTGCTGCTCGGAGTAGAAAAAAAACGCGTCGCGCGGCGCGTCCGCCAATCAGAGTTCAGGTAAGTCACGTGGCATTTGGTCACGTAGCATTTTGGTTTTTGGTTTTGCCACCAGATGGCCCAGCTTTCTGCGCATCTCTAAAGCCCCTCAATCTCCCAAAGTAGCGCCATTCGCTTCCCTCCTCTTCCGCTCGGCGCGGCCTCGACGGTGGCGCCGCCGGTGGTGGGCCTGCCGTAGCAGACGACGGCTAACACGCTACGGGAGGAAATCCGCAGAAAAGTTCGTTCGAGCCCTGCGGAGCAGTTTTTTCAATCAAGATCTTTCTTCGTCAGTCGGTAACTGGCCTTTAGAATTTCGTGTTAGAATTGCGGAGGAAATAGAGAAAATGACCATTATTCAAGGCGTATTTAAGGCGTAAAGCGCGCGACGTTGAGAGTTCGTGTTGCTGAAACACGACGCAAGCACGCGGTGTACTCAAACACGCGCGTAATTACCAATGTTTCAGGTGTTGACAGCGTGAAAGTATGCGTACGTGGTTTCGTAGGTTCATTCACGTACCTGCAGGACACTTTTGTTCGGTCGGCGCGTGAGAGATTCCGGCTGTGTGCGGTCAGCAATGCCTGGCAACAGGGCCGTTTTTTCATTGCGGGGTGCTTTGGTAATCGTGACGATATCTTGTTTTTTTTTTTTACAAGTACTGCTCCAGGAGGGCACATGTAATGGCTAACGGAAGCCTCTGAAGAGCACGTAACATTACACTAATGCAGACGTTGCAGGGAGTGTTCGCATACAAAATTGGCTGTCCGCGATCTTATACCCCCGTGGCATGCACAGGCTTCGGCGAGCCCCATCTAGCGCTGGTTCTAGCTTTGGTGTTGCCGTTGCCGCTTTGGTGCCCTGACGGCGCCGTCAATAACACGAAATAATGACAAGTTGTTACACTAGTAAATAAAATTTATTGAAGAAATACAATCGCGCCGAGGCGCCAACTTCTAAAGCAGCACTAGCGCACGAGTATTATGAAACGCCAACGAGGAATTTACCGGTCCACGTACGACTCCACGATCAAAGTGCACGTTAAACATCCCCAGGCGAGCTAGATAAAGTTATCCGGAGCCATCCACCACGACCGCCATCCTAGCTTTAGTCGCTTCGGAACGTTAAAAACATTAATCACCACAAACCAAATCAATACATGCGGGCGTACATTCGAAGCTAAAAGACTGCATCGTAATAGTGAGCCTTGCAATAGCGTTGAGAATGTGCTAACTTTTGGTGGAGCTCAAAACACACCCTGAATAAAGTCGCTTTTATGTCACAGGCCAGCTGCAGATGCGTGCATTTCACCGCAAGACGATACTACATGAAACAAAGAGAGCACATTCGAAAAAAGAAAGTCAAACAACGCGCTAAAAACCACGCAGAGCATGAACACCCACTTTTTCGAAGCGGAAGGCGTGAACTAGGCTCAAAATAAGAGGTTGTGAGTAGCCGTGGCCCTTACTTCACTAAGCCGTGCGCTCTTTGCCCCTTCCTCGAAGTCAGCCCGCCCGATCCTGCGAATCCACACTTCTTTTTGCGTTGCGCCCGCCGGACGGCAAAGCAAAAAGCTTTTTGCCCTCGCTGTGTCTGTTGCGGCAACCGAAGGTGCAGCAGCATGGCATCGCAATTAAGTTCTCAGCCCTGCACATTCTATTACGCTAACGCACTCCGTCAGTCCGCCTGTCGTACTTTCGTCGCGCAGGCCCAACAATGGAGGTCGGCGCGCGCTGGAAAGAAAAAATATACAAAAGCGCGGCGCCTGCTCCACGCTGGAAAGAAAAAAATATACAAAAGCGCGGCGCCCGCTTCCACGTGACACAAATTGGCCAATGGGGGAGCGGAGGAGGCTGGGGCGACAGGAGGCGTGGAGGAGGACGCGCAGGGTGAGCGGGGTGGCGGAAAGATCTAAGAATGGCGCTACTTTTGAAAGATTGAGGGGCTTTACGCATCTCGACGGAACCTCTCTGGTGCTTTTTTTTTCTTGGCAGAACTGGCGCGTGCGTCAAAGAAAGCACGTGCTACCGTGATTCCGTTCGCGCATCGTGTTCACCTAAAATGGAGAAAGCAACCTTCAACGCGGTCGTAATAACTTAAGTGGAGAAGCGTCGCGTCCTGTGGGACGTACGCGACCGCAATTACAAGAACAACATCAAACGCGACCAGGCTTGGGGAGCTATAGCAGATGCCCTGAGCATCCCCCTTAATAGTAGCAATCGACTCTTCTGCTCGGCAGCAAGCGGCCGACACTCTATTTTCTATGTGAAGTTGTAAACAAGCAGCGGCCTCTCAGCATGCGGAAGGTACATAGTCGCAGTGTCGCACACATTCTTGCTGCATGAAATTAAGCTTGATAAATACAATTCGGACAGAAATGTGGCTGTCTAATTACACTAAGATTATTTTTATTGTAGTGTTCTGTAAGTTTAAGGGCATATTATATATGCGATAACAGAGACAATTCATGTCGTTGGGAGTTATGTTCTCTGGCAACCCAGAAAACGCGACGCGAAAGCGCCGCTCCCTGTTTTCGTGCGGGTGCTCGCGCGTCGGCGGCAACGCGGGCGTTTGCCGCGACTCGCGTTTTTCGCGAGCGAAAAACGCGCCATGCGGTTCCAGCTTTATACCCCTTGACGGAGATCGACCGGAACGCTGTCGCGTTCCACTCTTGAAGGCGGAGCTTAAGCGTCCTCCAATTTTTTTTTTTTTTTTTTGTGTGTGGGGCGGGGGCACCGAAAGGAAAGTACAATCGAATGCCTACTTTGGGCCCCTAATGTGGCTAGCGAAGGAATATCGAAGAAAACGTGAGACGCTTGGTCCGCAGAGAACCATACGCGTAGTGCTCGGCATCCTACACCGGCGAGACAAGACTTTCCGGAGAGGTTCTGCTCAAGTGTACGCGTTCAAATACGTCGAGCCCTCACAGTGATGGGGGCGAGCGACCATTGTTGCTTTTTCTCGTCTGGTAGCCAGAAAGCGTCTAAGGCTCGGCCAGGCGAAAATCCACGCACCAAAGTGCGTCGCGCGGTGGTCGGGGCAACATGAAAAAAACGCATGCGTTCTGGCTGGCTCTGGCAGCCCGCGAGTAGAGAGAGGAAAAATATTAAAGAGGCTCAATGTGTCCTCACGAATAAAAGTCAAAGTACAAAAAAAAACATAAGAAAGTAGTTGCCTTTGCTGGCTTTAGTGTCTTGATATGGATGCTTTGGCGCAAGTGAAAAAGATGGTGATATTCTTTTCAGTGACATAACGGCACAAATGAACCACCAAAACGCTTCGTCTCATCGCACCTCGCTGCACACTTTGTCAACTTCTGTGATAGTGTGTTGATTTCGCTAATCTCATTGTATGGCCCGTTGCACGACTTTATAAAAGCCAACGCACCTTTGGCGTCCAATGTTTATAACAACATTAAACCCACAAAGTTCCGGAATTCGAAATCTAAAGCACGAATTTGGAAATGTCAATGTATCTTTCGCATCAAAGGTTTGTGAGAGCTTTATACCCATAAAGTTTCAGAATTGAAATACATGCGTTTCATAGATTCCGCTGCCTTTTGCTTATTAGGTGACATCGAAAAGCAGGATCGGAGCTCAACCTGGATTCTAATGTGGTCATATTTTCCTTAGTTCTCCAAGGGAGAGAGAGATGCAAATGACAGAAAGGAAGGGAGGTTAACCAGAGTTAAAACAAAACCTGCGGTTTGCTACCCTGCACTAGGGGTAGGGAAAGGGGAAGTAAAGACGGAAACAAGAGTGTGACAAAAATAAAAGCGTGAAAAAATGAAAAGAGACGGGATGGGATCATTATAGTCTTTCTAATAGGCGACTGCCACGTAAAAAGGTCAACAAAACCTTGACCGACTTTCGGTGTGTGTGTGTGAAAACATTTATTGGAATGAGGTCCGGAAGCTCGACTTCTTCAGTCAAGGCGAGCCGCTCCCACGTTGGCACTGTCAGGCCAAGCCTTTCAGCGACATCATGGGCCCTCTGGACGGCCCTTAGTTGGTCCTGAAACAATGGGCTTTGAATCCTTTTCTCCCACTGTGTCCATTCTTCAACGAGGTTGGGGAGAATCGCGGGGCACCCCGCAAGCATATGTCTGATTCCAATGATGCCATTACAATCGTTGCAGTTCATCTTAATCTCCCTCTCTGGATATATTTTATTAATGGTGTACGGTGTGGGATATGTACCTGTTTGCAATAAGCGCCGTGAGACTGCCTGAGCCCTGTTCAGTTTTGAATGTGGCAATGGGAATTGCCTGCGTCCTAAATAGTAGTGTTTGGTAATGTCATTGTACGTTATTAAATGATCTCTAGATTCCCTGGCTTGATGGTGAACGGCTCGGTTGTGACTGTCACGGTTAGCAAGTCCTCGTGCCAAGTCATGAGCAACCTCATTGAGGTTTATCCGAGTCTCGTCCACTTTTCCCATATGCGCAGGAAACCATCGAATTTCAGTTCTCATAATCCCAATGTTTTCAAAAAGCTTAGCTGCAACACCAGCTACGTAGCCTTTATCAAAACACTTTATAGCGGATTTCGAATCACTGTAAATGCAGGCCCACTTATTACTCCTGATGGCTAGAGCAATTGCCACTTGTTCCGCCACCATGGGGTCCTTGGTAAAAATAGCGATAGCATCTTGCACCTTCCCTTAATAATTTGAGACAATGGCCGTATATGCTTCTTTACCTTTCACCCAGGCTGCATCAACTATAGCTGCCAATTGGTTCTGCTGTTCTATTTCCTGCAAGAGTGCTTTAGCTCTTGCCTTTCTCCTTTCGACATTATATTCTGGATGCATGTTTCTGGGGAGAGGGTTGGTTCTGATCTTGTTTCTAACGTCAGTCCTTAATTCTACTTCAGCCTCTATTGGGCTCCTTGATGTATTCAGTTCTGCACCTATTGCTTGTAATATGTTCCTGCCAGCTCGTGATTTTGTCAATCTTTCGTGTTGCGCTAGCTGTTGGGCCTCCGCGATTTCTTCCATTGTATTGTGCACCCCTAGACTCATGAGTTTGTCAGTTGCAGCGTTACTGGGTATCCCTAGGGCTACTTTAACGAGCTTCCTGAGCATCACATGAAGTTTGTTAAGTTCTGCCTGCTTCCATTTGAATAATCCAGCCACATAAGTGAAGTGACAGAGAGCAAAGGCGTGTATTAGCCTCAAAGCGCTGTCCTCTCCTAAGCCTCTGTGTCTATTGGTAATTCTGCTTAGTAACCTAATGACTTCATCTGTTTTATTCGAGATATGTTGTATTGTTCTATAGTTAGCATTGTTTCCGTCTATGTGATACCCAAGAACCTTGATTGTTTCAACTAGCCTGACTGCGGATCCTTCATGAGTGTATAAGCACACTCTTGGCTCATCTTCCGGAATGTAACCTCTTGGTTTGCGACCTTTTCTGCGATGTTTAATGACCAAGAGTTCTGATTTGGCTGCCGAGCATTTCAACCCCATGTCTTTCAGTGTGTTCTCTACAACATATAAACTTTCCTGTAATCTGGTCTCTGTCTGTCCTACATTACCCTTGGCACTCCATATGGTTATGTCGTCGGCATATACCACATAATGTATACCCTCGATTTTCTCCAGATTTCTTGCAACCTTCGACATTGCTAAATTAAATAGCATGGGTGAGAGCCCAGCCCCTTGTGGAGTGCCCCTATTTCCCAAACTCTTGGTGCGATGACAGTTCATGTCGGTTCTCCAATGGAATATTGTAATCGGTCATTGCCATTCTGCAAGTTTTGTTGGGCACACTGATAGTTGCTAGGAACCTTTTATCTTGATGTTTCACAGTCTTCCTAAGTATTTCATTAGTACGGAAATGTCTGAAAGCACTTACAAAAGACAGACAGGAGTCACGAACATTTGGACAGCTTGGACGGTAGCTAATAACATGCCGCTGTTACGGTTGGCGTCTGGCACCACGTGCAGAAAGGGATTTCACCCGACGTTCTCTCACCATGCCTCGTCGAAATGAGGCGTGACTGCTCCTGCTACGGTTGGCGTCCCACACCACGTGCAGAAAGAAGTTTCTCTCACCCGACCTTCACACACCTTGCCTCGTCGAAATTAAGCCTGACTTCCTAATTCGCCATGACCATTTCGAGTGTCTGCCGGTCTGGCGGAAGCCCCACAGTGTTTACAGGCCTCTTTTGTGTGTGTGTGCGTGTGTGTGTGTGTGTGTGTGTGTGTGTGTGTGTGTGTGTGTGTGTGTGTGTGTGTGTGTGTGTGTGTGTGTGTGTGTGTGTGTGTGTGTGTGTGTGTGTGTGTGTGTGTGTGTGTGTGTGTGTGTGTGTGCGCGCGCGCGCGCGCGCGCGCGACTTTAGAGGGACCCTTTGCTCGAACGGCCAAACTCTACAGGAGAACTTCCACGAACCAGCAACGTGCAAAAGAGACGGACAAGCGTCTACAATTCCAGGAGGTGGGACGGCCTCCTCCTTGCAGCAGACTTTCTGTGCCGGTCACGTGACGTCGACGGAAGCAAGATCCCTCCCACGATTGTAGAGAGCCTATTTAAGGGGCTCCGAAATGTACTTAATCACTTCATGCTCTTCTCATTTTCTTTCACCAACTTTTGAATAAACCGTGCAAGTTTCGCACTAGAAATCGTCTCGCCCTTGCTTGGTCGCCATGGTCTACCGGATGCCTGCAGCCCGCAGACAACGCCACGTTACCCAATAAGTAACGTCGGTCGAGCTTCGATAGGCAGGCGCCGCTACAACTCGGCAGCAGTACGATACGCTACCCTGGAGTACGCAACAAACTGGTGGCAGCGGCGGGATACGGAACCCTGGAGACCCCAACTTGGACGACAACTACGAGATCGCAGTCTCTTCGTCCTGGTGACAACGTTCGGAAGGAAGGTGTCTGGATTCATGACTGCATATGGTGAGTGCACGGCTTTTCTTCTCTAAGATATCACTTAACTTTACGTATGTTTTGTAAAGTACAGTGCAGTGATTTTTCTTTAACCATTGGTGGAAGTTTTGAGTACGTCAAGGTTGTTATAGAGTGAAGAGTTAGCAGCACTAAGGGCAGCCATGAACTTGAAGGCACTAAAGAAGCCGGAATTGTTGAGCTTGGCCAGAGAGTTGGGCCTCCAAATTGCTGAATCAATGAGAAAGCCGGAGATTATAGAGGCGATCGAAGCAATCGGGGCAGACGACGATGAACTCAAGGAATGCCTCGAGAGCATTGCAGAGAAAGAGGAAGCGCGTAATCGCCTAGGGAAAGAGTAAGAGCATAAGCACCTAGAGCGTAAAAAGAGCGTAAGCGCCTAGAGGAAAAGGAAGAGCGTGTTGCACGCTACGCACTCGAAATGAAGTGCCTAGAGATTGAGCTGTTGAAAGCTCAAAATTCTGAAAGACCTAGCCCAGAGGCACGTGAAAGCGAGCGCAGAATGACAGACTTGATGGCACCCTACGCAGTAGGAGGGGACATAGCTCTTTTTCTGGTACAGTTTGAGCGCACGTGTGAGAAGGCAAAATTCACGAGCAACACGTGGTCGCAACGCTTGCTTACGTTACTACCACGTGAGGTTGCTGATATCATTACCCGCATGGAGAAAGAAGAAGCAGAGGACTTCGATGAAGTCAAAGCGAATCTGCTTAAAAAGTATAGGTTATCAGCAGAAGCATTCAGGCGAGAATTCAGGTAAGTCGAGAAGACCAAAAGCGAGTCATACTCAGATTTTGCATACACCTTGGAGGTAAACCTGAAGGAATGGCTCAGAGAAGAGGGTGCACTCGGCGACGCCGAAAAGACAATGCAGTGCGTTGCTTTAGAACAGTTCTACCGTCGGCTGCCCGTAAACCTCAAGTATTGGGTTTAGGATAGTCCAGGCGTAGACACTATCACGAGAGCGGCCGATCTCGCTGAGGAGTACGTAACTCGCCGTGCGGACGAAGGCAACGAAGCTCCTAAGAAGGAGATGAATAAATACAGACCCGACAAGCCAAAGAGATGGTCAAAGTCGAGTCGGTATAAAACAATGGAAAGATCAGATTCAGTGAAAAGTAGTGACGAGGACAGCGAAAAAAAGGAGGAATCGCCCGAACGGAGGGTAGAAAGGCAAGAAAAAAAGGCTTTCGAGGCAAAGGAACCAGTAGTTCGCTACAACTGCCAGCAAACGGGCCATATCTCCGTGGGGTGCAGAAATCCCAAACTAGTATTGATGTCACTAAGTAGTAACGCAGAAAATGTGAACTTCCTAGAACCATACATTCGAGACCTCGTGGTAAATGGAAAACCGTGTAGATGTAGTGGCCGCACGTCTACCGATAACCTACACGTGCGCTACTGCGACACGCCCCTTTGATAAGAGCTTATATACCGCGGCGCCGAGCGTAGCCGGCGCACTTCTTCCCAGCTTATCACAGTCGGCGGCCCAGCTGTGCTGGTGCTCGCCAGTCACCTTGTCAATGGAATAAAGCAATTCCCTTTGCGTACTGTCCCAGCAACCGCCTGGTTCCTGCCTGCCTGGAAGAACACCACATAATGGCGACGAGGGTGGGACCCTGCAGCTAAGTTGACAGTCTCTTCTTCGGAACCGACAATACTGCGAAATGGCCTCACAGCTGGGACAGATGGAACCTTTTGACGACTCGACCAGTGACTGGACGTCGTACGACGAGCGACTCTCATCGTATCTGAGGGCAAACAAGGTTCCAGCCGACCTTCAAATCGACGTTTTCGTGAGTCTCATCGGTCCGAAAACCTACCAACTGTTAAAGTCTTTGACTGCTCCCGTTACGCCTACATCGAAGTCGTTAAGCGAGTTGAGGGAAGTTTTGAGCAAACACCTGTCGCCAAAGCCATCCGTTATTGCCGAGAGAGCCAAGTTTTATCGTGCCGTGCAGGGCGAAACGCAGACGATAGCCCAGTTTGTAGAAGAGATACGCAGGCTAGCTCAAACCTGCGATTTCGGTTCTTTTCTCGACGATGCGCTTCGCGACAAGTTTGTGTGTGGCATGCGGCGAATAGATATCCAGAGACAGCTGTTTGTCGAGGACAAGCACTTAACTTTCCAGAAGGCAGTTGACCGTGCTCTGGCGTCCGAGGCCGCAATGAACAATGCAGTGACAGCCCATGATTTATCAGATAGCGGTGGCCTAGTTCACCGAATGCAGAGCGGAAAGCAGAAGAATAAGTACGCAAGTAAACGTGCCAAATCCCAGCAGTGTTATCGCTGTGGTTCTTTTAAGCACGATGCGCAAGCGTGTCCGCACGTACGAGCTACTTGCTTCGAATGTAACCGGCAGGGGCACATACGCAGAATGTGCAGAGCAAGAGCGGAACCAAAAAACCAGAAGCAGTGTATGCGCACGCTTGAGTGCAAGACCCAGCACGACTTCACTAAGCTCAACAGTGTCGACGTGTCACAAACGGCACCCATAATGGTAGGCGTAAATGTAGAAGGAACTACCGTAAACATGGAGCTCGACACTGGAGCAGCAGTATCGGTCATGTCGCACCATCAGGCTAAAGTGTACTTTCCTGGTGTTCGTTTGCAACCAACAAAGATGCAACTGAAGACGTACACAGGGGAAACCGTAAAGCCTATAGGAGTAATGGATGTGCTGGTCCGCCACAATAACCAAGAGGCACGATTGCCGCTTTACATTGTTCCGCAAGGCGGCATACCGCTCTTAGGTAACTGGCTACAGCATATCAGGCTAGACTGGGGTGGCATTCGAGGTCTTTGCAAGGTGCCCACTGCGTCAGGCAGTCCACCTGCAGCACTAGAAACTCTGCTACGAAAAAACGAAGACCTGTTTAAGGATGAGTTAGGGACCATACAAGTAGAGCAGGCAAGCCTCAAGTTTAAGGATGACCAAGTGCCTCGTTTTCTAAAAGCACGGAGTGTGCCTTTCGCTCTTGTGAAAAGGGTAGAGGCTGAATTGGAAAAGCTCGAGAAGTTGAGAATCATTTCTCGTGTCGCCAGTAGCAAGTATGCTACGCCAATTGTTCCCGTAGTAAAGAGCGATGGGTCGATTAGAATCTGTGGAGATTACAAACTCACGCTGAACCCAATCCTAGATGTAGAAACGTACCCGCTTCCAAAGCTGGATGAGCTTTTGGCAGCATTAGCTGGCGGTCAGAAATTCTCCAAAATTGATTTAAGTCGGGCTTATCAGCAAGTCGAGATGGATGAGGAATCCAAAGCCTACCTGACCTTGAACACTTCCAAGGGCTTGTATGTTGTTAACCGCTTGCCTTTTGGCATCGCCTCAGCGCCGGCGATCTTTCAGGAGATCATGGATAATATTCTGAAGGGCCTTGACGGAGTTACTTGTTACATCGATGACATCATGGTCACCGGAAAGACTGAACAGGAGCACCTAAAGAATTTGGAGGCGGTATTGAGACGGTTATCAGACAGAGGCATCCGGGTAAAGAAAGAAAAATGCGAGTTTTTCAAAGACAAGTTGCAGTACTTGGGACATGTCATTAGCGCGCATGGAATTGAACCGGCAACTGACAAGCTAGAAGCCATCGCAAAGGCTCCGCGTCCCACGGACAAGCAGCAATTGCATTCACTGTTGGGCTTGATAAACTACTATGGCAAGTTTGTTCCTAACCTGTCAAACGTCGTTTTACCCCTAAACAGATTGCTGCGACTCGATGTTCCCTGGGCCTGGAGTGACGAGTGCGAAGCAGCCTTCTCGCATATCAAGCAGCTGCTGTCGCAGCCACCGGTTCTCGCTCACTACGACCCCAGTGCGCCCCTGCAACTGTCGTGTGATGCATCGGCATACGGTATAGGAGCTGTCATCTCTCATGTGGAGCCAACTGGTCAGTGCCATCCGGTTGCGTACGCATCACGTACCTTATCCTCAGCGGAGGTCAACTATAGTCAACTGGAAAAAGAGGCGCTCGCTCTAGTTTTCGGCGTCAAGCGTTTCCACTACTATCTTTTCGGGCGTTCATTTGTTCTCGTTACTGACCACAAACCCTTGCAGACAATTTTCGGTCCCAAGACGGGAATACCAACTGTTGCCGCAGCTAGACTGCAACGCTGGGCTTTAGTTCTGTCTGCTTACAATTTTACTTTGAAGTATAAGCCATCGAGTCAAAACGCCGAAGCAGATTGCTTATCTCGATTGCCTCTGCCAAGTGAAAGTGAAGAATGCTCGGATGACCAGTTTTATCTCCTACGCATGCAGTCCTTGCCAATTAACTGTCGTGATGTGGCACGCGATACTGCCCGAGATCCGATTCTAAAGATAGTCATGCAGCACGTAATGAACGGTTGGCCTGAGACCATCGTGAGTGAAGAAATGAAGCCGTTTTTTCACAGACGCTGTGAACTTTCTGCACAGCTAGGGTGTCTTCTTCTTGGAATGCGTGTCGTTATTCCTCGGAAACACCAGTCGCAGATGCTCGAAGAATTGCACCAGGGACATCCTGGAATTGTTCGGATGAAAGAACTAGCACGTAGTTACGTGTGGTGGCCAGGCATCGATCGCGACATTGAGACCCAAGTGCGTTCTTGCAACCCCTGTTTAACTCAACGTGCGATGCCTTGCCCGGCTCCTCTGCACCCGTGGGCATGGCCAACCAGACCATGGGAACGTCTGCATATCGATTTTGCAGGACCTTTCAGGGGCGCCATGTTCCTGGTTGTGGTCGACGCTCACTCCAAGTGGCCGGAGGTGTGCCAAATGCGAGACACGTCCGCGGAAAACACAGTAAACCGTCTCCACGAAATCTTCTGCAGGTTTGGTTACCCTGAAGTTGTGGTATCTGACAATGGACCGCAGTTCATCTCGGCTGTGTTTTCAAACTACCTTAAGAGCATTGGCACGCGCCATGTAAGGACGTCAGCCTACCATCCGAGCAGTAATGGACAAGCTGAACGATTTGTCCAAACTTTGAAAGCGGCACTGCGGAAAAGTACTGCCGCGAGCTTAAGCACCACGTTGGGAGAGTTTTTATTGTATGTATGTATGCTTTATTTCCACAAAAACTAAATACAGCTTTGCGGGGGTAAAGTGGGGAAAAAAGCTGCTCGTAGCAGCTTGACTAGCCCCAAATACCCTTAAAAATACAAAAAGAAAATAAGGGAGCAGCAGCGCGGAAATACAGTTTTCCCACGTACACACATATTCAAGCATTACAACATATCATGCACACGCATTGCAAATCAGGCGAGGAAAAAAAAATACAACAAAAACAAGATGTGAGCAAGCAAGCAAAAACACGAAATCTCACTGCACTTCAAAAGCACACAGGCATTGTACAACTCACATATGAGAGAAAAAATCAAGAATATCAGGAGGAGAACAAGTTGCAATATCAATTTTATTAACAATAAGATCGTTTAATAACCGAGGTAGTCTGGAGCACAGCATTTGTGATCCATAGTTTGTGCGCGATTTTGGTACGTGCCAGTACTCTGGCTTTCTTGTGCTGTATGGAGTTTCGTGTAGTTTTAAGTTAGCCATAGAAGTAATGTAGTTGATGTTCTTTTTCTGTTCATTTTTATACGCAAGCACTAAACGATACTTTAAAAGGGCCTGTACTTTCGGTGTGTTAAGTTTATGAAATAAATAAGCTGAAGGGAAATCGTATGGTTTATTGCAAATAGCGCGGAGAGCCTTCTTTTGCAGTATGTACAGCCTGTTGATATTTGTGTCAGAAGTGGTAGCCCAGACCGAACAACAATAATTTAAATGGCTGAGAAAAAGTGAATTATATAACAAGCACTTAATAAAGCGAGGAAGATAGTTCAAGGAATAAAATATTCCAGTGATTTGTGAAAGCTTACTAGCAAGAAAATCTATATGGCTCTGCCACGTCATAGTATGATCAAAAGATACACCTAGCGATTTTACCGAGTGTACAAGTTCAATTTTAGAATTGTTCATTAGCAAATCTTCCTCTAGAGTAATTTGCATGTTCTTAGCGCGAA
Source organism: Dermacentor andersoni (assembly GCF_023375885.2). NCBI lineage: Eukaryota > Metazoa > Arthropoda > Arachnida > Ixodida > Ixodidae > Dermacentor > Dermacentor andersoni. Next base: position 10,524,824 of record NC_092814.1, read on the forward strand.
ATAACACCGCCTTAGTTTTTTGTGAATTGATAGTCAAACCGTTGTCAGATGACCATGTGTATAGTTTATTCAAAACTGCATTAGCTCTTATAATCAATTCGGCAGGGCGGTTAGGTTAGGTGTCTTACAGGAACACTCCACATGCCACCACGGGCGAGGCGCCGGCCACTCTCCTGCTACAGCGTAGACTCCGCACCCGTCTAGATGCCGTCAAGCCCTCGCTGCAGCAGAAGGTTTCGACGCGGCAGTTCGTCCAGACAGTGCGTCGCAAGCAGCGCGCGCGTGAATTTGCTGTGGGTGAAAGTGTTCTTGTGCGAAATTTCAGACGCGGTGCAAAGTGGTTGCCTGGGATTGTGTTAGGGCGGACTGGACCTATTTCATACAGAGTTCGTGTGGAAACCGGTCGAGGTGTGTTTGCCTGGAAGCGCCACCAGAACCACATAATTCAAGCCAGGGATATGGACTTTCCGTACATCCCTGAACACCGAGACTACCCCGAGCAGCCGCGACCCGACAGCCCCGACCCGGTGCAGCCAGCTTCGTCTTCTCTTCCAGCCACGGCAGAGCGGCGTTATCCTGCAAGGCAGCGGCGCCCTCCAGACCGCTATGTGCCATGAATTACTTTTGTTTCAGTACATGCGCCCGAACTACAATAAGAACGGGGGAGTGTAGTGGCCACACGTCTACCGATAACCTACACGTGCGCTACTGCGACACGCCCCTTTGATAAGAGCTTATATGCCGCAGCGCCGAGCGTAGCCGGCGCACTTCTTCCCAGCTTATCACAGTCGGCGGCCCAGCTGTGCTGGTGCTCGCCAGTCACCTTGTCAATGGAATAAAGCAATTCCCTTTGCGTACTGTCCCTGCAACCGCCTGGTTCCTGCCTGCCTGGAAGAACACCACAGTAGAGTGCTTCGCGAGTCGGCAGCCACAATGGACGTGGTACATCCGTTGTACGTAGAGGAAGGCCAGTTCACGGGAGAATATGCTTCGATAAGGCAAGCCATAGAGGCCTCCAGTGTTTGTCTCCCTGTGGCCAAGATTCGTATCGGAGGCCCTTTTGGAGTACTGGACACTGAAGCCGCCGTCTCGGCACATCTCCCGCCGCAGTATCCATATTTGTTTTCTAACAAATCTGAGGATTTGCTGCGACGCAGGGTAATCGGGTTTAGTGAAGGGATAGTGCAAGTCTTCACTCATTCCAGGGCAAGGGAGCTCGCGGCCAAGGTAGTGCACGGATGTCCAGTGGTGAAGGAAACAGGTTTGACGGAGGATTCGTCAACCAACACCAAACAGGACAGCCCTATAGGGGATTTTGCGGAAAGTCCACCAGCTAAGGAAGAGGTCAGGAAAGCAGCGGAGCCTGAAATGTCTCGCGAGGCAGAATGCGGAAAGTTATTGAACGTAAGCCCTGCCACAATGATCGCTGAGCAGGAAATGCGTAAGGCACAAAGCAATGCTGAGCATTACTATGACAGGACGGCTCGCACGCGACGCTTTGAAGTTGGGGGAAAGGTAATGATCCTGAAACTCTCATTGAATAACCAACCTGAGGAGATGCCTGTCGGCTTTCCGGAGTTAACAGCCGTGACGTAGGCAAAAGACATTCACGAGACCATTGACATGCTAGTAGAGCAGGCGGAGTTGAATCCCAATCAGAGGGCCGAACTGAGGGAACTCGTGTTTGAGAGTATTTCAGACACGCCGGGCAGGACCACCGCGATCGTTCACGACATACGACCTCTAAGGGGAATTCTGCGCCGATCCCTCGCACAGCGGCTTCTGGCCCCTACGCGTCGGGATCTTCCTCCCCCGCCGGCGATGCTGTTACGGTTGGCGTCTGGCACCACGTGCAGAAAGGGATTTCACCCGACCTTTTCTCACCATGCCTCGTCGAAATGAGGCGTGACTGCTCCTGCCACGGTTGGCGTCCCGCGCCACGTGCCGAAAGAAATTTCTCTCACCCGACCTTCACACACCTTGCCTCGTCGAAATTAAGCGTGACTTCCTAATTCGCCATGACCATTTCGAGTGTCTGCCGGTCTGGCGGAAGCTCCACAGTGTTTACAGGCCTCTTTTGTGTGTGTGTGTGTGTGTGTGTGTGTGCGCGCGTGTGTGTGTGTGCGCGCGTGTGTGTGTGTGTGTGTGTGTGTGTGAGTGTGTGTGTGTGTGTGTGTGTGTGTGTGTGTGTGTGTGTGTGTGTGTGTGTGTGTGTGTGTGTGTGTGTGTGTGTGTGTGTGTGTGTGTGTGTGTGTGTGTGCGCGCGACTTTAGAGGGAAGGGACCCTTTCCTCGAACAGCAAAACTCTACACTCTACAGGAGAACTTACGAATGAATCTGTGTGGTTTAGTGGCGCAAGGGCCAGATATGGCCAAAGAGCGCCAAGACAGTGTTAGTGATTTCGTGGTGGAATGATGAGTTCTGTGAAGAAGATGTGACTTGGCTGTAAAGTGGCCAAAAAATAGTCGCTGTAAAGTGCGTAAAATCTACGCGCTATAAAATTATGGCGATGACTAATGAGGAATACTATGAACATTAAAATCCATCGGAGAAGAATGATTCAAAATAGGAAATATATAAGATGGTAAAGTTACTTGGAGCACTGCTGCCTCGCCAGAGCCCTTGAAACACAAGGGCCTAGAGGCATGTGCTGTACGAAAGAGCTATCACAGCGGCATCCTCTGAAGAGAAGAGACGCTACGAACATGTGGGGCTAACAACATGCAACGCAACATCTTTCAGAAAACTTAGGATTTCGTTGGTGTCAAATAGCGGTTCTGGGCCGAGTAACATTGCAGGATGAAGGGGGATCTGCTGCCGGTATGCTAGGGAAAAATGTTTCTTTCTCTCAGATTCGGCTGCCGGACACTCCAGGAGCACATGGAGGACGGTCAGCCTCTCCCCGCATCTACTGCAGGTTGGAGGATCATTTTCAGTGAGTAAAAAGTTATGTGTGCCAAATGTGTGTCCTATTCTGAGGAGACAGAATAGGACATCTGTTCGCCGTGACTTTGTTACGGAGGGCCAAGAACCTAACTGTGGCTTTATCACATGCAGTTTGTTATTTACTTCTGCGTCCCACTTACGTTGCCAGTGGTTTCGCAGTTTCCTTCTTAAAAAAGGCTTCAGGTCTGTGACAGGGACTGAAGCAGTAGGATTAACTGTGTGCAATGAAATTGATGTGGCCATCTGGTCTGCTAGAACGTTACCCTCGATGCCTCTATGTCCAGGCACCCAGCATATAATGACATGCTGGTTAGACATATACGCTCTACAGAGAATGGAATAGAGCTCAGTAATTACGGGGTTTCTGTGTTTACAGTGTGACTTCAAGGCTTTTACGACGCTTAAGGAGTCTGTAAATAAAATTGTTTTTTGAATATTTGATTTTCTGATATGTTTCACAGCCGGCAATAGTGCATGGGCCTCAGCCGTAAATATACTTGTTTCAGGGTGCAGTACACCGTATTCCGAGAAGGATGGACCAATGGCTGCGTAGGACAACCCGGCATGCGACTTAGAAGCGTCTGTGTAAAACCCTGTGCACGAGTACTTGTACTGGAGCTCCAAGAAATACATTTTGATGTGTGTCTCTGGCGCATGTTTACTGACCTCTACAAAGGATGTTTCACACTCTATCAGCTGCCACTCCCAGGGCGGTACTAGCTTAGCTGGAGGCATTAGGCGTTGTTCGAGAACTGGGACATTCATTTCCGTGCTAAGTTCTCTTGCACGCAGTGAGAAAGGAAGTCTCATAGAGGGTCTGTTATGAAAAAGTGTTTCACACGTCAAGTCGTTAGCGGTTGTGAAACACGGATGTTCCTTATTAGAGCGAACCTTGAGAAAATACGTTAAGCTGATGTTGGTTCTCTGAAGATGGAGTGGCCACTCATCCGACTCTACATATAAACTTTCAACAGGGCTTGTCCTAAATGCGCCAGTGGCCAGACGGATACCCAGATGGTGAACGGGGTCTAACATCTTAAGCGCGCTCGGTGCGGCAGAGTGATATACTACGGCACCATAATCTAACCGTGATCGAACTAGGCTCTTGTAAATATTCAATAAACACTGCCTGTCACTACCCCACGTTGTGTGGGATAGGATTTTAAGTAAGTTCATTGTTCTAAGACATTTTTCTTTAAGATGCTTTATGTGAGGAATGAAAGTGAGCCTGGAGTCAAGAATAACACCTAGGAATTTGTGTTCTTTGTTGACAGGAATTTGTTGTCCGCCAAGTTCTACACAAAGATCTGGGACCAGGCCTCTCTTTCTTGTGAAGAGAACACAAGAACTTTTGTGGGGGTTGACCTTAAATCCGTTTTGGTCTGCCCATTTGGACACTTTGTTTAAGCCCTGCTGTACCTGTCTTTCGCATACTGTGAAGTTGCAGGATTTGAAGCCTATTTGTATATCGTCTACGTATACGCAATAAAAAATGGCAGGTGGTAGTGAAGCACGTAGTGTGTTCATCTTAACGATAAAGAGAGTGCAGCTGAGCACGCCTCCCTGGGGTACACCAATTTCCTGCGTAAAGCGACGTGACAGTGCATTGCCGACTTTTACACGGAAGTTACGATTGGACAAATATCTTTCAATTATTTTCAACATATTTCCACACATGCCCATTCCCGACAAGTCTCGCAAGATCCCATAACGCCATGTTGTATCATATGCCTTCTCCATACCGAGGAACATCGAGAGGAAATACTGTTTGTGTACAAAGGCATCGCGAATATATCCTTCAATGCGCACAAGATGATCTGTTGTTGACCGCCCTTTTCTGAAGCCACACTGATAGGGATCGAGTATATTGTTGAATTCAAGGAAGTGTATGAGTCTGTGATTAATCATTTTTTTCAAGGAGCTTACATAGACAATTCGTAAGAGCTATCGGACGATAACTTGCTGCCAAGGAGGGGTCTTTTCCCTGCTTCAGGACAGGAACCACAATCGCCTCTTTCCATGTAGATGGGAGGTCTCCCGCAGCCCAAATAGTGTTGTAAAGTGTGAGTAGTGTAACTTGTGTATCAGTATGTAAGTTTCTGATCATATCATACATGACTCTGTCAGGTCCCGGTGCAGTGCTTTTGCATGTGTTCAAGGCAGCTCTCAACTCGGCAATACTGAAAGGCCGGTTATAGGGTTCATTCTGTCTGCATTTTCTAATTATTGGCTTACATTCTTCTATTTGTTTATATTTGAGAAAGGACTGAGAATAATGGGTTGAGTTCGACACGCTCTCAAAGTGCTCCCCAAGTGAGTCTGCCTGATCTTGCAGGGTATCGCCTTGTGTGTTTACCAGAGGGAGTGATTGTGCTGGTCGCCCTCTTATCCTAATAACCCTGTTCCAGACTTTGGCCTCATCTGTGTACGAGTTGATGCCAGATAAAAACTTCTGCCAGCTTTCTCTTCTGGCCTGTCGACGGGTTCGCCTGCCTTGGGACTTGACTTTTTTAAAGTTGATAAGATTCTCCTCAGTGGGAGAAGCGCGTAGCCACCCCCACGCCCTGTTCTGTTTTTTACGAGCGATCCTACAATCGTCGTTCCACCACGGGACACGCCGTTTGCACGCCAAGCCATTTATTTCTGATATGCATTTAGATGCGACATCTATTATGAAGGCTGTAAAGAACTCAACAGCAGCATCAATTCCTAACGAAGACATGTCAGCCCATGAGATACTAGTAAGGGATCGAAATTTCTCCCAATCAGCTGTCTCAATCTTCCACCTAGGAGCCTGTGGTGGATATTCGTTTTCTTTAAGTGTTCTTAATAGTATGGGGAAGTGGTCGCTTCCGTAAGGATTGTTCGTAACTTCCCATTCGAGTTGAGGCAGTATGGACGGGGAAACTATGCTCAGATCAATTGAAGAAAAGGTATTGTTTGCAAGACAGTAATAAGTGGGTTTCTTCTTATTCAGAAGGCCCGCACCAGAAGAAAAAAGGAACTGTTCAACAAGACGACCTCGCGCATCTATACGAGAGTCGCCCCACAGGGAGCTGTGCGCATTGAAATCGCCAAGAACAACATAAGGTTCTGGCAATTGATCTATAAAGGAATGGAATTCATGTTTCGTTAATTTGTAGGGTGGGGGTACGTAAAGCGAGCAAATGGTGACGAGTTTATTTAGAAGAACAGCTCGAACCGCCACTGCTTCAAGGGGCGTTTGTAGCTGTAAACGCTGACAGGAAATACTTTTATGAATAAAAATGGCAACACCGCCTGATGATACGACAGCATCATCGCGATCTTTGCGGAACTTGACATACGGTCGGAGAAAGTTTGTGTGTTGTGGTTTTAAGTGTGTTTCCTGTAGACACAGCACTTTTGGATTGTGTTTTTGGATAAGCTCTTGCAAATCATCAAGGTTCCTAAGAAGACCTCTGACGTTCCATTGAGTAATTTGTGTATCTATATTTAATGTAAATAAGTGCTGTGTGTATGGAAACGAAGGTGATGCCTTAGGTTACAGAGCTCTTTCGAGGCCCTGTCACGGGGGTTCTGCCCTTTCTGGAGCGTTCGAGGGAGCCTCGCCGCTCCTTAGGCGTTTGGTGCGCCTTGAGGACAGGTGTAGTGTCAATTGCCTCTTGTGAGGCGCCGGACACGTGCTCTTGCGAGCGAGAAGTTACAAGAGAGAGTCCCGCCTTGGAGGGCAAGACCCCTGCGCCCACCAGCCCGGAGGTCGATGGGGCACCCTGCGGGATTTGGCTGCGCCGGCTGTTGCCAGCGCTGGAAGGGGCCGGGGAGGTTGGGGCAGCCTCGGCTGCGCCCACCTTCGGGGTCGATGGCCCCGTCTGCTGTGTTGGCGTAGCAGCGTTTGCTGCAGCCACCGCGGGGGCCGATGGCGTCACTGCCGCCTCACTGGGTGTGGGACGGTCAGCCGCCGGAGACCGTTGTGGCGCTGCCCCCTGACGCGTGACATCGGCAAAACTTTTCTTGGGCAGGTATGAAACCCGCCTGCGTGCCTCCTTGAATGAGATATTCTCTTTTACTTTGATAGTTACGATTTCTTTTTCTTTCTTCCAGGATGGACATGACCGCGAGTACGCGGCGTGCTCCCCATCACAATTTACACAGTGCAGAGAATTCTCACAAGCTTCAGAGGAGTGTTCATGCGCGCTGCATTTCGCACAAGTTTGGCGGCCTCGGCAGCTCTGCGAACTGTGGCCAAAACGCTGGCACTTGAAACATCGGTGGGGATTTGGCACGTACGGTCTTACACGGAGCTTGATGTACCCGGCCTCGATTGACTCGGGCAGGACACTTGACCTGAAGGTGAGTATTAGGTGTTTGGTCGCAATTTTTTTACCATCTCGCCTCATCTTAATTCTTTTGACATTTATAACATTCTTATCGCTGAAGCCCTCCAAGAGCTCAGCCTCAGTGAGCTCCAGCAAATCATCGTCCGAAACAACGCCGCGGGAGGCATTCATCGTGCGGTGCGGGGTTCCTACTACTTGGGTCTCCCCAAAAGATACTAGCTGAGGCAGTTTCTCAAATTGCTTCTGATCGCGGAACTCCAAGAGGAGGTCACCGCTAGCCATCTTCGACACCTTATATCCTGGACCCAAAACTTCGGTAAGAGACTTAGATACAAGGAACGGGGAGATTGTTCGCACTTGTTTAGCTGGTTTTTCTTGAGTGGATCACATAAAAACGAGGAAAATTGCGGACTTGGCGTCCGAAAAACTGAAAGACCTCTTTGGTGCGCCCTCGTTTCTGAGGGCGATCAGGGAGTTTAGGAAAAGCGTTTTCCATAAGTGCATTTGGGTTTTCGGCCGCGATGCCGACCACCTACCATGGAGCCCAACAGGGGGACGTGACGAGTTCCTGCTAGAGAAACCCTGCCAACGCCAGCCGTACATCGCTGCTATAACCAAATACAGCATAACCAAGGTTGGCTAGCTACACAAGGTTAACCCTTGCCGCCAGGAAATAAGGAAGTAATAAGAAGTGAAGAGAAGACAGGAAAGATGAAAAAGGCGAGAGAGAAAGACGAAGATCGTAGAGGAGGACAGGAAGAGGCGACTACCGATTTCTCCCGGGTGGGTCAGTCCGGGGGTGCCGTCTACGTGAAGCAGAGGCCAAAGAGGTGTGTTGCCTTCGCCGGGGGGCCTTAAAGGTCCGAACACCCGGCATCGGCTCAACCCCCAGGATCCCCCTTTCCCCGGACACGGCTAAGCCGCGCACGGCTACACGCGGGAGGGTCCAACTCTCGTGTGCTCGGGTACGTGATGTCGCAACGCACCAAACGCCTGCTGACGCAGACGCCCCTGCGGGGAGGAGAACTTACACGAACCAGCAACGCACAAAAGAGACGGACAAGCGTCTACAATTCCAGGAGGCGGGACGGCCTCCTCCTTGCAGCAGGCTTTCTGTGCCGGTCACGTGACGTCGACGGAAGCAAGGTCCCTCCCACGATTGTAGAGAGCCTATTTAAGGGGCTCCGAAATGTACTTTTCATCACTTCATGCTCTTGTCATTTTCTTTCACCAACTTTTGAATAAACCGTGCAAGTTTCACACTACAAATCGTCTCACCCTTGCTTGGTCGCCATGGTCTACCGGATGCCTGCAGCCCGCCGACAACGCCACGCTACCCAATAAGTAACGTCGGTCGAGCTTCGATAGGCAGGCGCCGCTACAACTCGGCAGCAGTACGATACGCTACCCTGGAGTACGCAACACCGCACGACACACCTTCAGCATGCATAAGTAGCTACTGTATAGCTGCGCAGGTTCGATCCTGGTGTCCCAAGATCTTAGGAACTAGTTTCATGATTGGTGCAACCTGGCTCGAGGCTATGTCACTGTGGTTCGTATTCTAAGCTGAAACGCTTGCCTCACTGCACCGGGCAGCATCGATTCGGAGGAGTGGTTGTATTGGGCAGGGTGTCAAACTTTTGCTGTTCCAAGGCCATGCGTGCTAAAAAAAGCATCAAAGCGTATTTTATACAACCGGCAACAACGGCGTTCGCACGAAGTCTCACTTTGTTGTGGTGCGCTACGTTGATTTTTGTTCTTTTGCGCTTCCTAATATCTATATTTAGTTTTGTTGTCCTTTTGTCACTGTTGTAACCACTTGTTGAATTACGTAGGTACGTCGAACAATTGGCCCCGTTACTAGCGAGGCAAGCTTTGGGACCAAACAAGTTTTGCGAAGTTTGCTGTAATGTAAGAGCAAAGTGAGAATAACAAAAAATGAACGCAGTGGACACCATGAACGTGGGTGCTTACGTGTCGATGAAATTAGTTGGAGGGGCGCAGATATATTATTCGTATTCTGTGTGTGTGAAAATTTTTATTGTCCGTAAAGGGTGACACCGAAGCTCCGGTACCGCTCGTAGGCGTCCAGGAAGCCCGATGTCACCCCAAGGGGCAGGGTATAGTAGACGAAGCGGTTTGCCGCTTCGGCTGCCCGACGGACAATGTTGGCCTGTGCTGCCGGGTCTTCGCTGTGAAGCGCGGTCTCCCATGCTTCTTCGTCCTTGAATAAATTACATCCCGGGTAGTGGCTGCACTCCCATAGTATATGTCTTAGGGTTCCTATTTTATCGCAGAATCTGCACAATTGGTCCCCCGGATTTCCTCTTTGCGTGAGGTATTTCCGTCTGGGAGACATCTGGTTCTTGGATTGCAGGCGGCGCCAGGTGACTGCCTCTGCGGACGTGAGGGACATATCCGGGAGTGGATATTTCCGGCGTCCAAATCTGTAGTGCACTATGACCAAGTGGTAGGTCGCGAGCGTCTCGACCTTAAAGTTAGGTTGAGGCCGCCGTCCTTCTCGGATAATCAGCGCTCGGACGAGGGCGTTGGCGGCTTCGTTTCCTGATGTGTTGGAGTGAGCGGTGTCCCAGGTTAGGGTGATCCCTCTGTCTATGTTGCCTTGTGATATTATGCTGTACGCGTATTCTGATATTTTGCCTTTGCAGAAATTTCGTACTGCCGATTTGCTGTCACTAATGATCACTCTCGCGTCCGTACTAAAGCACGCTAGGGCGATCACTGCTTCCTCCGCTGCCGTGGCGTCTACTCCGCTTGTATATATCGTGCCCTGTTCTACTCCGGACTCGTCTACTACCACTGAAACGGAGCTTCCGTCTCCGCTAAGGGCGGTGTCTGTGAATGCAACCGTCTCGGGTGGTAGTCTTCTTAGCTTTGTTGCCAAGTGTTCGGCTCTGTGCTGGCGTCCTTTCTGATCGTGTTGTGGGTGCATGTTCTTAGGTATCGGTGCGACGGTGAGAGCTCTTCTAATTTTGGACTCAATATGGAACGACTAGTATTTCGTTCCTCTGTTCCCTTGTAGTCGCACCCAGTTTAGAATCTGCTGTCCTGTCTCGGTTAGACCCAGGCATTCGAGTTGTGCCGTTCTCGTCGCTTCCGCTAACTCCTGCCATGTGTTATGCACCCCCATTACCTCTAGTGCCTCGGTGGAGGTCGAGATTGGTAGTCCAAGTGCACGTTTCGTGTATTTCCTTCTTATTACGTCTAACTTGTTTGTCTCTGCTTTTTTTATGCTAAGGAATCGGGTTGAGTAGCAGATCCGACTCAAGATGAAGGCCTGGACCAGCCTTGTTCTTCTCCTTTAGCCCTCTGCCTCTGGACGAGATTCTTCTAATGATGCCTGCCACTTGCTTTGCATGGGCGTCTAGCTTAGCTATAGTCGTGTGGTTGTTTCCTGTTTTGCTTATGAGCATGCCCAGAATTCGGATCTCATCTACTTGAGGAATTTCTTTCCCGTCTAAGTCTATCGAGATTCTGGGAGGAGAAGCGTTGTCTGTCCGGGGCCTGATGACTAGTATTTCCCACTTCATCGGGCGGGGAGCAGCTCAGCCCTTTGGCGTGGAGGTCTATGATGTCGGCTGCCCTGAGGAGTCGATCGACGCATCGCTGCCCTCGTTGAGCCAAACGTCATCTGCGTAGACGCTCGTCATTAGTGCTTCGATCCTTCCTAACTTGCGCGCGAGATCTTTCATAACTAAGTTAAATAGGAAGGGGGATAGGATGGCACCTTTCGGAGTGACCCTGTTTCCTAATTAAATCTCTTCCGAGCTGAGTCTCTGCATGTGCAGGGTCTCTGTTCTGCCTTTTACATTTACGTAAAAACATTTACGTAATCGAAGGTCCTCTTCGCTACGTTAACATCTGACAGGTCGTCAAGGATGGCCAAGAGGCTAACATTATCAAACGCTTTGGTTCAGTCTATACCCAATATCATGTTGGAGCCTTAGCATGGTATTTTGAGCGCTAAGGTGCGGTCTGAAACCTACCATCTCGTGCAGCCAGATGCTGTTTTCTTCCGCGAATCGAGTAAGTCGCGTCTGAATTACCTTCTCTATTAATTTGCCTAGACATGAGGTCAGTGAAACTGGCCTGAGATTTTCTATACCCGGGATTTTGCCCTTCTTATGGATGCCGAGAGCGAGTGGGGCTATAGTAATCCAGGTACAATAAAATTAGGAAAGCCCACTAAGGCCCACTAAGACACTCCCTCACCAGAACAGGGATTGGCCTCCCTGGTTCAGTATTCCGCCACCCCCTCCCATATGGCTCGCTCAATTACCCAATGGCCCTCAGTCCCCAGCAGCTACAGAGCACCTCACCAAAACGGCGGTCAGACCTGTAACACAGCAAAGGGTGCTAAGAATCTCTGGGTACGGACAGGCCGCAGATGGAAACTGACCCTTGCAACGTTTAACACCTGAACCCGCTCGAGTGAGGCTAGTTTAGCAGGACTCTTTGAGGAACTATCAGACATTGTTTGGGATGTCATTGGCCTTACACTCTAGAAAACGTTTACACCCTTTGGGGTGTATATCTGCCATACAACGATAATCGTCATCTGTCTTGCTTGCCTTTCCTTTCTTGAAAACGCGCGCCCGCTGCTTTCCTGTCGGCAATGCTATGCCATGCTGATGACGCGCATGCCGTTCTTTACTGGGAAGCACCGGGCTCGCAGCGTTAAAGAAAGAAAATGCGGACAAGACAGATCACGTTTATTGTTATGTGGCGAGATACGACTCAAAGGGTAAACTTTTCTTAGAGTGCAACGAGATTAGAAGAACTGGTCAGGCTTATACATTGCTGAATAATGGACATGTCCTGTGCTATAGAGATCTCCTAGATAAGAAGCAATATGGGGCAGGATTCCTAATCCATAAGGACATAGCGGGCAACATTGACGAATTCTACAGCATCAATGAGAGTGCAGCTGTAGTCGTAATCAAACTTAATAAGAAGTATAGAATGAAGGTAGTACAAGACTACGCTCCAATATCCAGTCACCATGATGATAAAGTAGATCAGTTTCATGAAGATGTTGAATTAGCGATGAGAAAAGTGCAAAGTCGGTATACTGTAGTAATGGGCGACTTCAATGCAAAAGTGGGGAAAAGGCAGGCTGGTGAAGAAGCAATTGGCAACTACGGCGTCGATTCTAGGAACGTTAGAGGAGAGATGCTGGTAGAATTCACAGAAAGGAATAAGATTCGAATAATGAACACCTTTTTGAGGAAGCGTAGCAACAGAAAGTGTGCCTGGAAAAGCCCTAATGGTGAAACAAGAAATAAAATTGCCTTCATACTTTCTGCTGATCCCAGCGTAGTGCAGGATGTAGAAGTGATAGGTAGTGTAAATCACAGTGATCATAAGTTAGTGAGGGCTAGGATTCAGCAAGAGGAAGATCAAAATTGGTCAAGAAGAAACAGGTCCACTTAGAGGCAGTAAGGGTAAAAACAGACGAATTCAGGCTGGTACTTGCAAACAAATATGCAGCCTTAGAAGAGATGGATGACGCTGACATAGAGCTAACGAATGAACCCGTAACTAGGCTGGCTTCAGAGGCAGCAATTGAAGTGGGAGGCAAGGCATCAAGGCAACGAGTAGGCAAGCTCTCGCAAGTAACAAAGGACCTAATAAAGATACGACAAAGAATGACAGTGTCCAACTCAAGAGATAAGATAGAATTCACGGAACTGTCAAAACTGATCAACAAGGCGAAAATAAGTGATATTCAAAACTATCACATGAGAAAGACTGAAGAAGCCGTAAAAAAATGGACGCAGCCTGAAATCATTGAGAAAGAAACTTCGCATAGGACATACCAAGATGTATGCACTGAAAGATAAGCGGGGTAATATCATCAGAAATCTCGAAGGCATAGTAAAAGCAGTGGAAGCAGCAGCAGCAGCAGCAGCAGCAGCAGCTGCAGCTGCTGCTGCTGCTGCTGCTGCTGCTGCTGATGATGATGATGATCATCATCATCATCACCATCATCATCATCATCATCATCATCATCATCATCCTCCACCTCCTCCTCCTCCTTCTCCTCCTCCTCCACCTCCTCCTCCTCCTCCTTTCTTCATGATTTCCATCCGAGGACGTTGGCTGTACGTCGCTTCAGGGGACGTTCAGCCAACACCTGTACAGCTGTTGCGGTTCCGTTCCTTCGCTCTTCTGTCGGCGTCTCCGGCGACGCTGTAACCATTGTCCGTGGTTGCATCATGCTTGGGCCGGCGCAGCAGCTATGCGAGCTGCTACGCCGTTGCGCTCCCTCGGGGCTAGGTTTAGCTGGCGGCGTGGCCGCCTTGAAAATTTAAACTCTTGCAGAGGTTAGAGAAGTAGTCCTACCATGGTGATGGCGCTATTTACGTGATCCCCTGGTGTTCGCGGTTCTTCTCGCTCGTTCTTAAATGTTCATTTTGGCAGCAGTGCGCAACGACTTCACATCGTCTTATACACTACGTTCTTTAGGCAGCCTGCTTCAAGCCTATCTGCAACGAAACTGCCGTCGGAATCAAGAGAGGATCTGGCCCATCTACCGGCGATCACGGCAGCCATCGTCGGCTTGGTGTGAGGCGAAGTCACTGCTACTGCGCAGTGCGAAACGGTTCCTCGACCCAGCATATCTAAAGGGACCATCCGCTTCTGTGATTTTCATTTTGGCAGCAGTGCGCAACGACTTAATCGTCTTATACACTACGTTCTTTAGGCAGCCTGCTTCAAGCCTAACTGCAACGAAACTGCCGTCGGAATCAAGAGAGGATCTGTCCCATCTACCGGCGATCACGTCAGCCATCGTCGGCTTGGTGTGAGGCGAGGTCACTGCTACTGCGCAGTGCGAAACGGTTCCTCGACCCTGCATATATAAAGGGACCATCGGCTTGTGTGATTTTCATTTTGGCAGCAGTGCGCAACGACTTCACATCGTCTTATACACTACGTTCTTTAGGCAGCCTGCTTCAAGCCTATCTGCTACGAAACTGCCGTCGGAATCAAGAGAGGATCTGTCCCATCTACCGGCGATCACGTCCGCCATCGTCGGCTTGGTGTGAGGCGAGGTCACTGCTACTGCGCAGTGCGAAACGGTTCCTCGACCCTGCATATATAAAGGGACCATCCGCTTGTGTGATTTTCATTTTGGCAGCAGTGCGCAACGACTTAATCGTCTTATACACTACGTTCTTTAGGCAGCCTGCTTCAAGCCTATCTGCTACGAAACTGCCGTCGGAATCAAGAGAGGATCTGTCCCATCTACCGGCGATCACGTCAGCCATCGTCGGCTTGGTGTGAGGCGAGGTCACTGCTACTGCGCAGTGCGAAACGGTTCCTCGACCCTGCATATATAAAGGGACCATCCGCTTGCGTGATTTTCATTTTGGCAGCAGTGCGCAACGACTTCACATCGTCTTATACACTACGTTCTTTAGGCAGCCTGCTTCAAGCCTAACTGCAACGAAACTGCCGTCGGAATCAAGAGAGGATCTGTCCCATCTACCGGCGATCACGTCAGCCATCGTCGGCTTGGTGTGAGGCGAGGTCACTGCTACTGCGCAGTGCGAAACGGTTCCTCGACCCTGCATATATAAAGGGACCATCGGCTTGTGTGATTTTCATTTTGGCAGCAGTACGCAACGACTTCACATCGTCTTATACACTACGTTCTTTAGGCAGCCTGCTTCAAGAATATCTGCTACGAAACTGCCGTCGGAATCAAGAGAGGATCTGTCCCATCTACCGGCAATCACGTCAGCCATCGTCCGCTTGGTGTGAGGCGAGGTCACCGCTACTGCGCAGTGCGAAACGGTTCCTCGACCCTGCATATATAAAGGGACCATCCGCTTGTGTGATTTTCATTTTGGCAGCAGTGCGCAACGACTTCACATCGTCTTATACACTACGTTCTTTAGGCAGCCTGCTTCAAGCCTATCTGCAACGAAACTGCCGTCGGAATCAAGAGAGGATCTGGCCCATCTACCGGCGATCACGGCAGCCATCGTCGGCTTGGTGTGAGGCGAGGTCACTGCTACTGCGCAGTGCGAAACGGTTCCTCGACCCTGCATATATAAAGGGACCATCGGCTTGTGTGATTTTCATTTTGGCAGCAGTGCGCAACGACTTCACATCGTCTTATACACTACGTTCTTTAGGCAGCCTGCTTCAAGAATATCTGCTACGAAACTGCCGTCGGAATCAAGAGAGGATCTGTCCCATCTACCGGCAATCACGTCAGCCATCGTCGGCTTGGTGTGAGGCGAGGTCACTGCTACTGCGCAGTGCGAAACGGTTCCTCGACCCTGCATATATAAAGGGACCATCCGCTTGTGTGATTTTCATTTTGGCAGCAGTGCGCAACGACTTAATCGTCTTATACACTACGTTCTTTAGGCAGCCTGCTTCAAGCCTATCTGCTACGAAACTGCCGTCGGAATCAAGAGAGGATCTGTCCCATCTACCGGCGATCACGTCAGCCATCGTCGGCTTGGTGTGAGGCGAGGTCACTGCTACTGCGCAGTGCGAAACGGTTCCTCGACCCTGCATATATAAAGGGACCATCCGCTTGCGTGATTTTCATTTTGGCAGCAGTGCGCAACGACTTCACATCGTCTTATACACTACGTTCTTTAGGCAGCCTGCTTCAAGCCTAACTGCAACGAAACTGCCGTCGGAATCAAGAGAGGATCTCTCCCATCTACCGGCGATCACGTCAGCCATCGTCGGCTTGGTGTGAGGCGAGGTCACTGCTACTGCGCAGTGCGAAACGGTTCCTCGACCCTGCATATATAAAGGGACCATCGGCTTGTGTGATTTTCATTTTGGCAGCAGTACGCAACGACTTCACATCGTCTTATACACTACGTTCTTTAGGCAGCCTGCTTCAAGAATATCTGCTACGAAACTGCCGTCGGAATCAAGAGAGGATCTGTCCCATCTACCGGCAATCACGTCAGCCATCGTCCGCTTGGTGTGAGGCGAGGTCACTGCTACTGCGCAGTGCGAAACGGTTCCTCGACCCTGCATATATAAACGGACCATCCGCTTGTGTGATTTTCATTTTGGCAGCAGTGCGCAACGACTTCACATCGTCTTATACACTACGTTCTTTAGGCAGCCTGCTTCAAGCCTATCTGCAACGAAACTGCCGTCGGAATCAAGAGAGGATCTGGCCCATCTACCGGCGATCACGGCAGCCATCGTCGGCTTGGTGTGAGGTGAAGTCACTGCTACTGCGCAGTGCGAAACGGTTCCTCGACCCTGCATATATAAAGGGACCATCCGCTTGTGTGATTTTCATTTTGGCAGCAGTGCGCAACGATTTAATCGTCTTATACACCACGTTCTTTAGGCAGCCTGCTTCAAGCCTATCTGCTACGAAACTGCCGTCGGAATCAAGAGAGGATCTGTCCCATCTACCGGCGATCACGTCAGCCATCGTCGGCTTGGTGTGAGGCGAGGTCACTGCTACTGCGCAGTGCGAAACGGTTCCTCGACCCTGCATATATAAAGGGACCATCCGCTTGTGTGATTTTCATTTTGGCAGCAGTCCGCAACGACTTCACATCGTCTTATACACTACGTTCTTTAGGCAGCCTGCTTCAAGCCTAACTGCAACGAAACTGCCGTCGGAATCAAGAGAGGATCTGTCCCATCTACCGGCGATCACGTCAGCCATCGTCGGCTTGGTGTGAGGCGAGGTCACTGCTACTGCGCAGTGCGAAACGGTTCCTCGACCCTGCATATATAAAGGGACCATCGGCTTGTGTGATTTTCATTTTGGCAGCAGTGCGCAACGACTTCACATCGTCTTATACACTACGTTCTTTAAGCAGCCTGCTTCAAGAATATCTGCTACGAAACTGCCGTCGGAATCAAGAGAGGATCTGTCCCATCTACCGGCAATCACGTCAGCCATCGTCGGCTTGGTGTGAGGCGAGGTCACTGCTACTGCGCAGTGCGAAACGGTTCCTCGACCCTGCATATATAAAGGGACCATCCGCTTGTGTGATTTTCATTTTGGCAGCAGTGCGCAACGACTTAATCGTCTTATACACTACGTTCTTTAGGCAGCCTGCTTCAAGCCTATCTGCTACGAAACTGCCGTCGGAATCAAGAGAGGATCTGTCCCATCTACCGGCGATCACGTCAGCCATCGTCGGCTTGGTGTGAGGCGAGGTCACTGCTACTGCGCAGTGCGAAACGGTTCCTCGACCCTGCATATATAAAGGGACCATCCGCTTGCGTGATTTTCATTCTGGCAGCAGTGCGCAACGACTTCACATCGTCTTATACACTACGTTCTTTAGGCAGCCTGCTTCAAGAATATCTGCTACGAAACTGCCGTCGGAATCAAGAGAGGATCTGTCCCATCTACCGGCAATCACGTCAGCCATCGTCGGCTTGGTGTGAGGCGAGGTCACTGCTACTGCGCAGTGCGAAACGGTTCCTCGACCCTGCATATATAAAGGGACCATCCGCTTGTGTGATTTTCATTTTGGCAGCAGTGCGCAACGACTTAATCGTCTTATACACTACGTTCTTTAGGCAGCCTGCTTCAAGCCTATCTGCTACGAAACTGCCGTCGGAATCAAGAGAGGATCTGTCCCATCTACCGGCGATCACGTCAGCCATCGTCGGCTTGGTGTGAGGCGAGGTCACTGCTACTGCGCAGTGCGAAACGGTTCCTCGACCCTGCATATATAAAGGGACCATCCGCTTGCGTGATTTTCATTTTGGCAGCAGTGCGCAACGACTTCACATCGTCTTATACACTACGTTCTTTAGGCAGCCTGCTTCAAGCCTAACTGCAACGAAACTGCCGTCGGAATCAAGAGAGGATCTCTCCCATCTACCGGCGATCACGTCAGCCATCGTCGGCTTGGTGTGAGGCGAGGTCACTGCTACTGCGCAGTGCGAAACGGTTCCTCGACCCTGCATATATAAAGGGACCATCGGCTTGTGTGATTTTCATTTTGGCAGCAGTACGCAACGACTTCACATCGTCTTATACACTACGTTCTTTAGGCAGCCTGCTTCAAGAATATCTGCTACGAAACTGCCGTCGGAATCAAGAGAGGATCTGTCCCATCTACCGGCAATCACGTCAGCCATCGTCCGCTTGGTGTGAGGCGAGGTCACTGCTACTGCGCAGTGCGAAACGGTTCCTCGACCCTGCATATATAAACGGACCATCCGCTTGTGTGATTTTCATTTTGGCAGCAGTGCGCAACGACTTCACATCGTCTTATACACTACGTTCTTTAGGCAGCCTGCTTCAAGCCTATCTGCAACGAAACTGCCGTCGGAATCAAGAGAGGATCTGGCCCATCTACCGGCGATCACGGCAGCCATCGTCGGCTTGGTGTGAGGTGAAGTCACTGCTACTGCGCAGTGCGAAACGGTTCCTCGACCCTGCATATATAAAGGGACCATCCGCTTGTGTGATTTTCATTTTGGCAGCAGTGCGCAACGATTTAATCGTCTTATACACCACGTTCTTTAGGCAGCCTGCTTCAAGCCTATCTGCTACGAAACTGCCGTCGGAATCAAGAGAGGATCTGTCCCATCTACCGGCGATCACGTCAGCCATCGTCGGCTTGGTGTGAGGCGAGGTCACTGCTACTGCGCAGTGCGAAACGGTTCCTCGACCCTGCATATATAAAGGGACCATCCGCTTGTGTGATTTTCATTTTGGCAGCAGTCCGCAACGACTTCACATCGTCTTATACACTACGTTCTTTAGGCAGCCTGCTTCAAGCCTAACTGCAACGAAACTGCCGTCGGAATCAAGAGAGGATCTGTCCCATCTACCGGCGATCACGTCAGCCATCGTCGGCTTGGTGTGAGGCGAGGTCACTGCTACTGCGCAGTGCGAAACGGTTCCTCGACCCTGCATATATAAAGGGACCATCGGCTTGTGTGATTTTCATTTTGGCAGCAGTGCGCAACGACTTCACATCGTCTTATACACTACGTTCTTTAAGCAGCCTGCTTCAAGAATATCTGCTACGAAACTGCCGTCGGAATCAAGAGAGGATCTGTCCCATCTACCGGCAATCACGTCAGCCATCGTCGGCTTGGTGTGAGGCGAGGTCACTGCTACTGCGCAGTGCGAAACGGTTCCTCGACCCTGCATATATAAAGGGACCATCCGCTTGTGTGATTTTCATTTTGGCAGCAGTGCGCAACGACTTAATCGTCTTATACACTACGTTCTTTAGGCAGCCTGCTTCAAGCCTATCTGCTACGAAACTGCCGTCGGAATCAAGAGAGGATCTGTCCCATCTACCGGCGATCACGTCAGCCATCGTCGGCTTGGTGTGAGGCGAGGTCACTGCTACTGCGCAGTGCGAAACGGTTCCTCGACCCTGCATATATAAAGGGACCATCCGCTTGCGTGATTTTCATTCTGGCAGCAGTGCGCAACGACTTCACATCGTCTTATACACTACGTTCTTTAGGCAGCCTGCTTCAAGCCTAACTGCAACGAAACTGCCGTCGGAATCAAGAGAGGATCTGTCCCATCTACCGGCGATCACGTCAGCCATCGTCGGCTTGGTGTGAGGCGAGGTCACTGCTACTGCGCAGTGCGAAACGGTTCCTCGACCCTGCATATATAAAGGGACCATCGGCTTGTGTGATTTTCATTTTGGCAGCAGTACGCAACGACTTCACATCGTCTTATACACTACGTTCTTTAGGCAGCCTGCTTCAAGAATATCTGCTACGAAACTGCCGTCGGAATCAAGAGAGGATCTGTCCCATCTACCGGCAATCACGTCAGCCATCGTCGGCTTGGTGTGAGGCGAGGTCACTGCTACTGCGCAGTGCGAAACGGTTCCTCGACTCTGCATATATAAAGGGACCACCCGCTTGTGTGATTTTCATTTTGGCAGCAGTGCGCAACGACTTCACATCGTCTTATACACTACGTTCTTTAGGCAGCCTGCTTCAAGCCTATCTGCAACGAAACTGCCGTCGGAATCAAGAGAGGATCTGGCCCATCTACCGGCGATCACGGCAGCCATCGTCGGCTTGGTGTGAGGCGAAGTCACTGCTACTGCGCAGTGCGAAACGGTTCCTCGACCCTGCATATATAAAGGGACCATCCGCTTGTGTGATTTTCATTTTGGCAGCAGTGCGCAACGATTTAATCGTCTTATACACCACGTTCTTTAGGCAGCCTGCTTCAAGCCTATCTGCTACGAAACTGCCGTCGGAATCAAGAGAGGATCTGTCCCATCTACCAGCGATCACGTCAGCCATCGTCGGCTTGGTGTGAGGCGAGGTCACTGCTACTGCGCAGTGCGAAACGGTTCCTCGACCCTGCATATATAAAGGGACCATCCGCTTGTGTGATTTTCATTTTGGCAGCAGTGCGCAACGACTTCACATCGTCTTATACACTACGTTCTTTAGGCAGCCTGCTTCAAGCCTAACTGCAACGAAACTGCCGTCGGAATCAAGAGAGGATCTGTCCCATCTACCGGCGATCACGTCAGCCATCGTCGGCTTGGTGTGAGGCGAGGTCACTGCTACTGCGCAGTGCGAAACGGTTCCTCGACCCTGCATATATAAAGGGACCATCGGCTTGTGTGATTTTCATTTTGGCAGCAGTGCGCAACGACTTCACATCGTCTTATACACTACGTTCTTTAGGCAGCCTGCTTCAAGAATATCTGCTACGAAACTGCCGTCGGAATCAAGAGAGGATCTGTCCCATCTACCGGCAATCACGTCAGCCATCGTCGGCTTGGTGTGAGGCGAGGTCACTGCTACTGCACAGTGCGAAACGGTTCCTCGACCCTGCATATATAAAGGGACCATCCGCTTGTGTGATTTTCATTTTGGCAGCAGGGCGCAACGACTTCACATCGTCTTATACACTACGTTCTTTAGGCAGCCTGCTTCAAGCCTATCTGCAACGAAACTGCCGTCGGAATCAAGGGAGGATCTGGCCCATCTACCGGCGATCACGGCAGCCATCGTCGGCTTGGTGTGAGGCGAAGTCACTGCTACTGCGCAGTGCGAAACGGTTCCTCGACCCTGCATATATAAAGGGACCATCCGCTTGTGTGATTTTCATTTTGGCAGCAGTGCGCAACGATTTAATCGTCTTATACACCACGTTCTTTAGGCAGCCTGCTTCAAGCCTATCTGCTACGAAACTGCCGTCGGAATCAAGAGAGGATCTGTCCCATCTACCGGCAATCACGTCAGCCATCGTCGCCTTGGTGTGAGGCGAGGTCACTGCTACTGCGCAGTGCGAAACGGTTCTTCGACCCTGCATATATAAAGGCACCATCCGCTTGTGTGATTTTCATTTTGGCAGCAGTGCGCAACGACTTAATCGTCTGATACACTACGTTCTTTACGCTGCCTGCTTCAAGCCTAACTGCAACGAAACTGCCGTCGGAATCAAGAGAGGATCTGTCCCATCTACCGGCGATCACGTCAGCCATTGTCGGCTTGGTGTGAGGCGAGGTCACTGCTACTGCGCAGTGCGAAACGGTTCCTCGACCCTGCATATATAAAGGGACCATCCGCTTGTGTGATTTTCATTTTGGCAGCAGTGCGCAACGACTTAATCGTCTTATACACTACGTTCTTTAGGCAGCCTGCTTCAAGCCTATCTGCTACGAAACTGCCGTCGGAATCAAGAGAGGATCTGTCCCATCTACCGGCGATCACGTCAGCCATCGTCGGCTTGGTGTGAGGAGAGGTCACTGCTACTGCGCAGTGCGAAACGGTTCCTCGACCCTGCATATATAAAGGCACCATCCGCTTGTGTGATTTTCATTTTGGCAGCAGTGCGCAACGACTTCACATCGTCTTATACACTACGTTCTTTATGCAGCCTGCTTCAAGCCTAACTGCAACGAAACTGCCGTCGGAATCAAGAGAGGATCTGCCCCATCTACCGGCGATCACGTCAGCCATTGTCGGCTTGGTGTGAGGCGAGGTCACTGCTAGTGCGCAGTGCGAAACGGTTCCTCGACCCTGCATATATAAAGGGACCATCCGCTTGTGTGATTTTCATTTTGGCAGCAGTGCGCAACGACTTCACATCGTCTTATACACTACGTTCTTTAGGCAGCCTGCTTCAAGCCTATCTGCTACGAAACTGCCGTCGGAATCAAGAGAGGATCTGTCCCATCTACCGGTGATCACGTCAGCCATCGTCGGCTTGGTGTGAGGCAAAGTCACTGCTACTGCGCAGTGCGAAACAGTTCCTCGACCCTGCATATAAAAAGGGACCATCGGCTTGTGTGATTTTCATTTTGGCAGCAGTGCGCAACGACTTCACATCGTCTTATACACGACGTTCTTTAGGCAGCCTGCTTCAAGAATATCTGCTACGAAACTGCCGTCGGAATCACGAGAGGATCTGTCCCATCTACCGGCGATCACGTCAGCCATCGTCGGCTTGGTGTGAGCCGAGGTCACTGCTACTGCGCAATGCGAAACGGTTCCTCGACCCTGCATATATAAAGGGACCATCCGCTTGTGTGATTTTCATTTTGGCAGCAGTGCGCAACGACTTCACATCGTCTTATACACTACGTTCTTTAGGCAGCCTGCTTCAAGCCTATCTGCAACGAAACTGCCGTCGGAATCAAGAGAGGATCTGGCCCATCTACCGGCGATCACGGCAGCCATCGTCGGCTTGGTGTGAGGCGAAGTCACTGCTACTGCGCAGTGCGAAACGGTTCCTCGACCCTGCATATATAAAGGGACCATCCGCTTGTGTGATTTTCATTTTGGCAGCAGTGCGCAACGACTTCACATCGTCTTATACACTACGTTCTTTAGGCAGCCTGCTTCAAGCCTAACTGCAACGAAACTGCCGTCGGAATCAAGAGAGGATCTGTCCCATCTACCGGCGATCACGTCAGCCATCGTCGGCTTGGTGTGAGGCGAGGTCACTGCTACTGCGCAGTGCGAAACGGTTCCTCGACCCTGCATATATAAAGGGACCATCGGCTTGTGTGATTTTCATTTTGGCAGCAGTGCGCAACGACTTCACATCGTCTTATACACTACGTTCTTTAGGCAGCCTGCTTCAAGAATATCTGCTACGAAACCGCCGTCGGAATCAAGAGAGGATCTGTCCCATCTACCGGAAATCACGTCAGCCATCGTCGGCTTGGTGTGAGGCGAGGTCACTGCTACTGCGCAGTGCGAAACGGTTCCTCGACCCTGCATATATAAAGGGACCATCCGCTTGTGTGATTTTCATTTTGGCAGCAGTGCGCAACGACTTAATCGTCTTATACACTACGTTCTTTAGGCAGCCTGCTTCAAGCCTATCTGCTACGAAACTGCCGTCGGAATCAAGAGAGGATCTGTCCCATCTACCGGCGATCACGTCAGCCATCGTCGGCTTGGTGTGAGGCGAGGTCACTGCTACTGCGCAGTGCGAAACGGTTCCTCGACCCTGCATACATAAAGGGACCATCCGCTTGCGTGATTTTCATTTTGGCAGCAGTGCGCAACGACTTCACATCGTCTTATACGCTACGTTCTTTAGGCAGCCTGCTTCAAGCCTAACTGCAACGAAACTGCCGTCGGAATCAAGAGAGGATCTGTCCCATCTACCGGCGATCACGTCAGCCATCGTCGGCTTGGTGTGAGGCGAGGTCACTGCTACTGCGCAGTGCGAAACGGTTCCTCGACCCTGCATATATAAAGGGACCATCGGCTTGTCTGATTTTCATTTTGGCAGCAGTACGCAACGACTTCACATCGTCTTATACACTACGTTCTTTAGGCAGCCTGCTTCAAGAATATCTGCTACGAATCTGCCGTCGGAATCAAGAGAGGATCTGTCCCATCTACCGGCAATCACGTCAGCCATCGTCGGCTTGGTGTGAGGCGAGGTCACTGCTACTGCGCAGTGCGAGACGGTTCCTCGACCCTGCATATATAAAGGGACCATCCGCTTGTGTGATTTTCATTTTGGCAGCAGTGCGCAACGACTTAATCGTCTTATACACTACGTTCTTTAGGCAGCCTGCTTCAAGCCTATCTGCTACGAAACTGCCGTCGGAATCAAGAGAGGATCTGTCCCATCTACCGGCGATCACGTCAGCCATCGTCGGCTTGGTGTGAGGCGAGGTCACTGCTACTGCGCAGTGCGAAACGGTTCCTCGACCCTGCATATATAAAGGGACCATCCGCTTGCGTGATTTTCATTTTGGCAGCAGTGCGCAACGACTTCACATCGTCTTATACGCTACGTTCTTTAGGCAGCCTGCTTCAAGCCTAACTGCAACGAAACTGCCGTCGGAATCAAGAGAGGATCTGTCCCATCTACCGGCGATCACGTCAGCCATCGTCGGCTTGGTGTGAGGCGAGGTCACTGCTACTGCGCAGTGCGAAACGGTTCCTCGACCCTGCATATATAAAGGGACCATCGGCTTGTCTGATTTTCATTTTGGCAGCAGTACGCAACGACTTCACATCGTCTTATACACTACGTTCTTTAGGCAGCCTGCTTCAAGAATATCTGCTACGAAACTGCCGTCGGAATCAAGAGAGGATCTGTCCCATCTACCGGCAATCACGTCAGCCATCGTCGGCTTGGTGTGAGGCGAGGTCACTGCTACTGCGCAGTGCGAAACGGTTCCTCGACCCTGCATATATAAAGGGACCATCCGCTTGTGTGATTTTCATTTTGGCAGCAGTGCGCAACGATTTAATCGTCTTATACACCACGTTCTTTAGGCAGCCTGCTTCAAGCCTATCTGCTACGAAACTGCCGTCGGAATCAAGAGAGGATCTGTCCAATCTACCGGCGATCACGTCAGCCATCGTCGCCTTGGTGTGAGGCGAGGTCACTGCTACTGCGCAGTGCGAAACGGTTCTTCGACCCTGCATATATAAAGGCACCATCCGCTTGTGTGATTTTCATTTTGGCAGCAGTGCGCAACGACTTAATCGTCTTATACACTACGTTGTTTACGCAGCCTGCTTCAAGCCTAACTGCAACGAAACTGCCGTCGGAATCAAGAGAGGATCTGTCCCATCTACCGGCGATCACGTCAGCCATTGTCGGCTTGGTGTGAGGCGAGGTCACTGCTACTGCGCAGTGCGAAACGGTTCCTCGACCCTGCATATATAAAGGGACCATCCGCTTGTGTGATTTTCATTTTGGCAGCAGTGCGCAACGACTTAATCGTCTTATACACTACGTTCTTTAGGCAGCCTGCTTCAAGCCTATCTGCTACGAAACTGCCGTCGGAATCAAGAGAGGATCTGTCCCATCTACCGGCGATCACGTCAGCCATCGTCGGCTTGGTGTGACGCGAGGTCACTGCTACTGCGCAGTGCGAAACGGTTCCTCGACCCTGCATATATAAAGGCACCATCCGCTTGTGTGATTTTCATTTTGGCAGCAGTGCGCAACGACTTCCCATCGTCTTATACACTACGTTCTTTAGGCAGCCTGCTTCAAGCCTAGCTGCAACGAAACTGCCGTCGGAATCAAGAGAGGATCTGGCCCATCTACCGGCGATCACGGCAGCCATCGTCGGCTTGGTGTGAGGCGAAGTCACTGCTACTGCGCAGTGCGAAACGGTTCCTCGACCCTGCATATATAAAGGGACCATCCGCTTGTGTGATTTTCATTTTGGCAGCAGTGCGCAACGACTTAATCGTCTTATACACTACGTTCTTTAGGCAGCCTGCTTCAAGCCTATCTGCTACGAAACTGCCGTCGGAATCAAGAGAGGATCTGTCCCATCTACCGGCGATCACGTCAGCCATCGTCGGCTTGTGTGAGGCGAGGTCACTGCTACTGCGCAGTGCGAAACGGTTCTTCGACCCTGCATATATAAAGGCACCATCCGCTTGTGTGATTTTCATTTTGGCAGCAGTGCGCAACGACTTAATCGTCTTATACACTACGTTCTTTACGCAGCCTGCTTCAAGCCTAACTGCAACGAAACTGCCGTCGGAATCAAGAGAGGATCTGTCCCATCTACCGGCGATCACGTCAGCCATTGTCGGCTTGGTGTGAGGCGAGGTCACTGCTACTGCGCAGTGCGAAACGGTTCCTCGACCCTGCATATGTAAAGGGACCATCCGCTTGTGTGATTTTCATTTTGGCAGCAGTGCGCAACGACTTAATCGTCTTATACACTACGTTCTTTAGGCAGCCTGCTTCAAGCCTATCTGCTACGAAACTGCCGTCGGAATCAAGAGAGGATCTGTCCCATCTACCGGCGATCACGTCAGCCATCGTCGGCTTGGTGTGAGGCGAGGTCACTGCTACTGCGCAGTGCGAAACGGTTCCTCGACCCTGCATATATAAAGGCACCATCCGCTTGTGTGATTTTCATTTTGGCAGCAGTGCGCAACGACTTCACATCGTCTTATACACTACGTTCTTTAGGCAGCCTCCTTCAAGCCTATCTGCTACGAAACTGCCGTCGGAATCAAGAGAGGATCTGTCCCATCTACCGGCGATCACGTCAGCCATCGTCGGCTTGGTGTGAGGCGAGGTCACTGCTACTGCGCAGTGCGAAACGGTTCCTCGACCCTGCATATATAAAGGCACCATCCGCTTGTGTGATTTTCATTTTGGCAGCAGTGCGCAACGACTTAATCATCTTATACACTACGTTCTTTAGGCAGCCTGCTTCAAGCCTAACTGCAACGAAACTGCCGTCGGAATCAAGAGAGGATCTGTCCCATCTACCGGCGATCACGTCAGCCATTGTCGGCTTGGTGTGAGGCGAGGTCACTGCTACTGCGCAGTGCGAAACGGTTCCTCGACCCTGCATATATAAAGGGACCATCCGCTTGTGTGATTTTCATTTTTGCAGCAGTGCGCAACGACTTATACGTCTTATACACTACGTTCTTTAGGCAGCCTGCTTCAAGCCTATCTGCTACGAAACTGCCGTCGGAATCAAGAGAGGATCTGTCCCATCTACCGGCGATCACGTCAGCCATCGTCGGCTTGGTGTGAGGCGAGGTCACTGCTACTGCGCAGTGCGAAACGGTTCTTCGACCCTGCATATATAAAGGCACCATCCGCTTGTGTGATTTTCATTTTGGCAGCAGTGCGCAACGACTTAATCGTCTTATACACTACGTTCTTTACGCAGCCTGCTTCAAGCCTAACTGCAACGAAACTGCCGTCGGAATCAAGAGAGGATCTGTCCCATCTACCGGCGATCACGTCAGCCATTGTCGGCTTGGTGTGAGGCGAGGTCACTGCTACTGCGCAGTGCGAAACGGTTCCTCGACCCTGCATATATAAAGGGACCATCCGCTTGTGTGATTTTCATTTTGGCAGCAGTGCGCAACGACTTAATCGTCTTATACACTACGTTCTTTAGGCAGCCTGCTTCAAGCCTATCTGCTACGAAACTGCCGTCGGAATCAAGAGAGGATCTGTCCCATCTACCGGCGATCACGTCAGCCATCGTCGGCTTGGTGTGAGGCGAGGTCACTGCTACTGCGCAGTGCGAAACGGTTCCTCGACCCTGCATATATAAAGGCACCATCCGCTTGTGTGATTTTCATTTTGGCAGCAGTGCGCAACGACTTCACATCGTCTTATACACTACGTTCTTTATGCAGCCTGCTTCAAGCCTAACTGCAACGAAACTGCCGTCGGAATCAAGAGAGGATCTGTCCCATCTACCGGCGATCACGTCAGCCATCGTCGGCTTGGTGTGAGGCGACGTCACTGCTACTGCGCAGTGCGAAACGGTTCCTCGACCCTGCATATATAAAGGGACCATCCGCTTGCGTGATTTTCATTTTGGCAGCAGTGCGCAACGACTTCACATCGTCTTATACACTACGTTCTTTAGGCAGCCTGCTTCAAGCCTAACTGCAACGAAACTGCCGTCGGAATCAAGAGAGGATCTGTCCCATCTACCGGCGATCACGTCAGCCATCGTCGGCTTGGTGTGAGGCGAGGTCACTGCTACTGCGCAGTGCGAAACGGTTCCTCGACCCTGCATATATAAAGGGACCATCGGCTTGTGTGATTTTCATTTTGGCAGCAGTGCGCAACGACTTCACATCGTCTTATACACTACGTTCTTTAGGCAGCCCGCTTCAAGAATATCTGCTACGAAACTGCCGTCGGAATCAAGAGAGGATCTCTCCCATCTACCGGCAATCACGTCAGCCATCGTCGGCTTGGTGTGAGGCGAGGTCACTGCTACTGCGCAGTGCGAAACGGTTCCTCGACCCTGCATATATAAAGGGACCATCCGCTTGTGTGATTTTCATTTTGGCAGCAGTGCGCAACGACTTCACATCGTCTTATACACTACGTTCTTTAGGCAGCCTGCTTCAAGCCTATCTGCAACGAAACTGCCGTCGGAATCAAGAGAGGATCTGGCCCATCTACCGGCGATCACGGCAGCCATCGTCGGCTTGGTGTGAGGCGAAGTCACTGCTACTGCGCAGTGCGAAACGGTTCCTCGACCCTGCATATATAAAGGGACCATCCGCTTGTGTGATTTTCATTTTGGCAGCAGTGCGCAACGATTTAATCGTCTTATACACCACGTTCTTTAGGCAGCCTGCTTCAAGCCTATCTGCTACGAAACTGCCGTCGGAATCAAGAGAGGATCTGTCCCATCTACCGGCGATCACGTCAGCCATCGTCGGCTTGGTGTGAGGCGAGGTCACTGCTACTGCGCAGTGCGAAACGGTTCTTCGACCCTGCATATATAAAGGCACCATCCGCTTGTGTGATTTTCATTTTGGCAGCAGTGCGCAACGAATTAATCGTCTTATACACTACGTTCTTTACGCAGCCTGCTTCAAGCCTAACTGCAACGAAACTGCCGTCGGAATCAAGAGAGGATCTGTCCCATCTACCGGCGATCACGTCAGCCATCGTCGGCTTGGTGTGAGGCGAGGTCACTGCTACTGCGCAGTGCGAAACGGTTCCTCGACCCTGCATATATAAAGGGACCATCGGCTTGTGTGATTTTCATTTTGGCAGCAGTGCGCAACGACTTCACATCGTCTTATACACTACGTTCTTTAGGCAGCCTGCTTCAAGAATATCTGCTACGAAACTGCCGTCGGAATCAAGAGAGGATCTCTCCCATCTACCGGCAATCACGTCAGCCATCGTCGGCTTGGTGTGAGGCGAGGTCACTGCTACTGCGCAGTGCGAAACGGTTCCTCGACCCTGCATATATAAAGGGACCATCCGCTTGTGTGATTTTCATTTTGGCAGCAGTGCGCAACGACTTCACATCGTCTTATACACTACGTTCTTTAGGCAGCCTGCTTCAAGCCTATCTGCAACGAAACTGCCGTCGGAATCAAGAGAGGATCTGGCCCATCTACCGGCGATCACGGCAGCCATCGTCGGCTTGGTGTGAGGCGAAGTCACTGCTACTGCGCAGTGCGAAACGGTTCCTCGACCCTGCATATATAAAGGGACCATCCGCTTGTGTGATTTTCATTTTGGCAGCAGTGCGCAACGATTTAATCGTCTTATACACCACGTTCTTTAGGCAGCCTGCTTCAAGCCTATCTGCTACGAAACTGCCGTCGGAATCAAGAGAGGATCTGTCCCATCTACCGGCGATCACGTCAGCCATCGTCGGCTTGGTGTGAGGCGAGGTCACTGCTACTGCGCAGTGCGAAACGGTTCTTCGACCCTGCATATATAAAGGCACCATCCGCTTGTGTGATTTTCATTTTGGCAGCAGTGCGCAACGAATTAATCGTCTTATACACTACGTTCTTTACGCAGCCTGCTTCAAGCCTAACTGCAACGAAACTGCCGTCGGAATCAAGAGAGGATCTGTCCCATCTACCGGCGATCACGTCAGCCATTGTCGGCTTGGTGTGAGGCGAGGTCACTGCTACTGCGCAGTGCAAAACGGTTCCTCGACCCTGCATATATAAACGGACCATCCGCTTGTGTGATTTTCATTTTGGCAGCAGTGCGCAACGACTTAATCGTCTTATACACTACGTTCTTTAGGCAGCCTGCTTCAAGCCTATCTGCTACGAAACTGCCGTCGGAATCAAGAGAGGATCTGTCCCATCTACCGGCGATCACGTCAGCCATCGTCGGCTTGGTGTGAGGCGAGGTCACTGCTACTGCGCAGTGCGAAACGGTTCCTCGACCCTGCATATATAAAGGCACCATCCGCTTGTGTGATTTTCATTTTGGCAGCAGTGCGCAACGACTTCACATCGTCTTATACACTACGTTCTTTAGGCAGCCTCCTTCAAGCCTATCTGCTACGAAACTGCCGTCGGAATCAAGAGAGGATCTGTCCCATCTACCGGCGATCACGTCAGCCATCGTCGGCTTGGTGTGAGGCGAGGTCACTGCTACTGCGCAGTGCGAAACGGTTCCTCGACCCTGCATATATAAAGGCACCATCCGCTTGTGTGATTTTCATTTTGGCAGCAGTGCGCAACGACTTAATCATCTTATACACTACGTTCTTTAGGCAGCCTGCTTCAAGCCTAACTGCAACGAAACTGCCGTCGGAATCAAGAGAGGATCTGTCCCATCTACCGGCGATCACGTCAGCCATTGTCGGCTTGGTGTGAGGCGAGGTCACTGCTACTGCGCAGTGCGAAACGGTTCCTCGACCCTGCATATATAAAGGGACCATCCGCTTGTGTGATTTTCATTTTTGCAGCAGTGCGCAACGACTTATACGTCTTATACACTACGTTCTTTAGGCAGCCTGCTTCAAGCCTATCTGCTACGAAACTGCCGTCGGAATCAAGAGAGGATCTGTCCCATCTACCGGCGATCACGTCAGCCATCGTCGGCTTGGTGTGAGGCGAGGTCACTGCTACTGCGCAGTGCGAAACGGTTCTTCGACCCTGCATATATAAAGGCACCATCCGCTTGTGTGATTTTCATTTTGGCAGCAGTGCGCAACGACTTAATCGTCTTATACACTACGTTCTTTACGCAGCCTGCTTCAAGCCTAACTGCAACGAAACTGCCGTCGGAATCAAGAGAGGATCTGTCC
Source organism: Dermacentor andersoni (assembly GCF_023375885.2). NCBI lineage: Eukaryota > Metazoa > Arthropoda > Arachnida > Ixodida > Ixodidae > Dermacentor > Dermacentor andersoni. The sequence goes on from NC_092814.1 coordinate 10,556,094, forward strand.
CATCTACCGGCGATCACGTCAGCCATTGTCGGCTTGGTGTGAGGCGAGGTCACTGCTACTGCGCAGTGCGAAACGGTTCCTCGACCCTGCATATATAAAGGGACCATCCGCTTGTGTGATTTTCATTTTGGCAGCAGTGCGCAACGACTTAATCGTCTTATACACTACGTTCTTTAGGCAGCCTGCTTCAAGCCTATCTGCTACGAAACTGCCGTCGGAATCAAGAGAGGATCTGTCCCATCTACCGGCGATCACGTCAGCCATCGTCGGCTTGGTGTGAGGCGAGGTCACTGCTACTGCGCAGTGCGAAACGGTTCCTCGACCCTGCATATATAAAGGCACCATCCGCTTGTGTGATTTTCATTTTGGCAGCAGTGCGCAACGACTTCACATCGTCTTATACACTACGTTCTTTATGCAGCCTGCTTCAAGCCTAACTGCAACGAAACTGCCGTCGGAATCAAGAGAGGATCTGTCCCATCTACCGGAGATCACGTCAGCCATCGTCGGCTTGGTGTGAGGCGACGTCACTGCTACTGCGCAGTGCGAAACGGTTCCTCGACCCTGCATATATAAAGGGACCATCCGCTTGCGTGATTTTCATTTTGGCAGCAGTGCGCAACGACTTCACATCGTCTTATACACTACGTTCTTTAGGCAGCCTGCTTCAAGCCTAACTGCAACGAAACTGCCGTCGGAATCAAGAGAGGATCTGTCCCATCTACCGGCGATCACGTCAGCCATCGTCGGCTTGGTGTGAGGCGAGGTCACTGCTACTGTGCAGTGCGAAACGGTTCCTCGACCCTGCATATACAAAGGGACCATCGGCTTGTGTGATTTTCATTTTGGCAGCAGTGCGCAACGACTTCACATCGTCTTATACACTACGTTCTTTAGGCAGCCTGCTTCAAGAATATCTGCTACGAAACTGCCGTCGGAATCAAGAGAGGATCTCTCCCATCTACCGGCAATCACGTCAGCCATCGTCGGCTTGGTGTGAGGCGAGGTCACTGCTACTGCGCAGTGCGAAACGGTTCCTCGACCCTGCATATATAAAGGGACCATCCGCTTGTGTGATTTTCATTTTGGCAGCAGTGCGCAACGACTTCACATCGTCTTATACACTACGTTCTTTAGGCAGCCTGCTTCAAGCCTATCTGCAACGAAACTGCCGTCGGAATCAAGAGAGGATCTGGCCCATCTACCGGCGATCACGGCAGCCATCGTCGGCTTGGTGTGAGGCGAAGTCACTGCTACTGCGCAGTGCGAAACGGTTCCTCGACCCTGCATATATAAAGGGACCATCCGCTTGTGTGATTTTCATTTTGGCAGCAGTGCGCAACGATTTAATCGTCTTATACACCACGTTCTTTAGGCAGCCTGCTTCAAGCCTATCTGCTACGAAACTGCCGTCGGAATCAAGAGAGGATCTGTCCCATCTACCGGCGATCACGTCAGCCATCGTCGGCTTGGTGTGAGGCGAGGTCACTGCTACTGCGCAGTGCGAAACGGTTCTTCGACCCTGCATATATAAAGGCACCATCCGCTTGTGTGATTTTCATTTTGGCAGCAGTGCGCAACGAATTAATCGTCTTATACACTACGTTCTTTACGCAGCCTGCTTCAAGCCTAACTGCAACGAAACTGCCGTCGGAATCAAGAGAGGATCTGTCCCATCTACCGGCGATCACGTCAGCCATTGTCGGCTTGGTGTGAGGCGAGGTCACTGCTACTGCGCAGTGCGAAACGGTTCCTCGACCCTGCATATATAAACGGACCATCCGCTTGTGTGATTTTCATTTTGGCAGCAGTGCGCAACGACTTAATCGTCTTATACACTACGTTCTTTAGGCAGCCTGCTTCAAGCCTATCTGCTACGAAACTGCCGTCGGAATCAAGAGAGGATCTGTCCCATCTACCGGCGATCACGTCAGCCATCGTCGGCTTGGTGTGAGGCGAGGTCACTGCTACTGCGCAGTGCGAAACGGTTCCTCGACCCTGCATATATAAAGGCACCATCCGCTTGTGTGATTTTCATTTTGGCAGCAGTGCGCAACGACTTCACATCGTCTTATACACTACGTTCTTTATGCAGCCTGCTTCAAGCCTAACTGCAACGAAACGGCCGTCGGAATCAAGAGAGGATCTGTCCCATCTACCGGAGATCACGTCAGCCATTGTCGGCTTGGTGTGAGGCGAGGTCACTGCTACTGCGCAGTGCGAAACGGTTCCTCGACCCTGCATATATAAAGGGACCATCCGCTTGTGTGATTTTCATTTTGGCAGCAGTGCGCAACGACTTCACATCGTCTTACACACTACGTTCTTTAGACAGCCTGCTTCAAGCCTATCTGCTACGAAACTGCCGTCGGAATCAAGAGAGGATCTGTCCCATCTACCGGTGATCACGTCAGCCATCGTCGGCTTGGTGTGAGGCAAAGTCACTGCTACTGCGCAGTGCGAAACGGTTCCTCGACCCTGCATATATAAAGGGACCATCCGCTTGTGTGATTTTCATTTTGGCAGCACTGCGCAACGACTTCACATCGTCTTATACACTACGTTCTTTAGGCAGCCTGCTTCAAGCCTAACTGCAACGAAACTGCCGTCGGAATCAAGAGAGGATCTGTCCCATCTACCGGCGAGCACGTCAGCCATCGTCGGCTTGGTGTGAGGCGAGGTCACTGCTAATGCGCAGTGCGAAACGGTTCCTCGACCCTGCATATATAAAGGGACCATCCGCTTGCGTGATTTTCATTTTGGCAGCAGTGCGCAACGACTTCACATCGTCTTATACGCTACGTTCTTTAGGCAGCCTGCTTCAAGCCTAACTGCAACGAAACTGCCGTCGGAATCAAGAGAGGATCTGTCCCATCTACCGGCGATCACGTCAGCCATCGTCGGCTTCGTGTGAGGCGAGGTCACTGCTACTGCGCAGTGCGAAACGGTTCCTCGACCCTGCATATATAAAGGGACCATCCGCTTGTGTGATTTTCATTTTGGCAGCACTGCGCAACGACTTCACATCGTCTTATACACTACGTTCTTTAGGCAGCCTGCTTCAAGCCTAACTGCAACGAAACTGCCGTCGGAATCAAGAGAGGATCTGTCCCATCTACCGGCGATCACGTCAGCCATCGTCGGCTTGGTGTGAGGCGAGGTCACTGCTACTGCGCAGTGCGAAACGGTTCCTCGACCCTGCATATATAAAGGGACCATCCGCTTGCGTGATTTTCATTTTGGCAGCAGTGCGCAACGACTTCACATCATCTTATACGCTACGTTCTTTAGGCAGCCTGCTTCAAGCCTAACTGCAACGAAACTGCCGTCGGAATCAAGAGAGGATCTGTCCCATCTACCGGCGATCACGTCAGCCATCGTCGGCTTGGTGTGAGGCGAGGTCACTGCTACTGCGCAGTGCGAAACGGTTCCTGGACCCTGCATATATAAAGGGACCATCGGCTTGTGTGATTTTCATTTTGGCAGCAGTACGCAACGACTTCACATCGTCTTATACACTACGTTCTTTAGGCAGCCTGCTTCAAGAATATCTGCTACGAAACTGCCGTCGGAATCAAGAGAGGATCTCTCCCATCTACCGGCAATCACGTCAGCCATCGTCGGCTTGGTGTGAGGCGAGGTCACTGCTACTGCGCAGTGCGAAACGGTTCCTCGACCCTGCATATATAAAGGGACCATCCGCTTGTGTGATTTTCATTTTGGCAGCAGTGCGCAACGACTTCACATCGTCTTATACACTGCGTTCTTTAGGCAGCCTGCTTCAAGCCTATCTGCAACGAAACTGCCGTCGGAATCAAGAGAGGATCTGGCCCATCTACCGGCGATCACGGCAACCATCGTCGGCTTGGTGTGAGGCGAAGTCACTGCTACTGCGCAGTGCGAAACGGTTCCTCGACCCTGCATATATAAAGGGACCATCCGCTTGTGTGATTTTCATTTTGGCAGCAGTGCGCAACGATTTAATCGTCTTATACACCACGTTCTTTAGGCAGCCTGCTTCAAGCCTATCTGCTACGAAACTGCCGTCGGAATCAAGAGAGGATCTGTCCCATCTACCGGCGATCACGTCAGCCATCGTCGGCTTGGTGTGAGGCGAGGTCACTGCTACTGCGCAGAGCGAAACGGTTCTTCGACCCTGCATATATAAAGGCACCATCCGCTTGTGTGATTTTCATTTTGGCAGCAGTGCGCAACGACTTAATCGTCTTATACACTACGTTCTTTACGCAGCCTGCTTCAAACCTAACTGCAACGAAACTGCCGTCGGAATCAAGAGAGGATCTGTCCCATCTACCGGCGATCACGTCAGCCATTGTCGGCTTGGTGTGAGGCGAGGTCACTGCTACTGCGCAGTGCGAAACGGTTCCTCGACCCTGCATATATAAAGGGACCATCCGCTTGTGTGATTTTCATTTTGGCAGCAGTGCGCAACGACTTAATCGTCTTATACACTACGTTCTTTAGGCAGCCTGCTTCAAGCCTATCTGCTACGAAACTGCCGTCGGAATCAAGAGAGGATCTGTCCCATCTACCGGCGATCACGTCAGCCATCGTCGGCTATGTGTGAGGCGAGGTCACTGCTACTGCGCAGTGCGAAACGGTTCCTCGACCCTGCATATATAAAGGCACCATCCGCTTGTGTGATTTTCATTTTGGCAGCAGTGCGCAACGACTTCACATCGTCTTATACACTACGTTCTTTATGCAGCTTGCTTCAAGCCTAACTGCAACGAAACTGCCGTCGGAATCAAGAGAGGATCTGTCCCATCTACCGGCGATCACGTCAGCCATTGTCGGCTTGGTGTGAGGCGAGGTCACTGCTACTGCGCAGTGCGAAACGGTTCCTCGACCCTGCATATATAAAGGGACCATCCGCTTGTGTGATTTTCATTTTGGCAGCAGTGCGCAACGACTTCACATCGTCTTATACACTACGTTCTTTAGGCAGCCTGCTTCAAGCCTATCTGCTACGAAACTGCCGTCGGAACCAAGAGAGGATCTGTCCCATCTACCGGTGATCACGTCAGCCATCGTCGGCTTGGTGTGAGGCAAAGTCACTGCTACTGCGCAGTGCGAAACGGTTCCTCGACCCTGCATATATAAAGGGACCATCCGCTTGTGTGATTTTCATTTTGGCAGCAGTGCGCAACGACTTCACATCGTCTTATACACTACGTTCTTTAGGCAGCCTGCTTCAAGCCTAACTGCAACGAAACTGCCGTCGGAATCAAGAGAGGATCTGTCCCATCTACCGGCGATCACGTCAGCCATCGTCGGCTTGGTGTGAGGCGAGGTCACTGCTACTGCGCAGTGCGAAACGGTTCCTCGACCCTGCATATATAAAGGGACCATCGGCTTGTGTGATTTTCATTTTGGCAGCAGTGCGCAACGACTTCACATCGTCTTATACACTACGTTCTTTACGCAGCCTGCTTCAAGAATATTTGCTACGAAACTGCCGTCGGAATCAAGAGAGGATCTCTCCCATCTACCGGCAATCACGTCAGCCATCGTCGGCTTGGTGTGAGGCGAGGTCACTGCTACTGCGCAGTGCGAAACGGTTCCTCGACCCTGCATATATAAAGGGACCATCCGCTTGTGTGATTTTCATTTTGGCAGCAGTGCGCAACGACTTCACATCGTCTTATACACTACGTTCTTTAGGCAGCCTGCTTCAAGCCTATCTGCAACGAAACTGCCGTCGGAATCAAGAGAGGATCTGGCCCATCTACCGGCGATCACGGCAGCCATCGTCGGCTTGGTGTGAGGCGAAGTCACTGCTACTGCGCAGTGCGAAACGGTTCCTCGACCCTGCATATATAAAGGGACCATCCGCTTGTGTGATTTTCATTTTGGCAGCAGTGCGCAACGATTTAATCGTCTTGTACACCACGTTCTTTAGGCAGCCTGCTTCAAGCCTATCTGCTACGAAACTGCCGTCGGAATCAAGAGAGGATCTGTCCCATCTACCGGCGATCACGTCAGCCATCGTCGGCTTGGTGTGAGGCGAGGTCACTGCTACTGCGCAGTGCGAAACGGTTCCTCGACCCTGCATATATAAAGGCACCATCCGCTTGTGTGATTTTCATTTTGGCAGCAGTGCGCAACGACTTCACATCGTCTTATACACTACGTTCTTTATGCAGCCTGCTTCAAGCCTAACTGCAACGAAACGGCCGTCGGAATCAAGAGAGGATCTGTCCCATCTACCGGCGATCACGTCAGCCATTGTCGGCTTGGTGTGAGGCGAGGTCACTGCTACTGCGCAGTGCGAAACGGTTCCTCGACCCTGCATATATAAAGGGACCATCCGCTTGTGTGATTTTCATTTTGGCAGCAGTGCGCAACGACTTCACATCGTCTTACACACTACGTTCTTTAGACAGCCTGCTTCAAGCCTATCTGCTACGAAACTGCCGTCGGAATCAAGAGAGGATCTGTCCCATCTACCGGTGATCACGTCAGCCATCGTCGGCTTGGTGTGAGGCAAAGTCACTGCTACTGCGCAGTGCGAAACGGTTCCTCGACCCTGCATATATAAAGGGACCATCCGCTTGTGTGATTTTCATTTTGGCAGCACTGCGCAACGACTTCACATCGTCTTATACACTACGTTCTTTAGGCAGCCTGCTTCAAGCCTAACTGCAACGAAACTGCCGTCGGAATCAAGAGAGGATCTGTCCCATCTACCGGCGATCACGTCAGCCATCGTCGGCTTGGTGTGAGGCGAGGTCACTGCTAATGCGCAGTGCGAAACGGTTCCTCGACCCTGCATATATAAAGGGACCATCCGCTTGCGTGATTTTCATTTTGGCAGCAGTGCGCAACGACTTCACATCGTCTTATACACTACGTTCTTTATGCAGCTTGCTTCAAGCCTAACTGCAACGAAACTGCCGTAGGAATCAAGAGAGGATCTGTCCCATCTACCGGCGATCACGTCAGCCATTGTCGGCTTGGTGTGAGGCGAGGTCACTGCTACTGCGCAGTGCGAAACGGTTCCTCGACCCTGCATATATAAAGGGACCATCCGCTTGTGTGATTTTCATTTTGGCAGCAGTGCGCAACGACTTCACATCGTCTTATACACTACGTTCTTTAGACAGCCTGCTTCAAGCCTATCTGCTACGAAACTGCCGTCGGAATCAAGAGAGGATCTGTCCCATCTACCGGTGATCACGTCAGCCATCGTCGGCTTGGTGTGAGGCAAAGTCACTGCTACTGCGCAGTGCGAAACGGTTCCTCGACCCTGCATATATAAAGGGACCATCCGCTTGTGTGATTTTCATTTTGGCAGCAGTGCGCAACGACTTCACATCGTCTTATACACTACGTTCTTTAGGCAGCCTGCTTCAAGCCTAACTGCAACGAAACTGCCGTCGGAATCAAGAGAGGATCTGTCCCATCTACCGGCGATCACGTCAGCCATCGTCGGCTTGGTGTGAGGCGAGGTCACTGCTACTGCGCAGTGCGAAACGGTTCCTCGACCCTGCATATATAAAGGGACCATCGGCTTGTGTGATTTTCATTTTGGCAGCAGTGCGCAACGACTTCACATCGTCTTATACACTACATTCTTTAGGCAGCCTGCTTCAAGAATATCTGCTACGAAACTGCCGTCGGAATCAAGAGAGGATCTCTCCCATCTACCGGCAATCACGTCAGCCATCGTCGGCTTGGTGTGAGGCGAGGTCACTGCTACTGCGCAGTGCGAAACGGTTCCTCGACCCTGCATATATAAAGGGACCATCCGCTTGTGTGATTTTCATTTTGGCAGCAGTGCGCAACGACTTCACATCGTCTTATACACTACGTTCTTTAGGCAGCCTGCTTCAAGCCTATCTGCAACGAAACTGCCGTCGGAATCAAGAGAGGATCTGGCCCATCTACCGGCGATCACGGCAGCCATCGTCGGCTTGGTGTGAGGCGAAGTCACTGCTACTGCGCAGTGCGAAACGGTTCCTCGACCCTGCATATATAAAGGGACCATCCGCTTGTGTGATTTTCATTTTGGCAGCAGTGCGCAACGATTTAATCGTCTTATACACCACGTTCTTTAGGCAGCCTGCTTCAAGCCTATCTGCTACGAAACTGCCGTCGGAATCAAGAGAGGATCTGTCCCATCTACCGGCGATCACGTCAGCCATCGTCGGCTTGGTGTGAGGCGAGGTCACTGCTACTGCGCAGTGCGAAACGGTTCCTCGACCCTGCATATATAAAGGCACCATCCGCTTGTGTGATTTTCATTTTGGCAGCAGTGCGCAACGACTTCACATCGTCTTATACACTACGTTCTTTATGCAGCCTGCTTCAAGCCTAACTGCAACGAAACGGCCGTCGGAATCAAGAGAGGATCTGTCCCATCTACCGGCGATCACGTCAGCCATTGTCGGCTTGGTGTGAGGCGAGGTCACTGCTACTGCGCAGTGCGAAACGGTTCCTCGACCCTGCATATATAAAGGGACCATCCGCTTGTGTGATTTTCATTTTGGCAGCAGTGCGCAACGACTTCACATCGTCTTACACACTACGTTCTTTAGACAGCCTGCTTCAAGCCTATCTGCTACGAAACTGCCGTCGGAATCAAGAGAGGATCTGTCCCATCTACCGGTGATCACGTCAGCCATCGTCGGCTTGGTGTGAGGCAAAGTCACTGCTACTGCGCAGTGCGAAACGGTTCCTCGACCCTGCATATATAAAGGGACCATCCGCTTGTGTGATTTTCATTTTGGCAGCACTGCGCAACGACTTCACATCGTCTTATACACTACGTTCTTTAGGCAGCCTGCTTCAAGCCTAACTGCAACGAAACTGCCGTCGGAATCAAGAGAGGATCTGTCCCATCTACCGGCGATCACGTCAGCCATCGTCGGCTTGGTGTGAGGCGAGGTCACTGCTAATGCGCAGTGCGAAACGGTTCCTCGACCCTGCATATATAAAGGGACCATCCGCTTGCGTGATTTTCATTTTGGCAGCAGTGCGCAACGACTTCACATCGTCTTATACGCTACGTTCTTTAGGCAGCCTGCTTCAAGCCTAACTGCAACGAAACTGCCGTCGGAATCAAGAGAGGATCTGTCCCATCTACCGGCGATCACGTCAGCCATCGTCGGCTTGGTGTGAGGCGAGGTCACTGCTACTGCGCAGTGCGAAACGGTTCCTCGACCCTGCATATATAAAGGGACCATCCGCTTGTGTGATTTTCATTTTGGCAGCACTGCGCAACGACTTCACATCGTCTTATACACTACGTTCTTTAGGCAGCCTGCTTCAAGCCTAACTGCAACGAAACTGCCGTCGGAATCAAGAGAGGATCTGTCCCATCTACCGGCGATCACGTCAGCCATCGTCGGCTTGGTGTGAGGCGAGGTCACTGCTACTGCGCAGTGCGAAACGGTTCCTCGACCCTGCATATATAAAGGGACCATCCGCTTGCGTGATTTTCATTTTGGCAGCAGTGCGCAACGACTTCACATCATCTTATACGCTACGTTCTTTAGGCAGCCTGCTTCAAGCCTAACTGCAACGAAACTGCCGTCGGAATCAAGAGAGGATCTGTCCCATCTACCGGCGATCACGTCAGCCATCGTCGGCTTGGTGTGAGGCGAGGTCACTGCTACTGCGCAGTGCGAAACGGTTCCTCGACCCTGCATATATAAAGGGACCATCCGCTTGTGTGATTTTCATTTTGGCAGCAGTGCGCAACGACTTAATCGTCTTATACACTACGTTCTTTAGGCAGCCTGCTTCAAGCCTATCTGCTACGAAACTGCCGTCGGAATCAAGAGAGGATCTGTCCCATCTACCGGCGATCACGTCAGCCATCGTCGGCTTGGTGTGAGGCGAGGTCACTGCTACTGCGCAGTGCGAAACGGTTCCTCGACCCTGCATATATAAAGGGACCATCCGCTTGCGTGATTTTCATTTTGGCAGCAGTGCGCAACGACTTCACATCGTCTTATACGCTACGTTCTTTAGGCAGCCTGCTTCAAGCCTAACTGCAACGAAACTGCCGTCGGAATCAAGAGAGGATCTGTCCCATCTACCGGCGATCACGTCAGCCATCGTCGGCTTGGTGTGAGGCGAGGTCACTGCTACTGCGCAGTGCGAAACGGTTCCTGGACCCTGCATATATAAAGGGACCATCGGCTTGTGTGATTTTCATTTTGGCAGCAGTACGCAACGACTTCACATCGTCTTATACACTACGTTCTTTAGGCAGCCTGCTTCAAGAATATCTGCTACGAAACTGCCGTCGGAATCAAGAGAGGATCTCTCCCATCTACCGGCAATCACGTCAGCCATCGTCGGCTTGGTGTGAGGCGAGGTCACTGCTACTGCGCAGTGCGAAACGGTTCCTCGACCCTGCATATATAAAGGGACCATCCGCTTGTGTGATTTTCATTTTGGCAGCAGTGCGCAACGACTTCACATCGTCTTATACACTGCGTTCTTTAGGCAGCCTGCTTCAAGCCTATCTGCAACGAAACTGCCGTCGGAATCAAGAGAGGATCTGGCCCATCTACCGGCGATCACGGCAACCATCGTCGGCTTGGTGTGAGGCGAAGTCACTGCTACTGCGCAGTGCGAAACGGTTCCTCGACCCTGCATATATAAAGGGACCATCCGCTTGTGTGATTTTCATTTTGGCAGCAGTGCGCAACGATTTAATCGTCTTATACACCACGTTCTTTAGGCAGCCTGCTTCAAGCCTATCTGCTACGAAACTGCCGTCGGAATCAAGAGAGGATCTGTCCCATCTACCGGCGATCACGTCAGCCATCGTCGGCTTGGTGTGAGGCGAGGTCACTGCTACTGCGCAGAGCGAAACGGTTCTTCGACCCTGCATATATAAAGGCACCATCCGCTTGTGTGATTTTCATTTTGGCAGCAGTGCGCAACGACTTAATCGTCTTATACACTACGTTCTTTACGCAGCCTGCTTCAAACCTAACCGCAACGAAACTGCCGTCGGAATCAAGAGAGGATCTGTCCCATCTACCGGCGATCACGTCAGCCATTGTCGGCTTGGTGTGAGGCGAGGTCACTGCTACTGCGCAGTGCGAAACGGTTCCTCGACCCTGCATATATAAAGGGACCATCCGCTTGTGTGATTTTCATTTTGGCAGCAGTGCGCAACGACTTAATCGTCTTATACACTACGTTCTTTAGGCAGCCTGCTTCAAGCCTATCTGCTACGAAACTGCCGTCGGAATCAAGAGAGGATCTGTCCCATCTACCGGCGATCACGTCAGCCATCGTCGGCTATGTGTGAGGCGAGGTCACTGCTACTGCGCAGTGCGAAACGGTTCCTCGACCCTGCATATATAAAGGCACCATCCGCTTGTGTGATTTTCATTTTGGCAGCAGTGCGCAACGACTTCACATCATCTTATACACTACGTTCTTTATGCAGCCTGCTTCAAGCCTAACTGCAACGAAACTGCCGTCGGAATCAAGAGAGGATCTGTCCCATCTACCGGCGATCACGTCAGCCATTGTCGGCTTGGTGTGAGGCGAGGTCACTGCTACTGCGCAGTGCGAAACGGTTCCCCGACCCTGCATATATAAAGGGACCATCCGCTTGTGTGATTTTCATTTTGGCAGCAGTGCGCAACGACTTCACATCGTCTTATACACTACGTTCTTTAGGCAGCCTGCTTCAAGCCTATCTGCTACGAAACTGCCGTCGGAATCAAGAGAGGATCGGTCCCATCTACCGGTGATCAAGTCAGCCATCGTCGGCTTGGTGTGAGGCAAAGTCACTGCTACTGCGCAGTGCGAAACGGTTCCTCGACCCTGCATATATAAAGGGACCATCCGCTTGTGTGATTTTCATTTTGGCAGCAGTGCGCAACGACTTCACATCGTCTTATACACTACGTTCTTTAGGCAGCCTGCTTCAAGCCTAACTGCAACGAAACTGCCGTCGGAATCAAGAGAGGATCTGTCCCATCTACCGGCGATCACGTCAGCCATCGTCGGCTTGGTGTGAGGCGAGGTCACTGCTACTGCGCAGTGCGAAACGGTTCCTCGACCCTGCATATAAAAAGGGACCATCGGCTTGTGTGATTTTCATTTTGGCAGCAGTGCGCAACGACTTCACATCGTCTTATACACTACGTTCTTTAGGCAGCCTGCTTCAAGAATATCTGCTACGAAACTGCCGTCGGAATCACGAGAGGATCTGTCCCATCTACCGGCGATCACGTCAGCCATCGTCGGCTTGGTGTGAGGCGAGGTCACTGCTACTGCACAGTGCGAAACGGTTCCTCGACCCTGCATATATAAAGGGACCATCCGCTTGTGTGATTTTCATTTTGGCAGCAGTGCGCAACGACTTCACATCGTCTTATACACTACGTTCTTTAGGCAGCCTGCTTCAAGCCTATCTGCAACGAAACTGCCGTCGGAATCAAGAGAGGATCTGGCCCATCTACCGGCGATCACGGCAGCCATCGTCGGCTTGGTGTGAGGCGAAGTCACTGCTACTGCGCAGTGCGAAACGGTTCCTCGACCCTGCATATATAAAGGGACCATCCGCTTGTGTGATTTTCATTTTGGCAGCAGTGCGCAACGATTTAATCGTCTTATACACCACGTTCTTTAGGCAGCCTGCTTCAAGCCTATCTGCTACGAAACTGCCGTCGGAATCAAGAGAGGATCTGTCCCATCTACCGGCGATCACGTCAGCCATCGTCGGCTTGGTGTGAGGCGAGGTCACTGCTACTGCGCAGTGCGAAACGGTTCTTCGACCCTGCATATATAAAGGCACCATCCGCTTGTGTGATTTTCATTTTGGCAGCAGTGCGCAACGACTTATTCGTCTTATACACTACGTTCTTTAGGCAGCCTGCTTCAAGCCTATCTGCTACGAAACTGCCGTCGGAATCAAGAGAGGATCTGTCCCATCTACCGGCGATCACGTCAGCCATCGTCGGCTTGGTGTGAGGCGAGGTCACTGCTACTGCGCAGTGCGAAACGGTTCCTCGACCCTGCATATATAAAGGGACCATCCGCTTGCGTGATTTTCATTTTGGCAGCAGTGCGCAACGACTTCACATCGTCTTATACGCTACGTTCTTTAGGCAGCCTGCTTCAAGCCTAACTGCAACGAAACTGCCGTCGGAATCAAGAGAGGATCTGTCCCATCTACCGGCGATCACGTCAGCCATCGTCGGCTTGGTGTGAGGCGAGGTCACTGCTACTGCGCAGTGCGAAACGGTTCCTCGACCCTGCATATATAAAGGGACCATCGGCTTGTGTGATTTTCATTTTGGCAGCAGTACGCAACGACTTCACATCGTCGTATACACTACGTTCTTTAGGCAGCCTGCTTCAAGAATATCTGCTACGAAACTGCCGTCGGAATCAAGAGAGGATCTGTCCCATCTAGCGGCAATCACGTCAGCCATCGTCGGCTTGGTGTGAGGCGAGGTCACTGCTACTGCGCAGTGCGAAACGGTTCCTCGACCCTGCATATATAAAGGGACCATCCGCTTGTGTGATTTTCATTTTGGCAGCAGTGCGCAACGACTTCACATCGTCTTATACACTACGTTCTTTAGGCAGCCTGCTTCAAGCCTATCTGCAACGAAACTGCCGTCGGAATCAAGAGAGGATCTGGCCCATCTACCGGCGATCACGTCAGCCATCGTCGGCTTGGTGTGAGGCGAGGTCACTGCTACTGCGCAGTGCGAAACGGTTCGTCGACCCTGCATATATAAAGGCACCATCCGCTTGTGTGATTTTCATTTTGGCAGCAGTGCGCAACGACTTCACATCGTCTTATACACTACGTTCTTTATGCAGCCTGCTTCAAGCCTAACTGCAACGAAACTGCCGTCGGAATCAAGAGAGGATCTGTCCCATCTACCGGCGATCACGTCAGCCATCGTCGGCTTGGTGTGAGGCGACGTCACTGCTACTGCGCAGTGCGAAACGGTTCCTCGACCCTGCATATATAAAGGGACCATCCGCTTGCGTGATTTTCATTTTGGCAGCAGTGCGCAACGACTTCACATCGTCTTATACACTACGTTCTTTAGGCAGCCTGCTTCAAGCCTAACTGCAACGAAACTGCCGTCGGAATCAAGAGAGGATCTGTCCCATCTACCGGCGATCACGTCAGCCATTGTCGGCTTGGTGTGAGGCGAGGTCACTGCTACTGCGCAGTGCGAAACGGTTCCTCGACCCTGCATATATAAAGGGACCATCCGCTTGTGTGATTTTCATTTTGGCAGCAGTGCGCAACGACTTAATCGTCTTATACACTACGTTCTTTAGGCAGCCTGCTTCAAGAATATCTGCTACGAAACTGCCGTCGGAATCAAGAGAGGATCTGTCCCATCTACCGGCAATCACGTCAGCCATCGTCGGCTTGGTGTGAGGCGAGGTCACTGCTACTGCGCAGTGCGAAACGGTTCCTCGACCCTGCATACATAAAGGGACCATCCGCTTGTGTGATTTTCATTTTGGCAGCAGTGCGCAACGACTTCACATCGTCTTATACACTACGTTCTTTAGGCAGCCTGCTTCAAGCCTATCTGCAACGAAACTGCCGTCGGAATCAAGAGAGGATCTGGCCCATCTACCGGCGATCACGGCAGCCATCGTCGGCTTGGTGTGAGGCGAAGTCACTGCTACTGCGCAGTGCGAAACGGTTCCTCGACCCTGCATATATAAAGGGACCATCCGCTTGTGTGATTTTCATTTTGGCAGCAGTGCGCAACGATTTAATCGTCTTATACACCACGTTCTTTAGGCAGCCTGCTTCAAGCCTATCTGCTACGAAACTGCCGTCGGAATCAAGAGAGGATCTGTCCCATCTACCGGCGATCACGTCAGCCATCGTCGGCTTGGTGTGAGGCGAGGTCACTGCTACTGCGCAGTGCGAAACGGTTCTTCGACCGTGCATATATAAAGGCACCATCCGCTTGTGTGATTTTCATTTTGGCAGCAGTGCGCAACGAATTAATCGTCTTATACACTACGTTCTTTACGCAGCCTGCTTCAAGCCTAACTGCAACGAAACTGCCGTCGGAATCAAGAGAGGATCTGTCCCATCTACCGGCGATCACGTCAGCCATTGTCGGCTTGGTGTGAGGCGAGGTCACTGCTACTGCGCAGTGCGAAACGGTTCCTCGACCCTGCATATAAAAAGGGACCATCGGCTTGTGTGATTTTCATTTTGGCAGCAGTGCGCAACGACTTCACATCGTCTTATACACTACGTTCTTTAGGCAGCCTGCTTCAAGAATATCTGCTACGAAACTGCCGTCGGAATCACGAGAGGATCTGTCCCATCTACCGGCGATCACGTCAGCCATCGTCGGCTTGGTGTGAGGCGAGGTCACTGCTACTGCACAGTGCGAAACGGTTCCTCGACCCTGCATATATAAAGGGACCATCCGCTTGTGTGATTTTCATTTTGGCAGCAGTGCGCAACGACTTCACATCGTCTTATACACTACGTTCTTTAGGCAGCCTGCTTCAAGCCTATCTGCAACGAAACTGCCGTCGGAATCAAGAGAGGATCTGGCCCATCTACCGGCGATCACGGCAGCCATCGTCGGCTTGGTGTGAGGCGAAGTCACTGCTACTGCGCAGTGCGAAACGGTTCCTCGACCCTGCATATATAAAGGGACCATCCGCTTGTGTGATTTTCATTTTGGCAACAGTGCGCAACGATTTAATCGTCTTATACACCACGTTCTTTAGGCAGCCTGCTTCAAGCTTATCTGCTACGAAACTGCCGTCGGAATCAAGAGAGGATCTGTCCCATCTACCGGCGATCACGTCAGCCATCGTCGGCTTGGTGTGAGGCGAGGTCACTGCTACTGCGCAGTGCGAAACGGTTCTTCGACCCTGCATATATAAAGGCACCATCCGCTTGTGTGATTTTCATTTTGGCAGCAGTGCGCAACGACTTAATCGTCTTATACACTACGTTCTTTAGGCAGCCTGCTTCAAGCCTATCTGCTACGAAACTGCCGTCGGAATCAAGAGAGGATCTGTCCCATCTACCGGCGATCACGTCAGCCATCGTCGGCTTGGTGTGAGGCGAGGTCACTGCTACTGCGCAGTGCGAAACGGTTCCTCGACCCTGCATATATAAAGGGACCATCCGCTTGCGTGATTTTCATTTTCGCAGCAGTGCGCAACGACTTCACATCGTCTTATACGCTACGTTCTTTAGGCAGCCTGCTTCAAGCCTAACTGCAACGAAACTGCCGTCGGAATCAAGAGAGGATCTGTCCCATCTACCGGCGATCACGTCAGCCATCGTCGGCTTGGTGTGAGGCGAGGTCACTGCTACTGCGCAGTGCGAAACGGTTCCTCGACCCTGCATATATAAAGGGACCATCGGCTTGTGTGATTTTCATTTTGGCAGCAGTACGCAACGACTTCACATCGTCTTATACACTACGTTCTTTAGGCAGCCTGCTTCAAGAATATCTGCTACGAAACTGCCGTCGGAATCAAGAGAGGATCTGTCCCATCTACCGGCAATCACGTCAGCCATCGTCGGCTTGGTGTGAGGCGAGGTCACTGCTACTGCGCAGTGCGAAACGGTTCCTCGACCCTGCATATATAAAGGGACCATCCGCTTGTGTGATTTTCATTTTGGCAGCAGTGCGCAACGACTTCACATCGTCTTATACACTACGTTCTTTAGGCAGCCTGCTTCAAGCCTATCTGCAACGAAACTGCCGTCGGAATCAAGAGAGGATCTGGCCCATCTACCGGCGATCACGTCAGCCATCGTCGGCTTGGTGTGAGGCGAGGTCACTGCTACTGCGCAGTGCGAAACGGTTCCTCGACCCTGCATATATAAAGGCACCATCCGCTTGTGTGATTTTCATTTTGGCAGCAGTGCGCAACGACTTCACATCGTCTTATACACTACGTTCTTTATGCAGCCTGCTTCAAGCCTAACTGCAACGAAACTGCCGTCGGAATCAAGAGAGGATCTGTCCCATCTACCGGCGATCACGTCAGCCATCGTCGGCTTGGTGTGAGGCGACGTCACTGCTACTGCGCAGTGCGAAACGGTTCCTCGACCCTGCATATATAAAGGGACCATCCGCTTGCGTGATTTTCATTTTGGCAGCAGTGCGCAACGACTTCACATCGTCTTATACACTACGTTCTTTAGGCAGCCTGCTTCAAGCCTAACTGCAACGAAACTGCCGTCGGAATCAAGAGAGGATCTGTCCCATCTACCGGCGATCACGTCAGCCATTGTCGGCTTGGTGTGAGGCGAGGTCACTGCTACTGCGCAGTGCGAAGCGGTTCCTCGACCCTGCATATATAAAGGGACCATCCGCTTGTGTGATTTTCATTTTGGCAGCAGTGCGCAACGATTTAATCGTCTTATACACCACGTTCTTTAGGCAGCCTGCTTCAAGCCTATCTGCTACGAAACTGCCGTCGGAATCAAGAGAGGATCTGTCCCATCTACCGGCGATCACGTCAGCCATCGTCGGCTTGGTGTGAGGCGAGGTCACTGCTACTGCGCAGTGCGAAACGGTTCTTCGACCCTGCATATATAAAGGCACCATCCGCTTGTGTGATTTTCATTTTGGCAGCAGTGCGCAACGACTTAATCGTCTTATACACTACGTTCTTTAGGCAGCCTGCTTCAAGCCTATCTACTACGAAACTGCCGTCGGAATCAAGAGAGGATCTGTCCCATCTACCGGCGATCACGTCAGCCATCGTCGGCTTGGTGTGAGGCGAGGT
The DNA here is from genome assembly GCF_023375885.2 of Dermacentor andersoni. Taxonomy (NCBI): domain Eukaryota; kingdom Metazoa; phylum Arthropoda; class Arachnida; order Ixodida; family Ixodidae; genus Dermacentor; species Dermacentor andersoni. The sequence continues at coordinate 10,573,860 of NC_092814.1, forward strand.
CACTGCTACTGCGCAGTGCGAAACGGTTCCTCGACCCTGCATATATAAAGGGACCATCCGCTTGCGTGATTTTCATTTTGGCAGCAGTGCGCAACGACTTCACATCGTCTTATACGCTACGTTCTTTAGGCAGCCTGCTTCAAGCCTAACTGCAACGAAACTGCCGTCGGAATCAAGAGAGGATCTGTCCCATCTACCGGCGATCACGTCAGCCATCGTCGGCTTGGTGTGAGGCGAGGTCACTGCTACTGCGCAGTGCGAAACGGTTCCTCGACCCTGCATATATAAAGGGACCATCGGCTTGTGTGATTTTCATTTTGGCAGCAGTACGCAACGACTTCACATCGTCTTATACACTACGTTCTTTAGGCAGCCTGCTTCAAGAATATCTGCTACGAAACTGCCGTCGGAATCAAGAGAGGATCTGTCCCATCTACCGGCAATCACGTCAGCCATCGTCGGCTTGGTGTGAGGCGAGGTCACTGCTACTGCGCAGTGCGAAACGGTTCCTCGACCCTGCATATATAAAGGGACCATCCGCTTGTGTGATTTTCATTTTGGCAGCAGTGCGCAACGACTTCACATCGTCTTATACACTACGTTCTTTAGGCAGCCTGCTTCAAGCCTATCTGCAACGAAACTGCCGTCGGAATCAAGAGAGGATCTGGCCCATCTACCGGCGATCACGTCAGCCATCGTCGGCTTGGTGTGAGGCGAGGTCACTGCTACTGCGCAGTGCGAAACGGTTCCTCGACCCTGCATATATAAAGGCACCATCCGCTTGTGTGATTTTCATTTTGGCAGCAGTGCGCAACGATTTAATCGTCTTATACACCACGTTCTTTAGGCAGCCTGCTTCAAGCTTATCTGCTACGAAACTGCCGTCGGAATCAAGAGAGGATCTGTCCCATCTACCGGCGATCACGTCAGCCATCGTCGGCTTGGTGTGAGGCGAGGTCACTGCTACTGCGCAGTGCGAAACGGTTCTTCGACCCTGCATATATAAAGGCACCATCCGCTTGTGTGATTTTCATTTTGGCAGCAGTGCGCAACGACTTAATCGTCTTATACACTACGTTCTTTAGGCAGCCTGCTTCAAGCCTATCTGCTACGAAACTGCCGTCGGAATCAAGAGAGGATCTGTCCCATCTACCGGCGATCACGTCAGCCATCGTCGGCTTGGTGTGAGGCGAGGTCACTGCTACTGCGCAGTGCGAAACGGTTCCTCGACCCTGCATATATAAAGGGACCATCCGCTTGCGTGATTTTCATTTTCGCAGCAGTGCGCAACGACTTCACATCGTCTTATACGCTACGTTCTTTAGGCAGCCTGCTTCAAGCCTAACTGCAACGAAACTGCCGTCGGAATCAAGAGAGGATCTGTCCCATCTACCGGCGATCACGTCAGCCATCGTCGGCTTGGTGTGAGGCGAGGTCACTGCTACTGCGCAGTGCGAAACGGTTCCTCGACCCTGCATATATAAAGGGACCATCGGCTTGTGTGATTTTCATTTTGGCAGCAGTACGCAACGACTTCACATCGTCTTATACACTACGTTCTTTAGGCAGCCTGCTTCAAGAATATCTGCTACGAAACTGCCGTCGGAATCAAGAGAGGATCTGTCCCATCTACCGGCAATCACGTCAGCCATCGTCGGCTTGGTGTGAGGCGAGGTCACTGCTACTGCGCAGTGCGAAACGGTTCCTCGACCCTGCATATATAAAGGGACCATCCGCTTGTGTGATTTTCATTTTGGCAGCAGTGCGCAACGACTTCACATCGTCTTATACACTACGTTCTTTAGGCAGCCTGCTTCAAGCCTATCTGCAACGAAACTGCCGTCGGAATCAAGAGAGGATCTGGCCCATCTACCGGCGATCACGTCAGCCATCGTCGGCTTGGTGTGAGGCGAGGTCACTGCTACTGCGCAGTGCGAAACGGTTCCTCGACCCTGCATATATAAAGGCACCATCCGCTTGTGTGATTTTCATTTTGGCAGCAGTGCGCAACGACTTCACATCGTCTTATACACTACGTTCTTTATGCAGCCTGCTTCAAGCCTAACTGCAACGAAACTGCCGTCGGAATCAAGAGAGGATCTGTCCCATCTACCGGCGATCACGTCAGCCATCGTCGGCTTGGTGTGAGGCGACGTCACTGCTACTGCGCAGTGCGAAACGGTTCCTCGACCCTGCATATATAAAGGGACCATCCGCTTGCGTGATTTTCATTTTGGCAGCAGTGCGCAACGACTTCACATCGTCTTATACACTACGTTCTTTAGGCAGCCTGCTTCAAGCCTAACTGCAACGAAACTGCCGTCGGAATCAAGAGAGGATCTGTCCCATCTACCGGCGATCACGTCAGCCATTGTCGGCTTGGTGTGAGGCGAGGTCACTGCTACTGCGCAGTGCGAAGCGGTTCCTCGACCCTGCATATATAAAGGGACCATCCGCTTGTGTGATTTTCATTTTGGCAGCAGTGCGCAACGATTTAATCGTCTTATACACCACGTTCTTTAGGCAGCCTGCTTCAAGCCTATCTGCTACGAAACTGCCGTCGGAATCAAGAGAGGATCTGTCCCATCTACCGGCGATCACGTCAGCCATCGTCGGCTTGGTGTGAGGCGAGGTCACTGCTACTGCGCAGTGCGAAACGGTTCTTCGACCCTGCATATATAAAGGCACCATCCGCTTGTGTGATTTTCATTTTGGCAGCAGTGCGCAACGACTTAATCGTCTTATACACTACGTTCTTTAGGCAGCCTGCTTCAAGCCTATCTACTACGAAACTGCCGTCGGAATCAAGAGAGGATCTGTCCCATCTACCGGCGATCACGTCAGCCATCGTCGGCTTGGTGTGAGGCGAGGTCACTGCTACTGCGCAGTGCGAAACGGTTCCTCGACCCTGCATATATAAAGGGACCATCCGCTTGCGTGATTTTCATTTTGGCAGCAGTGCGCAACGACTTCACATCGTCTTATACGCTACGTTCTTTAGGCAGCCTGCTTCAAGCCTAACTGCAACGAAACTGCCGTCGGAATCAAGAGAGGATCTGTCCCATCTACCGGCGATCACGTCAGCCATCGTCGGCTTGGTGTGAGGCGAGGTCACTGCTACTGCGCAGTGCGAAACGGTTCCTCGACCCTGCATATATAAAGGGACCATCGGCTTGTGTGATTTTCATTTTGGCAGCAGTACGCAACGACTTCACATCGTCTTATACACTACGTTCTTTAGGCAGCCTGCTTCAAGAATATCTGCTACGAAACTGCCGTCGGAATCAAGAGAGGATCTGTCCCATCTACCGGCAATCACGTCAGCCATCGTCGGCTTGGTGTGAGGCGAGGTCACTGCTACTGCGCAGTGCGAAACGGTTCCTCGACCCTGCATATATAAAGGGACCATCCGCTTGTGTGATTTTCATTTTGGCAGCAGTGCGCAACGACTTCACATCGTCTTATACACTACGTTCTTTAGGCAGCCTGCTTCAAGCCTATCTGCAACGAAACTGCCGTCGGAATCAAGAGAGGATCTGGCCCATCTACCGGCGATCACGTCAGCCATCGTCGGCTTGGTGTGAGGCGAGGTCACTGCTACTGCGCAGTGCGAAACGGTTCCTCGACCCTGCATATATAAAGGCACCATCCGCTTGTGTGATTTTCATTTTGGCAGCAGTGCGCAACGACTTCACATCGTCTTATACACTACGTTCTTTATGCAGCCTGCTTCAAGCCTAACTGCAACGAAACTGCCGTCGGAATCAAGAGAGGATCTGTCCCATCTACCGGCGATCACGTCAGCCATCGTCGGCTTGGTGTGAGGCGACGTCACTGCTACTGCGCAGTGCGAAACGGTTCCTCGACCCTGCATATATAAAGGGACCATCCGCTTGCGTGATTTTCATTTTGGCAGCAGTGCGCAACGACTTCACATCGTCTTATACACTACGTTCTTTAGGCAGCCTGCTTCAAGCCTAACTGCAACGAAACTGCCGTCGGAATCAAGAGAGGATCTGTCCCATCTACCGGCGATCACGTCAGCCATTGTCAGCTTGGTGTGAGGCGAGGTCACTGCTACTGCGCAGTGCGAAGCGGTTCCTCGACCCTGCATATATAAAGGGACCATCCGCTTGTGTGATTTTCATTTTGGCAGCAGTGCGCAACGACTTAATCGTCTTATACACTACGTTCTTTAGGCAGCCTGCTTCAAGAATATCTGCTACGAAACTGCCGTCGGAATCAAGAGAGGATCTGTCCCATCTACCGGCAATCACGTCAGCCATCGTCGGCTTGGTGTGAGGCGAGGTCACTGCTACTGCGCAGTGCGAAACGGTTCCTCGACCCTGCATATATAAAGGGACCATCCGCTTGTGTGATTTTCATTTTGGCAGCAGTGCGCAACGACTTCACATCGTCTTATACACTACGTTCTTTAGGCAGCCTGCTTCAAGCCTATCTGCAACGAAACTGCCGTCGGAATCAAGAGAGGATCTGGCCCATCTACCGGCGATCACGGCAGCCATCGTCGGCTTGGTGTGAGGCGAAGTCACTGCTACAGCGCAGTGCGAAACGGTTCCTCGACCCTGCATATATAAAGGGACCATCCGCTTGTGTGATTTTCATTTTGGCAGCAGTGCGCAACGATTTAATCGTCTTATACACCACGTTCTTTAGGCAGCCTGCTTCAAGCCTATCTGCTACGAAACTGCCGTCGGAATCAAGAGAGGATCTGTCCCATCTACCGGCGATCACGTCAGCCATCGTCGGCTTGGTGTGAGGCGAGGTCACTGCTACTGCGCAGTGCGAAACGGTTCTTCGACCCTGCATATATAAAGGCACCATCCGCTTGTGTGATTTTCATTTTGGCAGCAGTGCGCAACGAATTAATCGTCTTATACACTACGTTCTTTAGGCAGCCTGCTTCAAGCCTAACTGCAACGAAACTGCCGTCGGAATCAAGAGAGGATCTGTCCCATCTACCGGCGATCACGTCAGCCATTGTCGGCTTGGTGTGAGGCGAGGTCACTGCTACTGCGCAGTGCGAAGCGGTTCCTCGACCCTGCATATATAAAGGGACCATCCGCTTGTGTGATTTTCATTTTGGCAGCAGTGCGCAACGATTTAATCGTCTTATACACCACGTTCTTTAGGCAGCCTGCTTCAAGCCTATCTGCTACGAAACTGCCGTCGGAATCAAGAGAGGATCTGTCCCATCTACCGGCGATCACGTCAGCCATCGTCGGCTTGGTGTGAGGCGAGGTCACTGCTACTGCGCAGTGCGAAACGGTTCTTCGACCCTGCATATATAAAGGCACCATCCGCTTGTGTGATTTTCATTTTGGCAGCAGTGCGCAACGACTTAATCGTCTTATACACTACGTTCTTTAGGCAGCCTGCTTCAAGCCTATCTACTACGAAACTGCCGTCGGAATCAAGAGAGGATCTGTCCCATCTACCGGCGATCACGTCAGCCATCGTCGGCTTGGTGTGAGGCGAGGTCACTGCTACTGCGCAGTGCGAAACGGTTCCTCGACCCTGCATATATAAAGGGACCATCCGCTTGCGTGATTTTCATTTTGGCAGCAGTGCGCAACGACTTCACATCGTCTTATACGCTACGTTCTTTAGGCAGCCTGCTTCAAGCCTAACTGCAACGAAACTGCCGTCGGAATCAAGAGAGGATCTGTCCCATCTACCGGCGATCACGTCAGCCATCGTCGGCTTGGTGTGAGGCGAGGTCACTGCTACTGCGCAGTGCGAAACGGTTCCTCGACCCTGCATATATAAAGGGACCATCGGCTTGTGTGATTTTCATTTTGGCAGCAGTACGCAACGACTTCACATCGTCTTATACACTACGTTCTTTAGGCAGCCTGCTTCAAGAATATCTGCTACGAAACTGCCGTCGGAATCAAGAGAGGATCTGTCCCATCTACCGGCAATCACGTCAGCCATCGTCGGCTTGGTGTGAGGCGAGGTCACTGCTACTGCGCAGTGCGAAACGGTTCCTCGACCCTGCATATATAAAGGGACCATCCGCTTGTGTGATTTTCATTTTGGCAGCAGTGCGCAACGACTTCACATCGTCTTATACACTACGTTCTTTAGGCAGCCTGCTTCAAGCCTATCTGCAACGAAACTGCCGTCGGAATCAAGAGAGGATCTGGCCCATCTACCGGCGATCACGTCAGCCATCGTCGGCTTGGTGTGAGGCGAGGTCACTGCTACTGCGCAGTGCGAAACGGTTCCTCGACCCTGCATATATAAAGGCACCATCCGCTTGTGTGATTTTCATTTTGGCAGCAGTGCGCAACGACTTCACATCGTCTTATACACTACGTTCTTTATGCAGCCTGCTTCAAGCCTAACTGCAACGAAACTGCCGTCGGAATCAAGAGAGGATCTGTCCCATCTACCGGCGATCACGTCAGCCATCGTCGGCTTGGTGTGAGGCGACGTCACTGCTACTGCGCAGTGCGAAACGGTTCCTCGACCCTGCATATATAAAGGGACCATCCGCTTGCGTGATTTTCATTTTGGCAGCAGTGCGCAACGACTTCACATCGTCTTATACACTACGTTCTTTAGGCAGCCTGCTTCAAGCCTAACTGCAACGAAACTGCCGTCGGAATCAAGAGAGGATCTGTCCCATCTACCGGCGATCACGTCAGCCATTGTCAGCTTGGTGTGAGGCGAGGTCACTGCTACTGCGCAGTGCGAAGCGGTTCCTCGACCCTGCATATATAAAGGGACCATCCGCTTGTGTGATTTTCTGTTTGGCAGCAGTGCGCAACGACTTAATCGTCTTATACACTACGTTCTTTAGGCAGCCTGCTTCAAGAATATCTGCTACGAAACTGCCGTCGGAATCAAGAGAGGATCTGTCCCATCTACCGGCAATCACGTCAGCCATCGTCGGCTTGGTGTGAGGCGAGGTCACTGCTACTGCGCAGTGCGAAACGGTTCCTCGACCCTGCATATATAAAGGGACCATCCGCTTGTGTGATTTTCATTTTGGCAGCAGTGCGCAACGACTTCACATCGTCTTATACACTACGTTCTTTAGGCAGCCTGCTTCAAGCCTATCTGCAACGAAACTGCCGTCGGAATCAAGAGAGGATCTGGCCCATCTACCGGCGATCACGGCAGCCATCGTCGGCTTGGTGTGAGGCGAAGTCACTGCTACAGCGCAGTGCGAAACGGTTCCTCGACCCTGCATATATAAAGGGACCATCCGCTTGTGTGATTTTCATTTTGGCAGCAGTGCGCAACGATTTAATCGTCTTATACACCACGTTCTTTAGGCAGCCTGCTTCAAGCCTATCTGCTACGAAACTGCCGTCGGAATCAAGAGAGGATCTGTCCCATCTACCGGCGATCACGTCAGCCATCGTCGGCTTGGTGTGAGGCGAGGTCACTGCTACTGCGCAGTGCGAAACGGTTCTTCGACCCTGCATATATAAAGGCACCATCCGCTTGTGTGATTTTCATTTTGGCAGCAGTGCGCAACGAATTAATCGTCTTATACACTACGTTCTTTACGCAGCCTGCTTCAAGCCTAACTGCAACGAAACTGCCGTCGGAATCAAGAGAGGATCTGTCCCATCTACCGGCGATCACGTCAGCCATTGTCGGCTTGGTGTGAGGCGAGGTCACTGCTACTGCGCAGTGCGAAACGGTTCCTCGACCCTGCATATATAAACGGACCATCCGCTTGTGTGATTTTCATTTTGGCAGCAGTGCGCAACGACTTAATCGTCTTATACACTACGTTCTTTAGGCAGCCTGCTTCAAGCCTATCTGCTACGAAACTGCCGTCGGAATCAAGAGAGGATCTGTCCCATCTACCGGCGATCACGTCAGCCATCGTCGGCTTGGTGTGAGGCGAGGTCACTGCCACTGCGCAGTGCGAAACGGTTCCTCGACCCTGCATATATAAAGGCACCATCCGCTTGTGTGATTTTCATTTTGGCAGCAGTGCGCAACGACTTCACATCGTCTTATACACTACGTTCTTTATGCAGCCTGCTTCAAGCCTAACTGCAACGAAACGGCCGTCGGAATCAAGAGAGGATCTGTCCCATCTACCGGCGATCACGTCAGCCATTGTCGGCTTGGTGTGAGGCGAGGTCACTGCTACTGCGCAGTGCGAAACGGTTCCTCGACCCTGCATATATAAAGGGACCATCCGCTTGTGTGATTTTCATTTTGGCAGCAGTGCGCAACGACTTCACATCGTCTTACACACTACGTTCTTTAGACAGCCTGCTTCAAGCCTATCTGCTACGAAACTGCCATCGGAATCAAGAGAGGATCTGTCCCATCTACCGGTGATCACGTCAGCCATCGTCGGCTTGGTGTGAGGCAAAGTCACTGCTACTGCGCAGTGCGAAACGGTTCCTCGACCCTGCATATATAAAGGGACCATCCGCTTGTGTGATTTTCATTTTGGCAGCACTGCGCAACGACTTCACATCGTCTTATACACTACGTTCTTTAGGCAGCCTGCTTCAAGCCTAACTGCAACGAAACTGCCGTCGGAATCAAGAGAGGATCTGTCCCATCTACCGGCGATCACGTCAGCCATCGTCGGCTTGGTGTGAGGCGAGGTCACTGCTACTGCGCAGTGCGAAACGGTTCCTCGACCCAGCATATATAAAGGGACCATCCGCTTGTGTGATTTTCATTTTGGCAGCACTGCGCAACGACTTCACATCGTCTTATACACTACGTTCTTTAGGCAGCCTGCTTCAAGCCTAACTGCAACGAAACTGCCGTCGGAATCGCGAGAGGATCTGTCCCATCTACCGGCGATCACGTCAGCCATCGTCGGCTTGGTGTGAGGCGAGGTCACTGCTACTGCGCAGTGCGAAACGGTTCCTCGACCCTGCATATATAAAGGGACCATCCGCTTGCGTGATTTTCATTTTGGCAGCAGTGCGCAACGACTTCACATCGTCTTATACGCTACGTTCTTTAGGCAGCCTGCTTCAAGCCTAACTGCAACGAAACTGCCGTCGGAATCAAGAGAGGATCTGTCCCATCTACCGGCGATCACGTCAGCCATCGTCGGCTTGGTGTGAGGCGAGGTCACTGCTACTGCGCAGTGCGAAACGGTTCCTCGACCCTGCATATATAAAGGGACCATCCGCTTGTGTGATTTTCATTTTGGCAGCAGTGCGCAACGACTTAATCGTCTTATACACTACGTTCTTTAGGCAGCCTGCTTCAAGCCTATCTGCTACGAAACTGCCGTCGGAATCAAGAGAGGATCTGTCCCATCTACCGGCGATCACGTCAGCCATCGTCGGTTTGGTGTGAGGCGAGGTCACTGCTACTGCGCAGTGCGAAACGGTTCCTCGACCCTGCATATATAAAGGGACCATCCGCTTGCGTGATTTTCATTTTGGCAGCAGTGCGCAACGACTTCACATCGTCTTATACGCTACGTTCTTTAGGCAGCCTGCTTCAAGCCTAACTGCAACGAAACTGCCGTCGGAATCAAGAGAGGATCTGTCCCATCTACCGGCGATCACGTCAGCCATCGTCGGCTTGGTGTGAGGCGAGGTCACTGCTACTGCGCAGTGCGAAACGGTTCCTGGACCCTGCATATATAAAGGGACCATCGGCTTGTGTGATTTTCATTTTGGCAGCAGTACGCAACGACTTCACATCGTCTTATACACTACGTTCTTTAGGCAGCCTGCTTCAAGAATATCTGCTACGAAACTGCCGTCGGAATCAAGAGAGGATCTGTCCCATCTACCGGCAATCACGTCAGCCATCGTCGGCTTGGTGTGAGGCGAGGTCACTGCTACTGCGCAGTGCGAAACGGTTCCTCGACCCTGCATATATAAAGGGACCATCCGCTTGTGTGATTTTCATTTTGGCAGCAGTGCGCAACGACTTCACATCGTCTTATACACTACGTTCTTTAGGCAGCCTGCTTCAAGCCTATCTGCAACGAAACTGCCGTCGGAATCAAGAGAGGATCTGGCCCATCTACCGGCGATCACGGCAACCATCGTCGGCTTGGTGTGAGGCGAAGTCACTGCTACTGCGCAGTGCGAAACGGTTCCTCGACCCTGCATATATAAAGGGACCATCCGCTTGTGTGATTTTAATTTTGGCAGCAGTGCGCAACGATTCAATCGTCTTATACACCACGTTCTTTAGGCAGCCTGCTTCAAGCCTATCTGCTACGAAACTGCCGTCGGAATCAAGAGAGGATCTGTCCCATCTACCGGCGATCACGTCAGCCATCGTCGGCTTGGTGTGAGGCGAGGTCACTGCTACTGCGCAGAGCGAAACGGTTCTTCGACCCTGCATATATAAAGGCACCATCCGCTTGTGTGATTTTCATTTTGGCAGCAGTGCGCAACGACTTAATCGTCTTATACACTACGTTCTTTACGCAGCCTGCTTCAAACCTAACTGCAACGAAACTGCCGTCGGAATCAAGAGAGGATCTGTCCCATCTACCGGCGATCACGTCAGCCATTGTCGGCTTGGTGTGAGGCGAGGTCACTGCTACTGCGCAGTGCGAAACGGTTCCTCGACCCTGCATATATAAAGGGACCATCCGCTTGTGTGATTTTCATTTTGGCAGCAGTGCGCAACGACTTAATCGTCTTATACACTACGTTCTTTAGGCAGCCTGCTTCAAGCCTATCTGCTACGAAACTGCCGTCGGAATCAAGAGAGGATCTGTCCCATCTACCGGCGATCACGTCAGCCATCGTCGGCTTGGTGTGAGGCGAGGTCACTGCTACTGCGCCGTGCGAAACGGTTCCTCGACCCTGCATATATAAAGGCACCATCCGCTTGTGTGATTTTCATTTTGGCAGCAGTGCGCAACGACTTCACATCGTCTTATACACTACGTTCTTTATGCAGCCTGCTTCAAGCCTAACTGCAACGAAACTGCCGTCGGAATCAAGAGGGGATCTGTCCCATCTACCGGCGATCACGTCAGCCATTGTCGGCTTGGTGTGAGGCGAGGGCACTGCTACTGCGCAGTGCGAAACGGTTCCTCGACCCTGCATATATAAAGGGACCATCCGCTTGTGTGATTTTCATTTTGGCAGCAGTGCGCAACGACTTCACATCGTCTTATACACTACGTTCTTTAGGCAGCCTGCTTCAAGCCTATCTGCTACGAAACTGCCGTCGGAATCAAGAGAGGATCTGTCCCATCTACCGGCGATCACGTCAGCCATCGTCGGCTTGGTGTGAGGCGAGGTCACTGCTACTGCGCAGTGCGAAACGGTTCCTCGACCCTGCATATATAAAGGGACCATCGGCTTGTGTGATTTTCATTTTGGCAGCAGTACGCAACGACTTCACATCGTCTTATACACTACGTTCTTTAGGCAGCCTGCTTCAAGAATATCTGCTACGAAACTGCCGTCGGAATCAAGAGAGGATCTGTCCCATCTATCGGCAATCACGTCAGCCATCGTCGGCTTGGTGTGAGGCGAGGTCACTGCTACTGCGCAGTGCGAAACGGTTCCTCGACCCTGCATATATAAAGGGACCATCCGCTTGTGTGATTTTCATTTTGGCAGCAGTGCGCAACGACTTCACATCGTCTTATACACTACGTTCTTTAGGCAGCCTGCTTCAAGCCTATCTGCAACGAAACTGCCGTCGGAATCAAGAGAGGATCTGGCCCATCTACCGGCGATCACGTCAGCCATCGTCGGCTTGGTGTGAGGCGAGGTCACTGCTACTGCGCAGTGCGAAACGGTTCCTCGATCCTGCATATATAAAGGCACCATCCGCTTGTGTGATTTTCATTTTGGCAGCAGTGCGCAACGACTTCACATCGTCTTATACACTACGTTCTTTATGCAGCCTGCTTCAAGCCTAACTGCAACGAAACTGCCGTCGGAATCAAGAGAGGATCTGTCCCATCCACCGGCGATCACGTCAGCCATCGTCGGCTTGGTGTGAGGCGACGTCACTGCTACTGCGCAGTGCGAAACGGTTCCTCGACCCTGCATATATAAAGGGACCATCCGCTTGCGTGATTTTCATTTTGGCAGCAGTGCGCAACGACTTCACATCGTCTTATACACTACGTTCTTTAGGCAGCCTGCTTCAAGCCTAACTGCAACGAAACTGCCGTCGGAATCAAGAGAGGATCTGTCCCATCTACCGGCGATCACGTCAGCCATTGTCGGCTTGGTGTGAGGCGAGGTCACTGCTACTGCGCAGTGCGAAACGGTTCCTCGACCCTGCATATATAAAGGGACCATCCGCTTGTGTGATTTTCATTTTGGCAGCAGTGCGCAACGACTTAATCGTCTTATACACTACGTTCTTTAGGCAGCCTGCTTCAAGAATATCTGCTACGAAACTGCCGTCGGAATCAAGAGAGGATCTGTCCCATCTACCGGCAATCACGTCAGCCATCGTCGGCTTGGTGTGAGGCGAGGTCACTGCTACTGCGCAGTGCGAAACGGTTCCTCGACCCTGCATATATAAAGGGACCATCCGCTTGTGTGATTTTCATTTTGGCAGCAGTGCGCAACGACTTCACATCGTCTTATACACTACGTTCTTTAGGCAGCCTGCTTCAAGCCTATCTGCAACGAAACTGCCGTCGGAATCAAGAGAGGATCTGGCCCATCTACCGGCGATCACGGCAGCCATCGTCGGCTTGGTGTGAGGCGAAGTCACTGCTACTGCGCAGTGCGAAACGGTTCCTCGACCCTGCATATATAAAGGGACCATCCGCTTGCGTGATTTTCATTTTGGCAGCAGTGCGCAACGACTTCACATCGTCTTATACGCTACGTTCTTTAGGCAGCCTGCTTCAAGCCTAACTGCAACGAAACTGCCGTCGGAATCAAGAGAGGATCTGTCCCATCTACCGGCGATCACGTCAGCCATCGTCTGCTTGGTGTGAGGCGAGGTCACTGCTACTGCGCAGTGCGAAACGGTTCCTGGACCCTGCATATATAAAGGGACCATCGGCTTGTGTGATTTTCATTTTGGCAGCAGTACGCAACGACTTCACATCGTCTTATACACTACGTTCTTTAGGCAGCCTGCTTCAAGAATATCTGCTACGAAACTGCCGTCGGAATCAAGAGAGGATCTGTCCCATCTACCGGCAATCACGTCAGCCATCGTCGGCTTGGTGTGAGGCGAGGTCACTGCTACTGCGCAGTGCGAAACGGTTCCTCGACCCTGCATATATAAAGGGACCATCCGCTTGTGTGATTTTCATTTTGGCAGCAGTGCGCAACGACTTCACATCGTCTTATACACTACGTTCTTTAGGCAGCCTGCTTCAAGCCTATCTGCAACGAAACTGCCGTCGGAATCAAGAGAGGATCTGGCCCATCTACCGGCGATCACGGCAACCATCGTCGGCTTGGTGTGAGGCGAAGTCACTGCTACTGCGCAGTGCGAAACGGTTCCTCGACCCTGCATATATAAAGGGACCATCCGCTTGTGTGATTTTAATTTTGGCAGCAGTGCGCAACGATTCAATCGTCTTATACACCACGTTCTTTAGGCAGCCTGCTTCAAGCCTATCTGCTACGAAACTGCCGTCGGAATCAAGAGAGGATCTGTCCCATCTACCGGCGATCACGTCAGCCATCGTCGGCTTGGTGTGAGGCGAGGTCACTGCTACTGCGCAGAGCGAAACGGTTCTTCGACCCTGCATATATAAAGGCACCATCCGCTTGTGTGATTTTCATTTTGGCAGCAGTGCGCAACGACTTAATCGTCTTATACACTACGTTCTTTACGCAGCCTGCTTCAAACCTAACTGCAACGAAACTGCCGTCGGAATCAAGAGAGGATCTGTCCCATCTACCGGCGATCACGTCAGCCATTGTCGGCTTGGTGTGAGGCGAGGTCACTGCTACTGCGCAGTGCGAAACGGTTCCTCGACCCTGCATATATAAAGGGACCATCCGCTTGTGTGATTTTCATTTTGGCAGCAGTGCGCAACGACTTAATCGTCTTATACACTACGTTCTTTAGGCAGCCTGCTTCAAGCCTATCTGCTACGAAACTGCCGTCGGAATCAAGAGAGGATCTGTCCCATCTACCGGCGATCACGTCAGCCATCGTCGGCTTGGTGTGAGGCGAGGTCACTGCTACTGCGCCGTGCGAAACGGTTCCTCGACCCTGCATATATAAAGGCACCATCCGCTTGTGTGATTTTCATTTTGGCAGCAGTGCGCAACGACTTCACATCGTCTTATACACTACGTTCTTTATGCAGCCTGCTTCAAGCCTAACTGCAACGAAACTGCCGTCGGAATCAAGAGAGGATCTGTCCCATCTACCGGCGATCACGTCAGCCATTGTCGGCTTGGTGTGAGGCGAGGGCACTGCTACTGCGCAGTGCGAAACGGTTCCTCGACCCTGCATATATAAAGGGACCATCCGCTTGTGTGATTTTCATTTTGGCAGCAGTGCGCAACGACTTCACATCGTCTTATACACTACGTTCTTTAGGCAGCCTGCTTCAAGCCTATCTGCTACGAAACTGCCGTCGGAATCAAGAGAGGATCTGTCCCATCTACCGGCGATCACGTCAGCCATCGTCGGCTTGGTGTGAGGCGAGGTCACTGCTACTGCGCAGTGCGAAACGGTTCCTCGACCCTGCATATATAAAGGGACCATCGGCTTGTGTGATTTTCATTTTGGCAGCAGTACGCAACGACTTCACATCGTCTTATACACTACGTTCTTTAGGCAGCCTGCTTCAAGAATATCTGCTACGAAACTGCCGTCGGAATCAAGAGAGGATCTGTCCCATCTATCGGCAATCACGTCAGCCATCGTCGGCTTGGTGTGAGGCGAGGTCACTGCTACTGCGCAGTGCGAAACGGTTCCTCGACCCTGCATATATAAAGGGACCATCCGCTTGTGTGATTTTCATTTTGGCAGCAGTGCGCAACGACTTCACATCGTCTTATACACTACGTTCTTTAGGCAGCCTGCTTCAAGCCTATCTGCAACGAAACTGCCGTCGGAATCAAGAGAGGATCTGGCCCATCTACCGGCGATCACGTCAGCCATCGTCGGCTTGGTGTGAGGCGAGGTCACTGCTACTGCGCAGTGCGAAACGGTTCCTCGATCCTGCATATATAAAGGCACCATCCGCTTGTGTGATTTTCATTTTGGCAGCAGTGCGCAACGACTTCACATCGTCTTATACACTACGTTCTTTATGCAGCCTGCTTCAAGCCTAACTGCAACGAAACTGCCGTCGGAATCAAGAGAGGATCTGTCCCATCCACCGGCGATCACGTCAGCCATCGTCGGCTTGGTGTGAGGCGACGTCACTGCTACTGCGCAGTGCGAAACGGTTCCTCGACCCTGCATATATAAAGGGACCATCCGCTTGCGTGATTTTCATTTTGGCAGCAGTGCGCAACGACTTCACATCGTCTTATACACTACGTTCTTTAGGCAGCCTGCTTCAAGCCTAACTGCAACGAAACTGCCGTCGGAATCAAGAGAGGATCTGTCCCATCTACCGGCGATCACGTCAGCCATTGTCGGCTTGGTGTGAGGCGAGGTCACTGCTACTGCGCAGTGCGAAACGGTTCCTCGACCCTGCATATATAAAGGGACCATCCGCTTGTGTGATTTTCATTTTGGCAGCAGTGCGCAACGACTTAATCGTCTTATACACTACGTTCTTTAGGCAGCCTGCTTCAAGAATATCTGCTACGAAACTGCCGTCGGAATCAAGAGAGGATCTGTCCCATCTACCGGCAATCACGTCAGCCATCGTCGGCTTGGTGTGAGGCGAGGTCACTGCTACTGCGCAGTGCGAAACGGTTCCTCGACCCTGCATATATAAAGGGACCATCCGCTTGTGTGATTTTCATTTTGGCAGCAGTGCGCAACGACTTCACATCGTCTTATACACTACGTTCTTTAGGCAGCCTGCTTCAAGCCTATCTGCAACGAAACTGCCGTCGGAATCAAGAGAGGATCTGGCCCATCTACCGGCGATCACGGCAGCCATCGTCGGCTTGGTGTGAGGCGAAGTCACTGCTACTGCGCAGTGCGAAACCGTTCCTCGACCCTGCATATATAAAGGGACCATCCGCTTGTGTGATTTTCATTTTGGCAGCAGTGCGCAACGATTTAATCGTCTTATACACCACGTTCTTTAGGCAGCCTGCTTCAAGCCTATCTGCTACGAAACTGCCGTCGGAATCATGAGAGGATCTGTCCCATCTACCGGCGATCACGTCAGCCATCGTCGGCTTGGTGTGAGGCGAGGTCACTGCTACTGCGCAGTGCGAAACGGTTCTTCGACCCTGCATATATAAAGGCACCATCCGCTTGTGTGATTTTCATTTTGGCAGCAGTGCGCAACGAATTAATCGTCTTATACACTACGTTCTTTACGCAGCCTGCTTCAAGCCTAACTGCAACGAAACTGCCGTCGGAATCAAGAGAGGATCTGTCCCATCTACCGGCGATCACGTCAGCCATTGTCGGCTTGGTGTGAGGCGAGGTCACTGCTACTGCGCAGTGCGAAACGGTTCCTCGACCCTGCATATATAAACGGACCATCCGCTTGTGTGATTTTCATTTTGGCAGCAGTGCGCAACGACTTAATCGTCTTATACACTACGTTCTTTAGGCAGCCTGCTTCAAGCCTATCTGCTACGAAACTGCCGTCGGAATCAAGAGAGGATCTGTCCCATCTACCGGCGATCACGTCAGCCATCGTCGGCTTGGTGTGAGGCGAGGTCACTGCTACTGCGCAGTGCGAAACGGTTCCTCGACCCTGCATATATAAAGGCACCATCCGCTTGTGTGATTTTCATTTTGGCAGCAGTGCGCAACGACTTCACATCGTCTTATACACTACGTTCTTTATGCAGCCTGCTTCAAGCCTAACTGCAACGAAACGGCCGTCGGAATCAAGAGAGGATCTGTCCCATTTACCGGCGATCACGTCAGCCATTGTCGGCTTGGTGTGAGGCGAGGTCACTGCTACTGCGCAGTGCGAAACGGTTCCTCGACCCTGCATATATAAAGGGACCATCCGCTTGTGTGATTTTCATTTTGGCAGCAGTGCGCAACGACTTCACATCGTCTTACACACTACGTTCTTTAGACAGCCTGCTTCAAGCCTATCTGCTACGAAACTGCCGTCGGAATCAAGAGAGGATCTGTCCCATCTACCGGTGATCACGTCAGCCATCGTCGGCTTGGTGTGAGGCAAAGTCACTGCTACTGCGCAGTGCGAAACGGTTCCTCGACCCTGCATATATAAAGGGACCATCCGCTTGTGTGATTTTCATTTTGGCAGCACTGCGCAACGACTTCACATCGTCTTATACACTACGTTCTTTAGGCAGCCTGCTTCAAGCCTAACTGCAACGAAACTGCCGTCGGAATCAAGAGAGGATCTGTCCCATCTACCGGCGATCACGTCAGCCATCGTCGGCTTGGTGTGAGGCGAGGTCACTGCTACTGCGCAGTGCGAAACGGTTCCTCGACCCAGCATATATAAAGGGACCATCCGCTTGTGTGATTTTCATTTTGGCAGCACTGCGCAACGACTTCACATCGTCTTATACACTACGTTCTTTAGGCAGCCTGCTTCAAGCCTAACTGCAACGAAACTGCCGTCGGAATCACGAGAGGATCTGTCCCATCTACCGGCGATCACGTCAGCCATCGTCTGCTTGGTGTGAGGCGAGGTCACTGCTACTGCGCAGTGCGAAACGGTTCCTCGACCCTGCATATATAAAGGGACCATCCGCTTGCGTGATTTTCATTTTGGCAGCAGTGCGCAACGACTTCACATCGTCTTATACGCTACGTTCTTTAGGCAGCCTGCTTCAAGCCTAACTGCAACGAAACTGCCGTCGGAATCAAGAGAGGATCTGTCCCATCTACCGGCGATCACGTCAGCCATCGTCGGCTTAGTGTGAGGCGAGGTCACTGCTACTGCGCAGTGCGAAACGGTTCCTCGACCCTGCATATATAAAGGGACCATCCGCTTGTGTGATTTTCATTTTGGCAGCAGTGCGCAACGACTTAATCGTCTTATACACTACGTTCTTTAGACAGCCTGCTTCAAGCCTATCTGCTACGAAACTGCCGTCGGAATCAAGAGAGGATCTGTCCCATCTACCGGCGATCACGTCAGCCATCGTCGGCTTGGTGTGAGGCGAGGTCACTGCTACTGCGCAGTGCGAAACGGTTCCTCGACCCTGCATATATAAAGGGACCATCCGCTTGCGTGATTTTCATTTTGGCAGCAGTGCGCAACGACTTCACATCGTCTTATACGCTCCGTTCTTTAGGCAGCCTGCTTCAAGCCTAACTGCAACGAAACTGCCGTCGGAATCAAGAGAGGATCTGTCCCATCTACCGGCGATCACGTCAGCCATCGTCGGCTTGGTGTGAGGCGAGGTCACTGCTACTGCGCAGTGCGAAACGGTTCCTGGACCCTGCATATATAAAGGGACCATCGGCTTGTGTGATTTTCATTTTGGCAGCAGTACGCAACGACTTCACATCGTCTTATACACTACGTTCTTTAGGCAGCCTGCTTCAAGAATATCTGCTACGAAACTGCCGTCGGAATCAAGAGAGGATCTGTCCCATCTACCGGCAATCACGTCAGCCATCGTCGGCTTGGTGTGAGGCGAGGTCACTGCTACTGCGCAGTGCGAAACGGTTCCTCGACCCTGCATATATAAAGGGACCATCCGCTTGTGTGATTTTCATTTTGGCAGCAGTGCGCAACGACTTCACATCGTCTTATACACTACGTTCTTTAGGCAGCCTGCTTCAAGCCTATCTGCAACGAAACTGCCGTCGGAATCAAGAGAGGATCTGGCCCATCTACCGGCGATCACGGCAACCATCGTCGGCTTGGTGTGAGGCGAAGTCACTGCTACTGCGCAGTGCGAAACGGTTCCTCGACGCTGCATATATAAAGGGACCATCCGCTTGTGTGATTTTCATTTTGGCAGCAGTGCGCAACGATTCAATCGTCTTATACACCACGTTCTTTAGGCAGCCTGCTTCAAGCCTATCTGCTACGAAACTGCCGTCGGAATCAAGAGAGGATCTGTCCCATCTACCGGCGATCACGTCAGCCATCGTCGGCTTGGTGTGAGGCGAGGTCACTGCTACTGCGCAGAGCGAAACGGTTCTTCGACCCTGCATATATAAAGGCACCATCCGCTTGTGTGATTTTCATTTTGGCAGCAGTGCGCAACGACTTAATCGTCTTATACACTACGTTCTTTACGCAGCCTGCTTCAAACCTAACTGCAACGAAACTGCCGTCGGAATCAAGAGAGGATCTGTCCCATCTACCGGCGATCACGTCAGCCATTGTCGGCTTGGTGTGAGGCGAGGTCACTGCTACTGCGCAGTGCGAAACGGTTCCTCGACCCTGCATATATAAAGGGACCATCCGCTTGTGTGATTTTCATTTTGGCAGCAGTGCGCAACGACTTAATCGTCTTATACACTACGTTCTTTAGGCAGCCTGCTTCAAGCCTATCTGCTACGAAACTGCCGTCGGAATCAAGAGAGGATCTGTCCCATCTACCGGCGATCACGTCAGCCATCGTCGGCTTGGTGTGAGGCGAGGTCACTGCTACTGCGCCGTGCGAAACGGTTCCTCGACCCTGCATATATAAAGGCACCATCCGCTTGTGTGATTTTCATTTTGGCAGCAGTGCGCAACGACTTCACATCGTCTTATACACTACGTTCTTTATGCAGCCTGCTTCAAGCCTAACTGCAACGAAACTGCCGTCGGAATCAAGAGAGGATCTGTCCCATCTACCGGCGATCACGTCAGCCATTGTCGGCTTGGTGTGAGGCGAGGTCACTGCTACTGCGCAGTGCGAAACGGTTCCTCGACCCTGCATATATAAAGGGACCATCCGCTTGTGTGATTTTCATTTTGGCAGCAGTGCGCAACGACTTCACATCGTCTTATACACTACGTTCTTTAGGCAGCCTGCTTCAAGCCTAACTGCAACGAAACTGCCGTCGGAATCAAGAGAGGATCTGTCCCATCCACCGGCGATCACGTCAGCCATCGTCGGCTTGGTGTGAGGCGACGTCACTGCTACTGCGCAGTGCGAAACGGTTCCTCGACCCTGCATATATAAAGGGACCATCCGCTTGCGTGATTTTCATTTTGGCAGCAGTGCGCAACGACTTCACATCGTCTTATACACTACGTTCTTTAGGCAGCCTGCTTCAAGCCTAACTGCAACGAAACTGCCGTCGGAATCAAGAGAGGATCTGTCCCATCTACCGGCGATCACGTCAGCCATTGTCGGCTTGGTGTGAGGCGAGGTCACTGCTACTGCGCAGTGCGAAACGGTTCCTCGACCCTGCATATATAAAGGGACCATCCGCTTGTGTGATTTTCATTTTGGCAGCAGTGCGCAACGACTTAATCGTCTTATACACTACGTTCTTTAGGCAGCCTGCTTCAAGAATATCTGCTACGAAACTGCCGTCGGAATCAAGAGAGGATCTGTCCCATCTACCGGCAATCACGTCAGCCATCGTCGGCTTGGTGTGAGGCGAGGTCACTGCTACTGCGCAGTGCGAAACGGTTCCTCGACCCTGCATATATAAAGGGACCATCCGCTTGTGTGATTTTCATTTTGGCAGCAGTGCGCAACGACTTCACATCGTCTTATACACTACGTTCTTTAGGCAGCCTGCTTCAAGCCTATCTGCAACGAAACTGCCGTCGGAATCAAGAGAGGATCTGGCCCATCTACCGGCGATCACGGCAGCCATCGTCGGCTTGGTGTGAGGCGAAGTCACTGCTACTGCGCAGTGCGAAACGGTTCCTCGACCCTGCATATATAAAGGGACCATCCGCTTGTGTGATTTTCATTTTGGCAGCAGTGCGCAACGATTTAATCGTCTTATACACCACGTTCTTTAGGCAGCCTGCTTCAAGCCTATCTGCTACGAAACTGCCGTCGGAATCAAGAGAGGATCTGTCCCATCTACCGGCGATCACGTCAGCCATCGTCGGCTTGGTGTGAGGCGAGGTCACTGCTACTGCGCAGTGCGAAACGGTTCTTCGACCCTGCATATATAAAGGCACCATCCGCTTGTGTGATTTTCATTTTTGCAGCAGTGCGCAACGAATTAATCGTCTTATACACTACGTTCTTTACGCAGCCTGCTTGAAGCCTAACTGCAACGAAACTGCCGTCGGAATCAAGAGAGGATCTGTCCCATCTACCGGCGATCACGTCAGCCATTGTCGGCTTGGTGTGAGGCGAGGTCACTGCTACTGCGCAGTGCGAAACGGTTCCTCGACCCTGCATATATAAACGGACCATCCGCTTGTGTGATTTTCATTTTGGCAGCAGTGCGCAACGACTTAATCGTCTTATACACTACGTTCTTTAGGCAGCCTGCTTCAAGCCTATCTGCTACGAAACTGCCGTCGGAATCAAGAGAGGATCTGTCCCATCTACCGGCGATCACGTCAGCCATCGTCGGCTTGGTGTGAGGCGAGGTCACTGCTACTGCACAGTGCGAAACGGTTCCTCGACACTGCATATATAAAGGCACCATCCGCTTGTGTGATTTTCATTTTGGCAGCAGTGCGCAACGACTTCACATCGTCTTATACACTACGTTCTTTATGCAGCCTGCTTCAAGCCTAACTGCAACGAAACGGCCGTCGGAATCAAGAGAGGATCTGTCCCATCTACCGGCGATCACGTCAGCCATTGTCGGCTTGGTGTGAGGCGAGGTCACTGCTACTGCGCAGTGCGAAACGGTTCCTCGACCCTGCATATATAAAGGGACCATCCGCTTGTGTGATTTTCATTTTGGCAGCAGTGCGCAACGACTTCACATCGTCTTACACACTACGTTCTTTAGACAGCCTGCTTCAAGCCTATCTGCTACGAAACTGCCGTCGGAATCAAGAGAGGATCTGTCCCATCTACCGGTGATCACGTCAGCCATCGTCGGCTTGGTGTGAGGCAAAGTCACTGCTACTGCGCAGTGCGAAACGGTTCCTCGACCCTGCATATATAAAGGGACCATCCGCTTGTGTGATTTTCATTTTGGCAGCACTGCGCAACGACTTCACATCGTCTTATACACTACGTTCTTTAGGCAGCCTGCTTCAAGCCTAACTGCAACGAAACTGCCGTCGGAATCAAGAGAGGATCTGTCCCATCTACCGGCGATCACGTCAGCCATCGTCGGCTTGGTGTGAGGCGAGGTCACTGCTACTGCGCAGTGCGAAACGGTTCCTCGACCCAGCATATATAAAGGGACCATCCGCTTGTGTGATTTTCATTTTGGCAGCACTGCGCAACGACTTCACATCGTCTTATACACTACGTTCTTTAGGCAGCCTGCTTCAAGCCTAACTGCAACGAAACTGCCGTCGGAATCACGAGAGGATCTGTCCCATCTACCGGCGATCACGTCAGCCATCGTCGGCTTGGTGTGAGGCGAGGTCACTGCTACTGCGCAGTGCGAAACGGTTCCTCGACCCTGCATATATAAAGGGACCATCCGCTTGCGTGATTTTCATTTTGGCAGCAGTGCGCAACGACTTCACATCGTCTTATACGCTACGTTCTTTAGGCAGCCTGCTTCAAGCCTAACTGCAACGAAACTGCCGTCGGAATCAAGAGAGGATCTGTCCCATCTACCGGCGATCACGTCAGCCATCGTCGGCTTGGTGTGAGGTGAGGTCACTGCTCCTGCGCAGTGCGAAACGGTTCCTCGACCCTGCATATATAAAGGGACCATCCGCTTGTGTGATTTTCATTTTGGCAGCAGTGCGCAACGACTTAATCGTCTTATACACTACGTTCTTTAGGCAGCCTGCTTCAAGCCTATCTGCTACGAAACTGCCGTCGGAATCAAGAGAGGATCTGTCCCATCTACCGGCGATCACGTCAGCCATCGTCGGCTTGGTGTGAGGCGAGGTCACTGCTACTGCGCAGTGCGAAACGGTTCCTCGACCCTGCATATATAAAGGGACCATCCGCTTGCGTGATTTTCATTTTGGCAGCAGTGCGCAACGACTTCACATCGTCTTATACGCTACGTTCTTTAGGCAGCCTGCTTCAAGCCTAACTGCAACGAAACTGCCGTCGGAATCAAGAGAGGATCTGTCCCATCTACCGGCGATCACGTCAGCCATCGTCGGCTTGGTGTGAGGCGAGGTCACTGCTACTGCGCAGTGCGAAACGGTTCCTGGACCCTGCATATATAAAGGGACCATCGGCTTGTGTGATTTTCATTTTGGCAGCAGTACGCAACGACTTCACATCGTCTTATACACTACGTTCTTTAGGCAGCCTGCTTCAAGAATATCTGCTACGAAACTGCCGTCGGAATCAAGAGAGGATCTGTCCCATCTACCGGCAATCACGTCAGCCATCGTCGGCTTGGTGTGAGGCGAGGTCACTGCTACTGCGCAGTGCGAAACCGTTCCTCGACCCTGCATATATAAAGGGACCATCCGCTTGTGTGATTTTCATTTTGGCAGCAGTGCGCAACGACTTCACATCGTCTTATACACTACGTTCTTTAGGCAGCCTGCTTCAAGCCTATCTGCAACGAAACTGCCGTCGGAATCAAGAGAGGATCTGTCCCATCTACCGGCGATCACGTCAGCCATCGTCGGCTTGGTGTGAGGCGACGTCACTGCTACTGCGCAGTGCGAAACGGTTCCTCGACCCTGCATATATAAAGGGACCATCCGCTTGCGTGATTTTCATTTTGGCAGCAGTGCGCAACGACTTCACATCGTCTTATACACTACGTTCTTTAGGCAGCCTGCTTCAAGCCTAACTGCAACGAAACTGCCGTCGGAATCAAGAGAGGATCTGTCCCATCTACCGGCGATCACGTCAGCCATTGTCGGCTTGGTGTGAGGCGAGGTCACTGCTACTGCGCAGTGCGAAACGGTTCCTCGACCCTGCATATATAAAGGGACCATCCGCTTGTGTGATTTTCATTTTGGCAGCAGTGCGCAACGACTTAATCGTCTTATACACTACGTTCTTTACGCAGCCTGCTTCAAACCTAACTGCAACGAAACTGCCGTCGGAATCAAGAGAGGATCTGTCCCATCTACCGGCAATCACGTCAGCCATCGTCGGCTTGGTGTGAGGCGAGGTCACTGCTACTGCGCAGTGCGAAACGGTTCCTCGACCCTGCATATATAAAGGGACCATCCGCTTGTGTGATTTTCATTTTGGCAGCAGTGCGCAACGACTTCACATCGTCTTATACACTACGTTCTTTAGGCAGCCTGCTTCAAGCCTATCTGCAACGAAACTGCCGTCGGAATCAAGAGAGGATCTGGCCCATCTACCGGCGATCACGGCAGCCATCGTCGGCTTGGTGTGAGGCAAAGTCACTGCTACTGCGCAGTGCGAAACGGTTCCTCGACCCTGCATATATAAAGGGACCATCCGCTTGTGTGATTTTCATTTTGGCAGCAGTGCGCAACGACTTCACATCGTCTTATACACTACGTTCTTTAGGCAGCTTGCTTCAAGCCTAACTGCAACGAAACTGCCGTCGGAATCAAGAGAGGATCTGTCCCATCTACCGGCGATCACGTCAGCCATCGTCGGCTGGGTGTGAGGCGAGGTCACTGCTACTGCGCAGTGCGAAACGGTTCTCGACCCTGCATATAAAAAGGGACCATCGGCTTGTGTGATTTTCATTTTGGCAGCAGTGCGCAACGACTTCACATCGTCTTATACACTACGTTCTTTAGGCAGCCTGCTTCAAGCCTATCTGCAACGAAACTGCCGTCGGAATCAAGAGAGGATCTGGCCCATCTACCGGCGATCACGGCAGCCATCGTCGGCTTGGTGTGAGGCGAAGTCACTGCTACTGCGCAGTGCGAAACGGTTCCTCGACCCTGCATATATAAAGGGACCATCCGCTTGTGTGATTTTCATTTTGGCAGCAGTGCGCAACGATTTAATCGTCTTATACACCACGTTCTTTAGGCAGCCTGCTTCAAGCCTATCTGCTACGAAACTGCCGTCGGAATCAAGAGAGGATCTGTCCCATCTACCGGCGATCACGTCAGCCATCGTCGGCTTGGTGTGAGGCGAGGTCACTGCTACTGCGCAGTGCGAAACGGTTCTTCGACCCTGCATATATAAAGGCACCATCCGCTTGTGTGATTTTCATTTTGGCAGCAGTGCGCAACGACTTAATCGTCTTATACACTACGTTCTTTAGGCAGCCTGCTTCAAGCCTATCTGCTACGAAACTGCCGTCGGAATCAAGAGAGGATCTGTCCCATCTACCGGCGATCACGTCAGCCATTGTCGGCTTGGTGTGAGGCGAGGTCACTGCTACTGCGCAGTGCGAAACGGTTCCTCGACCCTGCATATATAAAGGGACCATCCGCTTGTGTGATTTTCATTTTGGCAGCAGTGCGCAACGACTTAATCGTCTTATACACTACGTTCTTTACGCAGCCTGCTTCAAGCCTATCTGCTACGAAACTGCCGTCGGAATCAAGAGAGGATCTGTCCCATCTACCGGCGATCACGTCAGCCTTCGTCGGCTTGGTGTGAGGCGAGGTCACTGCTACTGCGCAGTGCGAAACGGTTCCTCGACCCTGCATATATAAAGGCACCATCCGCTTGTGTGATTTTCATTTTGGCAGCAGTGCGCAACGACTTCACATCGTCTTATACACTACGTTCTTTACGCAGCCTGCTTCAAGCCTATCTGCAACGAAACTGCCGTCGGAATCAAGAGAGGATCTGGCCCATCTACCGGCGATCACGGCAGCCATCGTCGGCTTGGTGTGAGGCGAAGTCACTGCTACTGCGCAGTGCGAAACGGTTCCTCGACCCTGCATATATAAAGGGACCATCCGCTTGTGTGATTTTCATTTTGGCAGCAGTGCGCAACGATTTAATCGTCTTATACACCACGTTCTTTAGGCAGCCTGCTTCAAGCCTATCTGCTACGAAACTGCCGTCGGAATCAAGAGAGGATCTGTCCCATCTACCGGCGATCACGTCAGCCATCGTCGGCTTGGTGTGAGGCGAGGTCACTGCTACTGCGCAGTGCGAAACGGTTCTTCGACCCTGCATATATAAAGGCACCATCCGCTTGTGTGATTTTCATTTTTGCAGCAGTGCGCAACGAATTAATCGTCTTATACACTACGTTCTTTACGCAGCCTGCTTGAAGCCTAACTGCAACGAAACTGCCGTCGGAATCAAGAGAGGATCTGTCCCATCTATCGGCAATCACGTCAGCCATCGTCGGCTTGGTGTGAGGCGAGGTCACTGCTACTGCGCAGTGCGAAACGGTTCCTCGACCCTGCATATATAAAGGGACCATCCGCTTGTGTGATTTTCATTTTGGCAGCAGTGCGCAACGACTTAATCGTCTTATACACTACGTTCTTTACGCAGCCTGCTTCAAGCCTATCTGCTACGAAACTGCCGTCGGAATCAAGAGAGGATCTGTCCCATCTACCGGCGATCACGTCAGCCTTCGTCGGCTTGGTGTGAGGCGAGGTCACTGCTACTGCGCAGTGCGAAACGGTTCCTCGACCCTGCATATATAAAGGCACCATCCGCTTGTGTGATTTTCATTTTGGCAGCAGTGCGCAACGACTTCACATCGTCTTATACACTACGTTCTTTATGCAGCCTGCTTCAAGCCTAACTGCAACGAAACTGCCGTCGGAATCAAGAGAGGATCTGTCCCATCTACCGGCGATCACGTCAGCCATTGTCGGCTTGGTGTGAGGCGAGGTCACTGCTACTGCGCCGTGCGAAACGGTTCCTCGACCCTGCATATATAAAGGCACCATCCGCTTGTGTGATTTTCATTTTGGCAGCAGTGCGCAACGACTTCACATCGTCTTATACACTACGTTCTTTATGCAGCCTGCTTCAAGCCTAACTGCAACGAAACTGCCGTCGGAATCAAGAGAGGATCTGTCCCATCTACCGGCGATCACGTCAGCCATTGTCGGCTTGGTGTGAGGCGAGGGCACTGCTACTGCGCAGTGCGAAACGGTTCCTCGACCCTGCATATATAAAGGGACCATCCGCTTGTGTGATTTTCATTTTGGCAGCAGTGCGCAACGACTTCACATCGTCTTATACACTACGTTCTTTAGGCAGCCTGCTTCAAGCCTATCTGCTACGAAACTGCCGTCGGAATCAAGAGAGGATCTGTCCCATCTACCGGCGATCACGTCAGCCATCGTCGGCTTGGTGTGAGGCGAGGTCACTGCTACTGCGCAGTGCGAAACGGTTCCTCGACCCTGCATATATAAAGGGACCATCGGCTTGTGTGATTTTCATTTTGGCAGCAGTACGCAACGACTTCACATCGTCTTATACACTACGTTCTTTAGGCAGCCTGCTTCAAGAATATCTGCTACGAAACTGCCGTCGGAATCAAGAGAGGATCTGTCCCATCTATCGGCAATCACGTCAGCCATCGTCGGCTTGGTGTGAGGCGAGGTCACTGCTACTGCGCAGTGCGAAACGGTTCCTCGACCCTGCATATATAAAGGGACCATCCGCTTGTGTGATTTTCATTTTGGCAGCAGTGCGCAACGACTTCACATCGTCTTATACACTACGTTCTTTAGGCAGCCTGCTTCAAGCCTATCTGCAACGAAACTGCCGTCGGAATCAAGAGAGGATCTGGCCCATCTACCGGCGATCACGTCAGCCATCGTCGGCTTGGTGTGAGGCGAGGTCACTGCTACTGCGCAGTGCGAAACGGTTCCTCGATCCTGCATATATAAAGGCACCATCCGCTTGTGTGATTTTCATTTTGGCAGCAGTGCGCAACGACTTCACATCGTCTTATACACTACGTTCTTTATGCAGCCTGCTTCAAGCCTAACTGCAACGAAACTGCCGTCGGAATCAAGAGAGGATCTGTCCCATCCACCGGCGATCACGTCAGCCATCGTCGGCTTGGTGTGAGGCGACGTCACTGCTACTGCGCAGTGCGAAACGGTTCCTCGACCCTGCATATATAAAGGGACCATCCGCTTGTGTGATTTTCATTTTGGCAGCAGTGCGCAACGATTTAATCGTCTTATACACCACGTTCTTTATGCAGCCTGCTTCAAGCCTAACTGCAACGAAACTGCCGTCGGAATCAAGAGAGGATCTGTCCCATCTACCGGCAATCACGTCAGCCATCGTCGGCTTGGTGTGAGGCGAGGTCACTGCTACTGCGCAGTGCGAAACGGTTCCTCGACCCTGCATATATAAAGGGACCATCCGCTTGTGTGATTTTCATTTTGGCAGCAGTGCGCAACGACTTCACATCGTCTTATACACTACGTTCTTTAGGCAGCCTGCTTCAAGCCTATCTGCTATGAAACTGCCGTCGGAATCAAGAGAGGATCTGTCCCATCTACCGGCGATCACGTCAGCCATTGTCGGCTTGGTGTGAGGCGAGGTCACTGCTACTGCGCAGTGCGAAACGGTTCCTCGACCCTGCATATATAAAGGGACCATCCGCTTGTGTGATTTTCATTTTGGCAGCAGTGCGCAACGACTTAATCGTCTTATACACTACGTTCTTTACGCAGCCTGCTTCAAGCCTATCTGCTACGAAACTGCCGTCGGAATCAAGAGAGGATCTGTCCCATCTACCGGCGATCACGTCAGCCTTCGTCGGCTTGGTGTGAGGCGAGGTCACTGCTACTGCGCAGTGCGAAACGGTTCCTCGACCCTGCATATATAAAGGCACCATCCGCTTGTGTGATTTTCATTTTGGCAGCAGTGCGCAACGACTTCACATCGTCTTATACACTACGTTCTTTATGCAGCCTGCTTCAAGCCTAACTGCAACGAAACTGCCGTCGGAATCAAGAGAGGATCTGTCCCATCTACCGGCGATCACGTCAGCCATTGTCGGCTTGGTGTGAGGCGAGGTCACTGCTACTGCGCAGTGCGAAACGGTTCCTCGACCCTGCATATATAAAGGGACCATCCGCTTGTGTGATTTTCATTTTGGCAGCAGTGCGCAACGACTTCACATCGTCTTATACACTACGTTCTTTAGGCAGCCTGCTTCAAGCCTATCTGCTACGAAACTGCCGTCGGAATCAAGAGAGGATCTGTCCCATCTACCGGTGATCACGTCAGCCATCGTCGGCTTGGTGTGAGGCAAAGTCACTGCTACTGCGCAGTGCGAAACGGTTCCTCGACCCTGCATATATAAAGGGACCATCCGCTTGTGTGATTTTCATTTTGGCAGCAGTGCGCAACGACTTCACATCGTCTTATACACTACGTTCTTTAGGCAGCTTGCTTCAAGCCTAACTGCAACGAAACTGCCGTCGGAATCAAGAGAGGATCTGTCCCATCTACCGGCGATCACGTCAGCCATCGTCGGCTGGGTGTGAGGCGAGGTCACTGCTACTGCGCAGTGCGAAACGGTTCCTCGACCCTGCATATAAAAAGGGACCATCGGCTTGTGTGATTTTCATTTTGGCAGCAGTGCGCAACGACTTCACATCGTCTTATACACTACGTTCTTTAGGCAGCCTGCTTCAAGAATATCTGCTACGAAACTGCCGTCGGAATCACGAGAGGATCTGTCCCATCTACCGGCGATCACGTCAGCCATCGTCGGCTTGGTGTGAGGCGAGGTCACTGCTACTGCGCAGTGCGAAACGGTTCCTCGACCCTGCATATATAAAGGGACCATCCGCTTGTGTGATTTTCATTTTGGCAGCAGTGCGCAACGACTTCACATCGTCTTATACACTACGTTCTTTAGGCAGCCTGCTTCAAGCCTATCTGCAACGAAACTGCCGTCGGAATCAAGAGAGGATCTGGCCCATCTACCGGCGATCACGGCAGCCATCGTCGGCTTGGTGTGAGGCGAAGTCACTGCTACTGCGCAGTGCGAAACGGTTCCTCGACCCTGCATATATAAAGGGACCATCCGCTTGTGTGATTTTCATTTTGGCAGCAGTGCGCAACGACTTAATCGTCTTATACACTACGTTCTTTAGGCAGCCTGCTTCAAGCCTATCTGCTACGAAACTGCCGTCGGAATCAAGAGAGGATCTGTCCCATCTACCGGCGATCACGTCAGCCATTGTCGGCTTGGTGTGAGGCGAGGTCACTGCTACTGCGCAGTGCGAAACGGTTCCTCGACCCTGCATATATAAAGGGACCATCCGCTTGTGTGATTTTCATTTTGGCAGCAGTGCGCAACGACTTAATCGTCTTATACACTACGTTCTTTACGCAGCCTGCTTCAAGCCTATCTGCTACGAAACTGCCGTCGGAATCAAGAGAGGATCTGTCCCATCTACCGGCGATCACGTCAGCCTTCGTCGGCTTGGTGTGAGGCGAGGTCACTGCTACTGCGCAGTGCGAAACGGTTCCTCGACCCTGCATATATAAAGGCACCATCCGCTTGTGTGATTTTCATTTTGGCAGCAGTGCGCAACGACTTCACATCGTCTTATACACTACGTTCTTTATGCAGCCTGCTTCAAGCCTAACTGCAGCGAAACTGCCGTCGGAATCAAGAGAGGATCTGTCCCATCTACCGGCAATCACGTCAGCCATCGTCGGCTTGGTGTGAGGCGAGGTCACTGCTACTGCGCAGTGCGAAACGGTTCCTCGACCCTGCATATATAAAGGGACCATCCGCTTGTGTGATTTTCATTTTGGCAGCAGTGCGCAACGACTTCACATCGTCTTATACACTACGTTCTTTAGGCAGCCTGCTTCAAGCCTATCTGCTATGAAACTGCCGTCGGAATCAAGAGAGGATCTGTCCCATCTACCGGCGATCACGTCAGCCATTGTCGGCTTGGTGTGAGGCGAGGTCACTGCTACTGCGCAGTGCGAAACGGTTCCTCGACCCTGCATATATAAAGGGACCATCCGCTTGTGTGATTTTCATTTTGGCAGCAGTGCGCAACGACTTAATCGTCTTATACACTACGTTCTTTACGCAGCCTGCTTCAAGCCTATCTGCTACGAAACTGCCGTCGGAATCAAGAGAGGATCTGTCCCATCTACCGGCGATCACGTCAGCCTTCGTCGGCTTGGTGTGAGGCGAGGTCACTGCTACTGCGCAGTGCGAAACGGTTCCTCGACCCTGCATATATAAAGGCACCATCCGCTTGTGTGATTTTCATTTTGGCAGCAGTGCGCAACGACTTCACATCGTCTTATACACTACGTTCTTTATGCAGCCTGCTTCAAGCCTAACTGCAACGAAACTGCCGTCGGAATCAAGAGAGGATCTGTCCCATCTACCGGCGATCACGTCAGCCATTGTCGGCTTGGTGTGAGGCGAGGTCACTGCTACTGCGCAGTGCGAAACGGTTCCTCGACCCTGCATATATAAAGGGACCATCCGCTTGTGTGATTTTCATTTTGGCAGCAGTGCGCAACGACTTCACATCGTCTTATACACTACGTTCTTTAGGCAGCCTGCTTCAAGCCTATCTGCTACGAAACTGCCGTCGGAATCAAGAGAGGATCTGTCCCATCTACCGGTGATCACGTCAGCCATCGTCGGCTTGGTGTGAGGCAAAGTCACTGCTACTGCGCAGTGCGAAACGGTTCCTCGACCCTGCATATATAAAGGGACCATCCGCTTGTGTGATTTTCATTTTGGCAGCAGTGCGCAACGACTTCACATCGTCTTATACACTACGTTCTTTAGGCAGCTTGCTTCAAGCCTAACTGCAACGAAACTGCCGTCGGAATCAAGAGAGGATCTGTCCCATCTACCGGCGATCACGTCAGCCATCGTCGGCTGGGTGTGAGGCGAGGTCACTGCTACTGCGCAGTGCGAAACGGTTCCTCGACCCTGCATATAAAAAGGGACCATCGGCTTGTGTGATTTTCATTTTGGCAGCAGTGCGCAACGACTTCACATCGTCTTATACACTACGTTCTTTAGGCAGCCTGCTTCAAGAATATCTGCTACGAAACTGCCGTCGGAATCACGAGAGGATCTGTCCCATCTACCGGCGATCACGTCAGCCATCGTCGGCTTGGTGTGAGGCGAGGTCACTGCTACTGCGCAGTGCGAAACGGTTCCTCGACCCTGCATATATAAAGGGACCATCCGCTTGTGTGATTTTCATTTTGGCAGCAGTGCGCAACGACTTCACATCGTCTTATACACTACGTTCTTTAGGCAGCCTGCTTCAAGCCTATCTGCAACGAAACTGCCGTCGGAATCAAGAGAGGATCTGGCCCATCTACCGGCGATCACGGCAGCCATCGTCGGCTTGGTGTGAGGCGAAGTCACTGCTACTGCGCAGTGCGAAACGGTTCCTCGACCCTGCATATATAAAGGGACCATCCGCTTGTGTGATTTTCATTTTGGCAGCAGTGCGCAACGACTTAATCGTCTTATACACTACGTTCTTTAGGCAGCCTGCTTCAAGCCTATCTGCTACGAAACTGCCGTCGGAATCAAGAGAGGATCTGTCCCATCTACCGGCGATCACGTCAGCCATTGTCGGCTTGGTGTGAGGCGAGGTCACTGCTACTGCGCAGTGCGAAACGGTTCCTCGACCCTGCATATATAAAGGGACCATCCGCTTGTGTGATTTTCATTTTGGCAGCAGTGCGCAACGACTTAATCGTCTTATACACTACGTTCTTTACGCAGCCTGCTTCAAGCCTATCTGCTACGAAACTGCCGTCGGAATCAAGAGAGGATCTGTCCCATCTACCGGCGATCACGTCAGCCTTCGTCGGCTTGGTGTGAGGCGAGGTCACTGCTACTGCGCAGTGCGAAACGGTTCCTCGACCCTGCATATATAAAGGCACCATCCGCTTGTGTGATTTTCATTTTGGCAGCAGTGCGCAACGACTTCACATCGTCTTATACACTACGTTCTTTATGCAGCCTGCTTCAAGCCTAACTGCAGCGAAACTGCCGTCGGAATCAAGAGAGGATCTGTCCCATCTACCGGCGATCACGTCAGCCATTGTCGGCTTGGTGTGAGGCGAGGTCACTGCTACTGCGCAGTGCGAAACGGTTCCTCGACCCTGCATATATAAAGGGACCATCCGCTTGTGTGATTTTCATTTTGGCAGCAGTGCGCAACGACTTCACATCGTCTTATACACTACGTTCTTTAGGCAGCCTGCTTCAAGCCTATCTGCTACGAAACTGCCGTCGGAATCAAGAGAGGATCTGTCCCATCTACCGGTGATCACGTCAGCCATCGTCGGCTTGGTGTGAGGCAAAGTCACTGCTACTGCGCAGTGCGAAACGGTTCCTCGACCCTGCATATATAAAGGCACCATCCGCTTGTGTGATTTTCATTTTGGCAGCAGTGCGCAACGACTTCACATCGTCTTATACACTACGTTCTTTAGGCAGCCTGCTTCAAGCCTAACTGCAACGAAACTGCCGTCGGAATCAAGAGAGGCTCTGTCCCATCTACCGGCGATCACGTCAGCCATCGTCGGCTTGGTGTGAGGCGAGGTCACTGCTACTGCGCAGTGCGAAACGGTTCCTCGACCCTGCATATAAAAAGGGACCATCGGCTTGTGTGATTTTCATTTTGGCAGCAGTGCGCAACGACTTCACATCGTCTTATACACTACGTTCTTTAGGCAGCCTGCTTCAAGAATATCTGCTACGAAACTGCCGTCGGAATCACGAGAGGATCTGTCCCATCTACCGGCGATCACGTCAGCCATCGTCGGCTTGGTGTGAGGCGAGGTCACTGCTACTGCGCAGTGCGAAACGGTTCCTCGACCCTGCATATATAAAGGGACCATCCGCTTGTGTGATTTTCATTTTGGCAGCAGTGCGCAACGACTTCACATCGTCTTATACACTACGTTCTTTAGGCAGCCTGCTTCAAGCCTATCTGCAACGAAACTGCCGTCGGAATCAAGAGAGGATCTGGCCCATCTACCGGCGATCACGGCAGCCATCGTCGGCTTGGTGTGAGGCGAAGTCACTGCTACTGCGCAGTGCGAAACGGTTCCTCGACCCTGCATATATAAAGGGACCATCCGCTTGTGTGATTTTCATTTTGCCAGCAGTGCGCAACGATTTAATCGTCTTATACACCACGTTCTTTAGGCAGCCTGCTTCAAGCCTATCTGCTACGAAACTGCCGTCGGAATCAAGAGAGGATCTGTCCCATCTACCGGCGATCACGTCAGCCATCGTCGGCTTGGTGTGAGGCGAGGTCACTGCTACTGCGCAGTGCGAAACGGTTCCTCGACCCTGCATATATAAAGGGACCATCGGCTTGTGTGATTTTCATTTTGGCAGCAGTACGCAACGACTTCACATCGTCTTATACACTACGTTCTTTAGGCAGCCTGCTTCAAGAATATCTGCTACGAAACTGCCGTCGGAATCAAGAGAGGATCTGTCCCATCTACCGGCAATCACGTCAGCCATCGTCGGCTTGGTGTGAGGCGAGGTCACTGCTACTGCGCAGTGCGAAACGGTTCCTCGACCCTGCATATATAAAGGGACCATCCGCTTGTGTGATTTTCATTTTGGCAGCAGTGCGCAACGACTTCACATCGTCTTATACACTACGTTCTTTAGGCAGCCTGCTTCAAGCCTATCTGCAACGAAACTGCCGTCGCAATCAAGAGAGGATCTGGCCCATCTACCGGCGATCACGGCAACCATCGTCGGCTTGGTGTGAGGCGAAGTCACTGCTACTGCGCAGTGCGAAACGGTTCCTCGACCCTGCATATATAAAGGGACCATCCGCTTGTGTGATTTTCATTTTGGCAGCAGTGCGCAACGATTTAATCGTCTTATACACCACGTTCTTTAGGCAGCCTGCTTCAAGCCTATCTGCTACGAAACTGCCGTCGGAATCAAGAGAGGATCTGTCCCATCTACCGGCGATCACGTCAGCCATCGTCGGCTTGGTGTGAGGCGAGGTCACTGCTACTGCGCAGAGCGAAACGGTTCTTCGACCCTGCATATATAAAGGCACCATCCGCTTGTGTGATTTTCATTTTGGCAGCCGTTCGCAACGACTTAATCGTCTTATACACTACGTTCTTTACGCAGCCTGCTTCAAGCCTAACTGCAACGAAACTGCCGTCGGAATCAAGAGAGGATCTGTCCCATCTACCGGCGATCACGTCAGCCATTGTCGGCTTGGTGTGAGGCGAGGTCACTGCTACTGCGCAGTGCGAAACGGTTCCTCGACCCTGCATATATAAAGGGACCATCCGCTTGTGTGATTTTCATTTTGGCAGCAGTGCGCAACGACTTAATCGTCTTATACACTACGTTCTTTACGCAGCCTGCTTCAAGCCTATCTGCTACGAAACTGCCGTCGGAATCAAGAGAGGATCTGTCCCATCTACCGGCGATCACGTCAGCCTTCGTCGGCTTGGTGTGAGGCGAGGTCACTGCTACTGCGCAGTGCGAAACGGTTCCTCGACCCTGCATATATAAAGGCACCATCCGCTTGTGTGATTTTCATTTTGGCAGCAGTGCGCAACGACTTCACATCGTCTTATACACTACGTTCTTTATGCAGCCTGCTTCAAGCCTAACTGCAGCGAAACTGCCGTCGGAATCAAGAGAGGATCTGTCCCATCTACCGGCGATCACGTCAGCCATTGTCGGCTTGGTGTGAGGCGAGGTCACTGCTACTGCGCAGTGCGAAACGGTTCCTCGACCCTGCATATATAAAGGGACCATCCGCTTGTGTGATTTTCATTTTGGCAGCAGTGCGCAACGACTTCACATCGTCTTATACACTACGTTCTTTAGGCAGCCTGCTTCAAGCCTATCTGCTACGAAACTGCCGTCGGAATCAAGAGAGGATCTGTCCCATCTACCGGTGATCACGTCAGCCATCGTCGGCTTGGTGTGAGGCAAAGTCACTGCTACTGCGCAGTGCGAAACGGTTCCTCGACCCTGCATATATAAAGGCACCATCCGCTTGTGTGATTTTCATTTTGGCAGCAGTGCGCAACGACTTCACATCGTCTTATACACTACGTTCTTTAGGCAGCCTGCTTCAAGCCTAACTGCAACGAAACTGCCGTCGGAATCAAGAGAGGATCTGTCCCATCTACCGGCGATCACGTCAGCCATCGTCGGCTTGGTGTGAGGCGAGGTCACTGCCACTGCGCAGTGCGAAACGGTTCCTCAACCCTGCATATAAAAAGGGACCATCGGCTTGTGTGATTTTCATTTTGGCAGCAGTGCGCAACGACTTCACATCGTCTTATACACTACGTTCTTTAGGCAGCCTGCTTCAAGAATATCTGCTACGAAACTGCCGTCGGAATCACGAGAGGATCTGTCCCATCTACCGGCGATCACGTCAGCCATCGTCGGCTTGGTGTGAGGCGAGGTCACTGCTACTGCGCAGTGCGAAACGGTTCCTCGACCCTGCATATATAAAGGGACCATCCGCTTGTGTGATTTTCATTTTGGCAGCAGAGCGCAACGACTTCACATCGTCTTATACACTACGTTCTTTAGGCAGCCTGCTTCAAGCCTATCTGCAACGAAACTGCCGTCGGAATCAAGAGAGGATCTGGCCCATCTACCGGCGATCACGGCAGCCATCGTCGGCTTGGTGTGAGGCGAAGTCACTGCTACTGCGCAGTGCGAAACGGTTCCTCGACCCTGCATATATAAAGGGACCATCCGCTTGTGTGATTTTCATTTTGCCAGCAGTGCGCAACGATTTAATCGTCTTATACACCACGTTCTTTAGGCAGCCTGCTTCAAGCCTATCTGCTACGAAACTGCCGTCGGAATCAAGAGAGGATCTGTCCCATCTACCGGCGATCACGTCAGCCATTGTCGGCTTGGTGTGAGGCGAGGTCACTGCTACTGCGCAGTGCGAAACGGTTCCTCGACCCTGCATATATAAAGGGACCATCCGCTTGTGTGATTTTCATTTTGGCAGCAGTGCGCAACGACTTAATCGTCTTATACACTACGTTCTTTAGGCAGCCTGCTTCAAGCCTATCTGCTACGAAACTGCCGTCGGAATCAAGAGAGGATCTGTCCCATCTACCGGCGATCACGTCAGCCATCGTCGGCTTGGTGTGAGGCGAGGTCACTGCTACTGCGCAGTGCGAAACGGTTCCTCGACCCTGCATATATAAAGGGACCATCCGCTTGTGTGATTTTCATTTTGGCAGCAGTGCGCAACGACTTATTCGTCTTATACACTACGTTCTTTATGCAGCCTGCTTCAAGCCTAACTGCAGCGAAACTGCCGTCGGAATCAACAGAGGATCTGTCCCATCTACCGGCGATCACGTCAGCCATTGTCGGCTTGGTGTGAGGCGAGGTCACTGCTACTGCGCAGTGCGAAACGGTTCCTCGACCCTGCATATATAAAGGGACCATCCGCTTGTGTGATTTTCATTTTGGCAGCAGTGCGCAACGACTTCATATCGTCTTATACACTACGTTCTTTAGGCAGCCTGCTTCAAGCCTATCTGCTACGAAACTGCCGTCGGAATCAAGAGAGGATCTGTCCCATCTACCGGTGATCACGTCAGCCATCGTCGGCTTGGTGTGAGGCAAAGTCACTGCTACTGCGCAGTGCGAAACGGTTCCTCGACCCTGCATATATAAAGGGACCATCCGCTTGTGTGATTTTCATTTTGGCAGCAGTGCGCAACGACTTCACATCGTCTTATACACTATGTTCTTTAGGCAGCCTGCTTCAAGCCTATCTGCTACGAAACTGCCGTCGGAATCAAGAGAGGATCTGTCCCATCTACCGGCGATCACGTCAGCCATCGTCGGCTTGGTGTGAGGCGAGGTCACTGCTACTGCGCAGAGCGAAACGGTTCTTCGACCCTGCATATATAAAGGCACCATCCGCTTGTGTGATTTTCATTTTGGCAGCCGTTCGCAACGACTTAATCGTCTTATACACTACGTTCTTTACGCAGCCTGCTTCAAGCCTAACTGCAACGAAACTGCCGTCGGAATCA
This sequence comes from Dermacentor andersoni, assembly GCF_023375885.2. Taxonomy (NCBI): domain Eukaryota; kingdom Metazoa; phylum Arthropoda; class Arachnida; order Ixodida; family Ixodidae; genus Dermacentor; species Dermacentor andersoni. Next base: position 10,611,842 of record NC_092814.1, read on the forward strand.
AGAGAGGATCTGTCCCATCTACCGGCGATCACGTCAGCCATTGTCGGCTTGGTGTGAGGCGAGGTCACTGCTACTGCGCAGTGCGAAACGGTTCCTCGACCCTGCATATATAAAGGGACCATCCGCTTGTGTGATTTTCATTTTGGCAGCAGTGCGCAACGACTTAATCGTCTTATACACTACGTTCTTTACGCAGCCTGCTTCAAGCCTATCTGCTACGAAACTGCCGTCGGAATCAAGAGAGGATCTGTCCCATCTACCGGCGATCACGTCAGCCTTCGTCGGCTTGGTGTGAGGCGAGGTCACTGCTACTGCGCAGTGCGAAACGGTTCCTCGACCCTGCATATATAAAGGCACCATCCGCTTGTGTGATTTTCATTTTGGCAGCAGTGCGCAACGACTTCACATCGTCTTATACACTACGTTCTTTATGCAGCCTGCTTCAAGCCTAACTGCAGCGAAACTGCCGTCGGAATCAAGAGAGGATCTGTCCCATCTACCGGCGATCACGTCAGCCATTGTCGGCTTGGTGTGAGGCGAGGTCACTGCTACTGCGCAGTGCGAAACGGTTCCTCGACCCTGCATATATAAAGGGACCATCCGCTTGTGTGATTTTCATTTTGGCAGCAGTGCGCAACGACTTCACATCGTCTTATACACTACGTTCTTTAGGCAGCCTGCTTCAAGCCTATCTGCTACGAAACTGCCGTCGGAATCAAGAGAGGATCTGTCCCATCTACCGGCGATCACGTCAGCCATCGTCGGCTTGGTGTGAGGCGAGGTCACTGCCACTGCGCAGTGCGAAACGGTTCCTCAACCCTGCATATAAAAAGGGACCATCGGCTTGTGTGATTTTCATTTTGGCAGCAGTGCGCAACGACTTCACATCGTCTTATACACTACGTTCTTTAGGCAGCCTGCTTCAAGAATATCTGCTACGAAACTGCCGTCGGAATCACGAGAGGATCTGTCCCATCTACCGGCGATCACGTCAGCCATCGTCGGCTTGGTGTGAGGCGAGGTCACTGCTACTGCGCAGTGCGAAACGGTTCCTCGACCCTGCATATATAAAGGGACCATCCGCTTGTGTGATTTTCATTTTGGCAGCAGTGCGCAACGACTTCACATCGTCTTATACACTACGTTCTTTAGGCAGCCTGCTTCAAGCCTATCTGCAACGAAACTGCCGTCGGAATCAAGAGAGGATCTGGCCCATCTACCGGCGATCACGGCAGCCATCGTCGGCTTGGTGTGAGGCGAAGTCACTGCTACTGCGCAGTGCGAAACGGTTCCTCGACCCTGCATATATAAAGGGACCATCCGCTTGTGTGATTTTCATTTTGCCAGCAGTGCGCAACGATTTAATCGTCCTATACACCACGTTCTTTAGGCAGCCTGCTTCAAGCCTATCTGCTACGAAACTGCCGTCGGAATCAAGAGAGGATCTGTCCCATCTACCGGCGATCACGTCAGCCATCGTCGGCTTGGTGTGAGGCGAGGTCACTGCTACTGCGCAGTGCGAAACGGTTCTTCGACCCTGCATATATAAAGGCACCATCCGCTTGTGTGATTTTCATTTTGGCAGCAGTGCGCAACGACTTAATCGTCTTATACACTACGTTCTTTACGCAGCCTGCTTCAAGCCTAACTGCAACGAAACTGCCGTCGGAATCAAGAGAGGATCTGTCCCATCTACCGGCGATCACGTCAGCCATTGTCGGCTTGGTGTGAGGCGAGGTCACTGCTACTGCGCAGTGCGAAACGGTTCCTCGACCCTGCATATATAAAGGGACCATCCGCTTGTGTGATTTTCATTTTGGCAGCAGTGCGCAACGACTTAATCGTCTTATACACTACGTTCTTTAGGCAGCCTGCTTCAAGCCTATCTGCTACGAAACTGCCGTCGGAATCAAGAGAGGATCTGTCCCATCTACCGGCGATCACGTCAGCCATCGTCGGCTTGGTGTGAGGCGAGGTCACTGCTACTGCGCAGTGCGAAACGGTTCCTCGACCCTGCATATATAAAGGGACCATCCGCTTGTGTGATTTTCATTTTGGCAGCAGTGCGCAACGACTTATTCGTCTTATACACTACGTTCTTTATGCAGCCTGCTTCAAGCCTAACTGCAGCGAAACTGCCGTCGGAATCAACAGAGGATCTGTCCCATCTACCGGCGATCACGTCAGCCATTGTCGGCTTGGTGTGAGGCGAGGTCACTGCTACTGCGCAGTGCGAAACGGTTCCTCGACCCTGCATATATAAAGGGACCATCCGCTTGTGTGATTTTCATTTTGGCAGCAGTGCGCAACGACTTCATATCGTCTTATACACTACGTTCTTTAGGCAGCCTGCTTCAAGCCTATCTGCTACGAAACTGCCGTCGGAATCAAGATAGGATCTGTCCCATCTACCGGTGATCACGTCAGCCATCGTCGGCTTGGTGTGAGGCAAAGTCACTGCTACTGCGCAGTGCGAAACGGTTCCTCGACCCTGCATATATAAAGGGACCATCCGCTTGTGTGATTTTCATTTTGGCAGCAGTGCGCAACGACTTCACATCGTCTTATACACTATGTTCTTTAGGCAGCCTGCTTCAAGCCTAACTGCAACGAAACTGCCGTCGGAATCAAGAGAGGATCTGTCCCATCTACCGGCGATCACGTCAGCCATCGTCGGCTTGGTGTGAGGCGAGGTCACTGCTACTGCGCAGTGCGAAACGGTTCCTCGACCCTGCATATAAAAAGGGACCATCGGCTTGTGTGATTTTCATTTTGGCAGCAGTGCGCAACGACTTCACATCGTCTTATACACTACGTTCTTTAGGCAGCCTGCTTCAAGAATATCTGCTACGAAACTGCCGTCGGAATCACGAGAGGATCTGTCCCATCTACCGGCGATCACGTCAGCCATCGTCGGCTTGGTGTGAGGCGAGGTCACTGCTACTGCGCAGTGCGAAACGGTTCCTCGACCCTGCATATATAAAGGGACCATCCGCTCGTGTGATTTTCATTTTGGCAGCAGTGCGCAACGACTTCACATCGTCTTATACACTACGTTCTTTAGGCAGCCTGCTTCAAGCCTATCTGCAACGAAACTGCCGTCGGAATCAAGAGAGGATCTGGCCCATCTACCGGCGATCACGGCAGCCATCGTCGGCTTGGTGTGAGGCGAAGTCACTGCTACTGCGCAGTGCGAAACGGTTCCTCGACCCTGCATATATAAAGGGGCCATCCGCTTGTGTGATTTTCATTTTGGCAGCAGTGCGCAACGACTTAATCGTCTTATACACTACGTTCTTTAGGCAGCCTGCTTCAAGCCTATCTGCTACGAAACTGCCGTCGGAATCAAGAGAGGATCTGTCCCACCTACCGGCGATCACGTCAGCCATCGTCGGCTTGTGTGAGGCGAGGTCACTGCTACTGCGCAGTGCGAAACGGTTCTTCGACCCTGCATATATAAAGGCACCATCCGCTTGTGTGATTTTCATTTTGGCAGCAGTGCGCAACGATTTAATCGTCTTATACACTACGTTCTTTACGCAGCCTGCTTCAAGCCTAACTGCAACGAAACTGCCGTCGGAATCAAGAGAGGATCTGTCCCATCTACCGGCGATCACGTCAGCCATTGTCGGCTTGGTGTGAGGCGAGGTCACTGCTACTGCGCAGTGCGAAACGGTTCCTCGACCCTGCATATATAAAGGGACCATCCGCTTGTGTGATTTTCATTTTGGCAGCCGTGCGCAACGACTTAATCGTCTTATACACTACGTTCTTTAGGCAGCCTGCTTCAAGCCTATCTGCTACGAAACTGCCGTCGGAATCAAGAGAGGATCTGTCCCATCTACCGGCGATCACGTCAGCCATCGTCGGCTTGGTGTGAGGCGAGGTCACTGCTACTGCGCAGTGCGAAACGGTTCCTCGACCCTGCATATATAAAGGCACCATCCGCTTGTGTGATTTTCATTTTGGCAGCAGTGCGCAACGACTTCACATCGTCTTATACACTACGTTCTTTAGGCAGCCTGCTTCAAGCCTATCTGCTACGAAACTGCCGTCGGAATCAAGAGAGGATCTGTCCCATCTACCGGCGATCACGTCAGCCATCGTCGGCTTGGTGTGAGGCGAGGTCACTGCTACTGCGCAGTGCGAAACGGTTCCTCGACCCTGCATATATAAAGGCACCATCCGCTTGTGTGATTTTCATTTTGGCAGCAGTGCGCAACGACTTAATCATCTTATACACTACGTTCTTTAGGCAGCCTCTTCAAGCCTAACTGCAACGAAACTGCCGTCGGAATCAAGAGAGGATCTGTCCCATCTACCGGCGATCACGTCAGCCATTGTCGGCTTGGTGTGAGGCGAGGTCACTGCTACTGCGCAGTGCGAAACGGTTGCTCGACCCTGCATATATAAAGGAACCATCCGCTTGTGTGATTTTCATTTTGGCAGCAGTGCGCAACGACTTAATCGTCTTATACACTACGTTCTTTAGGCAGCCTGCTTCAAGCCTATCTGCTACGAAACTGCCGTCGGAATCAAGAGAGGATCTGTCCCATCTACCGGCGATCACGTCAGCCATCGTCGGCTTGGTGTGAGGCGAGGTCACTGCTACTGCGCAGTGCGAAACGGTTCTTCGACCCTGCATATATAAAGGCACCATCCGCTTGTGTGATTTTCATTTTGGCAGCAGTGCGCAACGACTTAATCGTCTTATACACTACGTTCTTTATGCAGCCTGCTTCAAGCCTAACTGCAGCGAAACTGCCGTCGGAATCAAGAGAGGATCTGTCCCATCTACCGGCGATCACGTCAGCCATCGTCGGCTTGGTGTGAGGCGAGGTCACTGCTACTGCGCAGTGCGAAACGGTTCCTCGACCCTGCATATATAAAGGGACCATCCGCTTGTGTGATTTTCATTTTGGCAGCAGTGCGCAACGACTTAATCGTCTTATACACTACGTTCTTTATGCAGCCTGCTTCAAGCCTAACTGCAGCGAAACTGCCGTCGGAATCAAGAGAGGATCTGTCCCATCTACCGGCGATCACGTCAGCCATCGTCGGCTTGGTGTGAGGCGAGGTCACTGCTACTGCGCAGTGCGAAACGGTTCCTCGACCCTGCATATATAAAGGGACCATCCGCTTGTGTGATTTTCATTTTGCCAGCAGTGCGCAACGATTTAATCGTCTTATACACCACGTTCTTTAGGCAGCCTGCTTCAAGCCTATCTGCTACGAAACTGCCGTCGGAATCAAGAGAGGATCTGTCCCATCTACCGGCGATCACGTCAGCCATCGTCGGCTTGGTGTGAGGCGAGGTCACTACTACTGCGCAGTGCGAAACGGTTCTTCGACCCTGCATATATAAAGGCACCATCCGCTTGTGTGATTTTCATTTTGGCAGCAGTGCGCAACGACTTAATCGTCTTATACACTACGTTCTTTACGCAGCCTGCTTCAAGCCTAACTGCAACGAAACTGCCGTCGGAATCAAGAGAGGATCTGTCCCATCTACCGGCGATCACGTCAGCCATTGTCGGCTTGGTGTGAGGCGAGGTCACTGCTACTGCGCAGTGCGAAACGGTTCCTCGACCCTGCATATATAAAGGGACCATCCGCTTGTGTGATTTTCATTTTGGCAGCAGTGCGCAACGACTTAATCGTCTTATACACTACGTTCTTTAGGCAGCCTGCTTCAAGCCTATCTGCTACGAAACTGCCGTCGGAATCAAGAGAGGATCTGTCCCATCTACCGGCGATCACGTCAGCCATCGTCGGCTTGGTGTGAGGCGAGGTCACTGCTACTGCGCAGTGCGAAACGGTTCCTCGACCCTGCATATATAAAGGGACCATCCGCTTGTGTGATTTTCATTTTGGCAGCAGTGCGCAACGACTTATTCGTCTTATACACTACGTTCTTTATGCAGCCTGCTTCAAGCCTAACTGCAGCGAAACTGCCGTCGGAATCAACAGAGGATCTGTCCCATCTACCGGCGATCACGTCAGCCATTGTCGGCTTGGTGTGAGGCGAGGTCACTGCTACTGCGCAGTGCGAAACGGTTCCTCGACCCTGCATATATAAAGGGACCATCCGCTTGTGTGATTTTCATTTTGGCAGCAGTGCGCAACGACTTCACATCGTCTTATACACTACGTTCTTTAGGCAGCCTGCTTCAAGCCTATCTGCTACGAAACTGCCGTCGGAATCAAGAGAGGATCTGTCCCATCTACCGGTGATCACGTCAGCCATCGTCGGCTTGGTGTGAGGCAAAGTCACTGCTACTGCGCAGTGCGAAACGGTTCCTCGACCCTGCATATATAAAGGGACCATCCGCTTGTGTGATTTTCATTTTGGCAGCAGTGCGCAACGACTTCACATCGTCTTATACACTATGTTCTTTAGGCAGCCTGCTTCAAGCCTAACTGCAACGAAACTGCCGTCGGAATCAAGAGAGGATCTGTCCCATCTACCGGCGATCACGTCAGCCATCGTCGGCTTGGTGTGAGGCGAGGTCACTGCTACTGCGCAGTGCGAAACGGTTCCTCGACCCTGCATATAAAAAGGGACCATCGGCTTGTGTGATTTTCATTTTGGCAGCAGTGCGCAACGACTTCACATCGTCTTATACACTACGTTCTTTAGGCAGCCTGCTTCAAGAATATCTGCTACGAAACTGCCGTCGGAATCACGAGAGGATCTGTCCCATCTACCGGCGATCACGTCAGCCATCGTCGGCTTGGTGTGAGGCGAGGTCACTGCTACTGCGCAGTGCGAAACGGTTCCTCGACCCTGCATATATAAAGGGACCATCCGCTCGTGTGATTTTCATTTTGGCAGCAGTGCGCAACGACTTCACATCGTCTTATACACTACGTTCTTTAGGCAGCCTGCTTCAAGCCTATCTGCAACGAAACTGCCGTCGGAATCAAGAGAGGATCTGGCCCATCTACCGGCGATCACGGCAGCCATCGTCGGCTTGGTGTGAGGCGAAGTCACTGCTACTGCGCAGTGCGAAACGGTTCCTCGACCCTGCATATATAAAGGGGCCATCCGCTTGTGTGATTTTCATTTTGGCAGCAGTGCGCAACGACCTAATCGTCTTATACACTACGTTCTTTAGGCAGCCTGCTTCAAGCCTATCTGCTACGAAACTGCCGTCGGAATCAAGAGAGGATCTGTCCCATCTACCGGCGATCACGTCAGCCATCGTCGGCTTGTGTGAGGCGAGGTCACTGCTACTGCGCAGTGCGAAACGGTTCTTCGACCCTGCATATATAAAGGCACCATCCGCTTGTGTGATTTTCATTTTGGCAGCAGTGCGCAACGATTTAATCGTCTTATACACTACGTTCTTTACGCAGCCTGCTTCAAGCCTAACTGCAACGAAACTGCCGTCGGAATCAAGAGAGGATCTGTCCCATCTACCGGCGATCACGTCAGCCATTGTCGGCTTGGTGTGAGGCGAGGTCACTGCTACTGCGCAGTGCGAAACGGTTCCTCGACCCTGCATATATAAAGGGACCATCCGCTTGTGTGATTTTCATTTTGGCAGCCGTGCGCAACGACTTAATCGTCTTATACACTACGTTCTTTAGGCAGCCTGCTTCAAGCCTATCTGCTACGAAACTGCCGTCGGAATCAAGAGAGGATCTGTCCCATCTACCGGCGATCACGTCAGCCATCGTCGGCTTGGTGTGAGGCGAGGTCACTGCTACTGCGCAGTGCGAAACGGTTCTTCGACCCTGCATATATAAAGGCACCATCCGCTTGTGTGATTTTCATTTTGGCAGCAGTGCGCAACGACTTAATCGTCTTATACACTACGTTCTTTATGCAGCCTGCTTCAAGCCTAACTGCAGCGAAACTGCCGTCGGAATCAAGAGAGGATCTGTCCCATCTACCGGCGATCACGTCAGCCATTGTCGGCTTGGTGTGAGGCGAGGTCACTGCTACTGCGCAGTGCGAAACGGTTCCTCGACCCTGCATATATAAAGGGACCATCCGCTTGTGTGATTTTCACTTTGGCACCAGTGCGCAACGACTTCACATCGTCTTATACACTACGTTCTTTAGGCAGCCTGCTTCAAGAATATCTGCTACGAAACTGCCGTCGGAATCACGAGAGGATCTGTCCCATCTACCGGCGATCACGTCAGCCATCGTCGGCTTGGTGTGAGGCGAGGTCACTGCTACTGCGCAGTGCGAAACGGTTCCTCGACCCTGCATATATAAAGGGACCATCCGCTTGTGTGATTTTCATTTTGCCAGCAGTGCGCAACGATTTAATCGTCTTATACACCACGTTCTTTAGGCAGCCTGCTTCAAGCCTATCTGCTACGAAACTGCCGTCGGAATCAAGAGAGGATCTGTCCCATCTACCGGCGATCACGTCAGCCATCGTCGGCTTGGTGTGAGGCGAGGTCACTGCTACTGCGCAGTGCGAAACGGTTCTTCGACCCTGCATATATAAAGGCACCATCCGCTTGTGTGATTTTCATTTTGGCAGCAGTGCGCAACGACTTAATCGTCTTATACACTACGTTCTTTACGCAGCCTGCTTCAAGCCTAACTGCAACGAAACTGCCGTCGGAATCAAGAGAGGATCTGTCCCATCTACCGGCGATCACGTCAGCCATTGTCGGCTTGGTGTGAGGCGAGGTCACTGCTACTGCGCAGTGCGAAACGGTTCCTCGACCCTGCATATATAAAGGGACCATCCGCTTGTGTGATTTTCATTTTGGCAGCAGTGCGCAACGACTTAATCGTCTTATACACTACGTTCTTTAGGCAGCCTGCTTCAAGCCTATCTGCTACGAAACTGCCGTCGGAATCAAGAGAGGATCTGTCCCATCTACCGGCGATCACGTCAGCCATCGTCGGCTTGGTGTGAGGCGAGGTCACTGCTACTGCGCAGTGCGAAACGGTTCCTCGACCCTGCATATATAAAGGGACCATCCGCTTGTGTGATTTTCATTTTGGCAGCAGTGCGCAACGACTTATTCGTCTTATACACTACGTTCTTTATGCAGCCTGCTTCAAGCCTAACTGCAGCGAAACTGCCGTCGGAATCAACAGAGGATCTGTCCCATCTACCGGCGATCACGTCAGCCATTGTCGGCTTGGTGTGAGGCGAGGTCACTGCTACTGCGCAGTGCGAAACGGTTCCTCGACCCTGCATATATAAAGGGACCATCCGCTTGTGTGATTTTCATTTTGGCAGCAGTGCGCAACGACTTCACATCGTCTTATACACTACGTTCTTTAGGCAGCCTGCTTCAAGCCTATCTGCTACGAAACTGCCGTCGGAATCAAGAGAGGATCTGTCCCATCTACCGGTGATCACGTCAGCCATCGTCGGCTTGGTGTGAGGCAAAGTCACTGCTACTGCGCAGTGCGAAACGGTTCCTCGACCCTGCATATATAAAGGGACCATCCGCTTGTGTGATTTTCATTTTGGCAGCAGTGCGCAACGACTTCACATCGTCTTATACACTATGTTCTTTAGGCAGCCTGCTTCAAGCCTAACTGCAACGAAACTGCCGTCGGAATCAAGAGAGGATCTGTCCCATCTACCGGCGATCACGTCAGCCATCGTCGGCTTGGTGTGAGGCGAGGTCACTGCTACTGCGCAGTGCGAAACGGTTCCTCGACCCTGCATATAAAAAGGGACCATCGGCTTGTGTGATTTTCATTTTGGCAGCAGTGCGCAACGACTTCACATCGTCTTATACACTACGTTCTTTAGGCAGCCTGCTTCAAGAATATCTGCTACGAAACTGCCGTCGGAATCACGAGAGGATCTGTCCCATCTACCGGCGATCACGTCAGCCATCGTCGGCTTGGTGTGAGGCGAGGTCACTGCTACTGCGCAGTGCGAAACGGTTCCTCGACCCTGCATATATAAAGGGACCATCCGCTCGTGTGATTTTCATTTTGGCAGCAGTGCGCAACGACTTCACATCGTCTTATACACTACGTTCTTTAGGCAGCCTGCTTCAAGCCTATCTGCAACGAAACTGCCGTCGGAATCAAGAGAGGATCTGGCCCATCTACCGGCGATCACGGCAGCCATCGTCGGCTTGGTGTGAGGCGAAGTCACTGCTACTGCGCAGTGCGAAACGGTTCCTCGACCCTGCATATATAAAGGGGCCATCCGCTTGTGTGATTTTCATTTTGGCAGCAGTGCGCAACGACTTAATCGTCTTATACACTACGTTCTTTAGGCAGCCTGCTTCAAGCCTATCTGCTACGAAACTGCCGTCGGAATCAAGAGAGGATCTGTCCCATCTACCGGCGATCACGTCAGCCATCGTCGGCTTGTGTGAGGCGAGGTCACTGCTACTGCGCAGTGCGAAACGGTTCTTCGACCCTGCATATATAAAGGCACCATCCGCTTGTGTGATTTTCATTTTGGCAGCAGTGCGCAACAATTTAATCGTCTTATACACTACGTTCTTTACGCAGCCTGCTTCAAGCCTAACTGCAACGAAACTGCCGTCGGAATCAAGAGAGGATCTGTCCCATCTACCGGCGATCACGTCAGCCATTGTCGGCTTGGTGTGAGGCGAGGTCACTGCTACTGCGCAGTGCGAAACGGTTCCTCGACCCTGCATATATAAAGGGACCATCCGCTTGTGTGATTTTCATTTTGGCAGCCGTGCGCAACGACTTAATCGTCTTATACACTACGTTCTTTAGGCAGCCTGCTTCAAGCCTATCTGCTACGAAACTGCCGTCGGAATCAAGAGAGGATCTGTCCCATCTACCGGCGATCACGTCAGCCATCGTCGGCTTGGTGTGAGGCGAGGTCACTGCTACTGCGCAGTGCGAAACGGTTCCTCGACCCTGCATATATAAAGGCACCATCCGCTTGTGTGATTTTCATTTTGGCAGCAGTGCGCAACGACTTCACATCGTCTTATACACTACGTTCTTTAGGCAGCCTGCTTCAAGCCTATCTGCTACGAAACTGCCGTCGGAATCAAGAGAGGATCTGTCCCATCTACCGGCGAACACGTCAGCCATCGTCGGCTTGGTGTGAGGCGAGGTCACTGCTACTGCGCAGTGCGAAACGGTTCCTCGACCCTGCATATATAAAGGCACCATCCGCTTGTGTGATTTTCATTTTGGCAGCAGTGCGCAACGACTTAATCATCTTATACACTACGTTCTTTAGGCAGCCTCTTCAAGCCTAACTGCAACGAAACTGCCGTCGGAATCAAGAGAGGATCTGTCCCATCTACCGGCGATCAAGTCAGCCATTGTCGGCTTGGTGTGAGGCGAGGTCACTGCTACTGCGCAGTGCGAAACGGTTGCTCGACCCTGCATATATAAAGGAACCATCCGCTTGTGTGATTTTCATTTTGGCAGCAGTGCGCAACGACTTAATCGTCTTATACACTACGTTCTTTATGCAGCCTGCTTCAAGCCTAACTGCAGCGAAACTGCCGTCGGAATCAAGAGAGGATCTGTCCCATCTACCGGCGATCACGTCAGCCATTGTCGGCTTGGTGTGAGGCGAGGTCACTGCTACTGCGCAGTGCGAAACGGTTCCTCGACCCTGCATATATAAAGGGACCATCCGCTTGTGTGATTTTCACTTTGGCAGCAGTGCGCAACGACTTCACATCGTCTTATACACTACGTTCTTTAGGCAGCCTGCTTCAAGAATATCTGCTACGAAACTGCCGTCGGAATCACGAGAGGATCTGTCCCATCTACCGGCGATCACGTCAGCCATCGTCGGCTTGGTGTGAGGCGAGGTCACTGCTACTGCGCAGTGCGAAACGGTTCCTCGACCCTGCATATATAAAGGGACCATCCGCTTGTGTGATTTTCATTTTGGCAGCAGTGCGCAACGACTTCACATCGTCTTATACACTACGTTCTTTAGGCAGCCTGCTTCAAGCCTATCTGCAACGAAACTGCCGTCGGAATCAAGAGAGGATCTGGCCCATCTACCGGCGATCACGGCAGCCATCGTCGGCTTGGTGTGAGGCGAAGTCACTGCTACTGCGCAGTGCGAAACGGTTCCTCGACCCTGCATATATAAAGGGACCATCCGCTTGTGTGATTTTCATTTTGCCAGCAGTGCGCAACGATTTAATCGTCTTATACACCACGTTCTTTAGGCAGCCTGCTTCAAGCATATCTGCTACGAAACTGCCGTCGGAATCAAGAGAGGATCTGTCCCATCTACCGGCGATCACGTCAGCCATCGTCGGCTTGGTGTGAGGCGAGGTCACTGCTACTGCGCAGTGCGAAACGGTTCTTCGACCCTGCATATATAAAGGCACCATCCGCTTGTGTGATTTTCATTTTGGCAGCAGTGCGCAACGACTTAATCGTCTTATACACTACGTTCTTTACGCAGCCTGCTTCAAGCCTAACTGCAACGAAACTGCCGTCGGAATCAAGAGAGGATCTGTCCCATCTACCGGCGATCACGTCATCCATTGTCGGCTTGGTGTGAGGCGAGGTCACTGCTACTGCGCAGTGCGAAACGGTTCCTCGACCCTGCATATATAAAGGGACCATCCGCTTGTGTGATTTTCATTTTGGCAGCAGTGCGCAACGACTTCACATCGTCTTATACACTACGTTCTTTAGGCAGCCTGCTTCAAGCCTATCTGCTACGAAACTGCCGTCGGAATCAAGAGAGGATCTGTCCCATCTACCGGTGATCACGTCAGCCATCGTCGGCTTGGTGTGAGGCAAAGTCACTGCTACTGCGCAGTGCGAAACGGTTCCTCGACCCTGCATATATAAAGGGACCATCCGCTTGTGTGATTTTCATTTTGGCAGCAGTGCGCAACGACTTCACATCGTCTTATACACTACGTTCTTTAGGCAGCCTGCTTCAAGCCTAACTGCAACGAAACTGCCGTCGGAATCAAGAGAGGATCTGTCCCATCTACCGGCGATCACGTCAGCCATCGTCGGCTTGGTGTGAGGCGAGGTCACTGCTACTGCGCAGTGCGAAACGGTTCCTCGACCCTGCATATAAAAAGGGACCATCGGCTTGTGTGATTTTCATTTTGGCAGCAGTGCGCAACGACTTCACATCGTCTTATACACTACGTTCTTTAGGCAGCCTGCTTCAAGAATATCTGCTACGAAACTGCCGTCGGAATCACGAGAGGATCTGTCCCATCTACCGGC